>NC_068419.1:17263940-17578940 GCF_023724105.1 Carassius gibelio
GCCTTTTTTACATTTAAAACTACTACTGCATGCATTTTTGTAGCGCTTATTCAAAAATAAGTGATAAAAGTTATATATACGCCAGCCTGTTATCCGTGACCAGCAACATAATAGATAAATCAACTGTTGATCTCGGGAAAACTCGTCCAGTGTCTACGTATCGTCTCGTGTCTGTCCTTCCTCTCCACATGCACTCATGCTATGTGTCTTTGCCAGCATTATAGGTAGTAAAGGGTAATTTTGAAGGAACAGCACGCGCGACTTGCATCTCAAGTAGCGGCTGTTCGGAAATGGGCTTCGTTAAACGGAATGCGGTTGTTTTTCAGCACCATGGACAGCGCTCATTAAAGCTCTTATAAACGCGGCGGAACAAAATTAATACATTTCATTCCATTTCACAAAGACAGATACTGCTCCAAGAACACGTTCATTCCAGTCCGAACCATTAATTCAATACATCTGTCTCGTCCCAAAAAGAAACGTGTGTGTGTGTGTGTGTGTGTTATATAATATGTATGTGATATGTCATATAATGTGTATAATTACAACTTCGTTCTATTCAGTACATTTCTGATTGTTTATTATTATTACTATTATTATTTTTATTATTATTATTATATTTTTCTTGCAGATTTTATTTGCAGTTGATGTTGTTTAATGAAAACAGTATACCCATATATTTTAATTAATTGAATACGTTTTTGCTATATTATTATTATTATTATTAAAGAAGAAGATTATAAAGATGTATAAAAATGAAACTTTAAAAATGTAATTTAGGCACTGGTATACTGATACCTTATGTCTCTCTTGCAGGAAAGTTTACCGATTTCCCTACTAACATCACTGCAAGGGAAGGACAGAACATTGAAATGGCATGTGCATTTCAAAGTGGGATGACCTCGGTTTACTTAGAGATCCAGTGGTGGTTTATTCGAGCTCCAGAGGAACTGACTACGAGCGAGGAGGATGAGGATGATACGGAGGTAATAACATTTTATGCACGGGTTAAGCAAGGGTTAATCACTCATAACGTCATTCTGTAACTACCCAGCCTACAGGAGAAGCCTCCTAAGCATCCTTGGCACGTTGCATGAATTTCCCTCTTTCTGACGCACCTAGTGGATAAGCATCCATTTTATCCATCCACTCTTTGCACTTTTAATTGACTGGATGAACAGTTTTGCTCACTGCTGTTGAAGCGCTGCTTACTTGTTGTGTTTGCATTGCTACTGGTTATCTTCTGCTGCAAAGCCACCTCAGCAATAAGATTCACTCATGTGTGCTTCTGAAAGACAGTGCGTGCAAAATTTTCCTGTATTCCCACTCATGTCACATAATTAGAGCCCCTAACCCTCCACGTCAAAACACACACTTACAAAGCACACAATACATGTCAGATTAATCAGCTGTTTTGCTCAGGGATGTTGTCTTGCCTGATTCACTCTTCGTGATTCATACCGAATGGAAGACTCCTAAGGCTTTGAGATCCACAACAGAATCGCTCTGACATGCTCGTTTGGTCTTTTGAAGGACAAAACACAGAAGCGTGGCCTATCCAAATGACATCAATGGCCCATCGTGTGTGTTAGAGACGCCACTGGCTGACTGTCAACAAGTGTGTGTGTGTGTGTGTGTGTGTGTGTGCGCGCCTTTTTTTGGAGCTGTTTCTATGTGATGTGACTCCATGTTTAATGACAGAACATCAACAAATTATCTGAGTCAGTGCCTTGTTCTTATGCACATGCCAACACGGGAGGCTCACCTAGTCATTTCTGTTGAGAGATCTCTTTATAGTTGGGTTACAGTGCAGTTTGAGATGAATTCTCTTTTTGCATTTGCAGTTTGTCATCATCAACATCAAACAAGTTATTTTTCGTTTGATAAATGCACAAAAAGAAAAACATCCCTTTTTGTTCCTGCTCAGATTTAACACTGCCATTACTAAGCTATTGTTGTCTCTTATCAAACACATGTTGCCAAGGCTTTGATCCATGGGATCTATCAATTTGCAGAAGCTGTAACGCAGAACGTGGCGTTGTTGATTGAATCTCATTCTTCTCTGAGTGTTGTGCATCGAATGACATGCAGCTGGGTCCCCGGCAAGGCAAAATCTGACAAAAATGAGGATCGAAGAGACGTCCTACAAAAAGACATCCAGCAATAATAAGAAGGGTGACACGAACCAATGGCTTCTGATGTATAATATGGAAGCGTTCACCTCTGAAGAGCAGCCATTAGGAGTGATATAGCAGCAGAGTGAAGGACTGCAGTGGTGCCGTCGCTGTGTCATCTGTATCATCTGTAATGGATATGATCCTGAATCTGCAGCCATTGATATCACTATTGCTGACAGCCAAATGCACAGAGCTTCCCAGTGCTATTAATAGATGTGAATGAGAGATAGCACATATTCTGCTCTGTAATGATACATAAGGACTCACCTCTGGATAGGCCAAAGCACTTTGCTGTAATCTGCAACCGATTGCATCCCAGTCCTCAAAAGTCTCTCCACATGCTCGCTTGAATCAGATAAATCTTTGCACATTTCTGATATCCCGTAGCAAGACAAAAGGCCATTTATCAAAAGAGCTATGGCCCACATAAATGCAAATGATAATGCAATTTTGGATGCAAAGATCTACTTTATTTGCATACTTATGGGAGCCCTACAGGCTGAAGTTCATTCTTTCCGATGCTCTCCGGTAAATTAGCTGGATTTATTCCAGCCCACCGGGTTCTTTGGTGAACTTTGCTGTGACTTGCTGTCGTTTGTCAGGGAAGTTTATTAATCCAAACATTATTCAGAAAGAGATCGAGACTTGGGTATAGACTGACATTTTTAGCCGAACGCTGCATACCTTGGCGCTGCTGACGGATGAATGCGAATGCAGGGAAAATTAGAGACTGTCAAATGTGAATCATCAAACAACATGTTTTTATCATCACTGTGCTTTTGTGCTACGATGACTAGTCATGGCAATACCTCGAATCATGCAATTATGGCTGCTCGTCACACATTCAGAGGGGTTTTATTAAATAGAAAAGGCACTGTGAGTCTAAAACAATTGAAATGTCAGGACTGGCTGTGTGATATAGAGTTTATGTTTTAAAGTTTGGCCTCGGTTATTAACCTTTACATTTTTTTGAATCAAATGATGGTAATAAGATGGAACATTGGCTAAAATGAACCGCACAAAAGGATCTTGTTAAGACTTAATAGCTTGTGTGTGTTGGCTTACCTTTCTTGATTTCCTAAGGGATAAATTACCATTGGCATCAGGGACAAGATAGCAGTTCTTCTAACTGAAAGACGATAGATCCATCAGTGTGATCATAATATGAACGAAGGTTGGCTCCAAGACAGGATCAAGCCCAATCAAGCACAGCAGCAGCAGAACATTAAAGGAACATGCTTCTCCATGACTCACAAGCCAGAATTATACAGCAGAAGCTCACATTATATATCATATGAATGCAGATCCTGAAGGGCTATTCCAATGATTCATCTCCCATTTTACACACTGGCCAAATGTAGTCTTGATATATAACAGTTCAAAGAGAATATGGGAAGTATTATTGCTTACTAACGTCAGTGAAGTTATGCCATTTTCAAAAGTTTAGCAGTCAGTAAAAAAAAAAAAAAAAAAAAAAAAAAAATATATATATATATATATATATACACACATTTTCTTCATTAAGTCTGCATTAAATTGATCAAAAGTGACTACAATTATTATTATTTTTTTCTTTTTTTTTTTACAAAAGTACAAACGTACATACATGCATAATGTTACTAAAGATTGACATAAAATTAAATTCAAGTTACAATTTAACATATCCACATACAAAACAGCTATTTTAAATTATAATAATAATTCACAATATTATATTTTCTTTATCCTGTATTTTTTCATCAAATAAAGGTTAAAATAAGAGCCAGTTTTATATACTAGTCTATGTTATAGATCGATTAAAAGACACATGCTAAAGAAAAAAGTTATATTTTTTATAACTGTATAATAAGTGGCATCTATGCAGAATGACAGATATCATTCCCAGATTGCATTGCGATGCATCACCACATGAATCCATAATAAGTGGTTATATTTGGACTTTATTTACTACTGAAAAGTATTGATTGGTGTACCATGTATATTGATGATTAATTTAATGTGACTAGTTTGCAACAAAGTAAGGCTTTTGGCAATGATATGAAAACAAATCAATATTTTAAATTATAAAGCTACAGTATTTTTATTTTATTTTATTTTATTTACCAGTACTTTACCCCCCCCCCCCACTCTCTTTCTTTTAGCATTAATATTTACTTGCAGTTCGCTGTTTCTTGCACTGAAAGTCATGTCAAAACACATTTCACTTGGCAATTGCTAGTAAATTTAAGAAAAATGTTTGTTTTCCTTTGAATTAAATGTGATATTCTGAAGTAGAAAGACTGAAATCATATTTTATTTTAAAACATACTAAAATAATCTTTGTTTTGCTTTGAAAAATATATTTTTTATAGTGTAAACTGATCCTCCCCAACCACTCGTTGACAAGGTTATGCTCACTGTCTATGCAGGCAGCACACTAGGGTTCTAGTATCCGATTCATTGGAGAGATATTAGCCAGTTTCTGACCAGTGCTGCTGCTCGTGGCATGACTGAAGGCATTTTCAGTTATTTAAAGCTTAATTGACAGCTACCGCTGATACTGCCGCTGCACAAGGAGACAATGTTTTATCACTTAAGATTTCACACAAACGTCTGCTTTTCCCGATGGAAACGAGCGGCCGATCTGGACAACAGAATCCCTAACCGTACAAAACCCATACCATCCGCTCTGCCTCTCTCTTTAGCCCAATTACCACCCGGTTCTCTTTCTAAGTTCCTCCTCCAGACTTTTAAAGACAATCAGCTCTGAAGGTCAATGAAAGCGCGTGCTTCCAATAGCCGCATCCATCAGCCTGGCCTATTGTTAGGCCAGACACATTCATAATCAATGTAATGCTGCTCTGATTAAGCTCTCCATCTGTGGACACGACCGACTCTGAACCAACCGTGTCCTTTCACAGATTTCCGAAACTATAAATGCTCAGAAAACAGAGTGTTACTTCAGTCGGACTAGCGTAACATTTACACTCTGAGTTTATTACTGAGTGTCAATAATGACACAGATATTGGCTTAACTGGAAGCGCTGCATGTCAGTTAATGGACAGAGTTCATTTACAGCATAAACTGGAACTGCTTACACACGGTGGACTTTAATGAAAAGCTTATTATGATTGTGACTCTTACAGCTGAGAAGCTCAATTAATGCTGGTAAAATTGCATTGAAATCTCAGAAGTCATAAACATGTTGACAAGTCAGTGAGTCTCAAACTTTAATATGGAAATGTCATTTTGAGTCTGCTGCGAACAGCCGCATCGGTTTAGGTTTGCAAGAAATCTTACTAACATAATGTACAGTACATGCCACCAGAGAGTTTAAGGCAGAAGTAGTATGTGTGGTTTAAACCGCAATTTTTCATTAGCAATAATGAAAGTTTTTCAGTCCCGCTGGGCTTTAGCACTGGGATGGATGTCGTGATCGCTGAAAATGTCTGCTAATAGACTCTGAGTTGAGATGGGGTGTTTTGAGAGAGCTCTAATTTCGGCTCAGCTTTATACTGTAGTGTTGCATTTAAATTGAAGTTAACTCTCAGAGAGGGTATGATCTTCAGTATAACGGTCTGTATGAATTCGACAGCCACCAGCTTACGGGATATGACTGTAAGGCAATCACTGGGCTTAAGAAAATAAAATCATGCAGTAATGTATATTTTTTATAAATAAAAATATATGCTATTGCATTATACACACCACTATCTAAAATTTCAGCCAGTAAATATGAAATAAATGGTGTTCTTTATATTGAAAATAAGTAACACAGGGTTCATCATTGACAGTTAATTAAAATAAATTCAAAAGTTTGTGGTCAATAAGACTATTTTAAATAAATTTCTACTTTTATTCACCAAGCACAGATTCAATTGATCAAAAGAAAGTACAAATATTATTGATGTTACAAAAGATTAGTATTTAAATTAAAAACTTTTCTTTTGAACTTTATATTAATCTGCGTATCATGAAACATCACGAAACTGTTTCCACAGAAATATTGAGCAGCACAACTGTGTTCAACATTGATAATAATCAGAAATGTTTCTTGAGCAGTAAATCATCATATTATTCTGATTTCTGAAGATCATGTGACACTGAAGACTGGAGGAATGATGCTGAAAATACAGCGGAGCATCACAGAAATACATTACAATAATAATAATAATTTGCAAGTCATCTTACATACAGTGTTTCGCATGAATCAGTTATTTTTACAGTTCATAATTCACCATAAGAACCGATTGTGTTACTTTCCAACACAACATCTGGGAGAGAGGGAATTGTTTAATCATTGCTTCAGTTGAGAGGCATTGACACGCAAAGACTGCAAGTTGTGTTGCTTTTTTAACCTGATTTCTAAATGCCATGACTTCTGATCTCAAAGCATAATGACTGACACTCTGCCCACCACAATGGTGTTACTGTGTTTGTTCTCACATCTTAATTCACACTGACATATGCACCTTGTTGTCATTGACAAGTTGTGATAACCGCACAAAGGCTTTGATGGCAAAGGCACAGAATCATGGAAAGGGTCTCTGAGGAATAAACTGGCGCAGCTGAACTCATTCAGTCAGCACAAACTGCCAACAAAAACTGAAATAATCTGGCAAAGAAGAGATATTCATCAGCCCACTGGAAAACAACAAAAAAGCCAACTTTTAGTGGCCCGCCTGACGATGTAAAGTGAAGCTTCAGTGGGATGATGAGAATAAATGTGTGTGGGCAGTCACTCTTTTAATCTTGACTCTGGGCCGTTGAGGATTTGGAGATCCCAGCATAATGGATTCTTTCCACAACTGCCACAAACGTGTGATAAAAAGAGGCTGCCACCAGCTTCCCAGAGAGAAAGAGGAGTGACTGGACAGAGGATCGTGTTTGGGGAGGGCCAATCAGCAGCCGTGTAATGTGCACAAGAGATGCCAGCAGCACAGTCCAACTCAATTTAGGGGATCAAAACAAAAGTAGTTCCCTTTGAAGACACCGGGCACTGTGGGGTCCAATTAGTGAATGACTCGCATTTGATCTGCCTCATCTATCTCTGGAATCAGCTTCGCAACAAGTGCATGTGCATTCCCGCGTGACTCTGGTGTAACGTCTAAACTTGATGAAGTGTTGCTTTGAAAAATATCACTGTTAAAAGAGAGAGAGAGAGAGAGAGAGAGAGAGGTCTCTCAGTTTGGTTCACTAGGCTACACAATCATGGGGAAGTCTGCCGATCTGACAGTTGTTCAGAATACAATCATTGACACCCTTCACAAGGAGGGTAAGCCATAAACATACACTGCCAAAGAAGCTGGCAGTTCACAGAGTGCTGTATCTAAGCATGTTAACAGAAAGTTGAGTGGAAGGAAAAATAATCTTTAACCAAAAAAAAAAAAAAACTGATCACCTCCACGCCATGCCGAACTGAGGCAGTAATTAAAGCAAAAGGCCCCTACCAAGTTTTGAGTACATGTACAGTAAATTAACATGCTTTCCGGCAGGCCAACAATTCACAACCCCCCCCCCCCCCCCAAAAAAAAAAAAAAGCAAAAACAAAACTTATTTATTGGTCTTATGAAGTATTCTAATTTGTGGAGATAGTGAATTGGTGGGTTTTTGTTAATTGTGAGCCAAAATCATCACAATTAAAAGAACCAAAAACGTAAACTACTTCAGTCTGTGTACACTGACTTTATTTAATACACAAGTTTCATTATTTGAGTTGAACTACTGAAATAAATGAACTTCCACTGCAATCTTATTTAAATGGAAGCACCTGTAAAAATTTTACAAAAAATTGAAGAATGATGTAATCATTAACCTGAAAAACAAAGTGTAGCATAAAACTCTATTCATATCTAGTTGAAGTCAAAATTTTATATACACCTCAAAGAATCTGCAAAATGTATTACACTGTATGATTCTGAGATCCATATTTTCACACTGAGGACAACCGAGGGACTAAATAAATAAATAAAACATGCATTAAGAGCCGTGGGGTGAAACCTTTTTGAAGATCAGGGTAAATTGAACTTATTTTGTCTTCTGGGAAAATGTAAGTATCTTTGTAGCTTTTGAAAGGCAGTACTAATAAATAAATAAATAAATAAATGTACATATATGTATGAACACACACACACACACCTTCATTCTGTTAAAAGGTTAGTTTTAATGCATGGTTTTATCTACTGGAGCATCAGTGAGTGTTTGAAACTTCTGTAATAGTTGCATATGAGTCCCTCAGTTCTCCTCAGCATGAAAATATGGATCTCAAAATCATACAGTAATTGTTGGAAAGGGTTCAAAGACACACAAATGGGAGCTGAAGTAATTGTCTGAAGAAAAGCAGGTAGTTTAACTGTTCAGGACAAACAAGGGACTCATAAACACCAATCACTAAACAAAAAACTTGTGACCGAGGTCATTTCTATAAATCCAACTATTATTTTCTCTTGTGGACTATAAGTACACCTCTTTTATATGAAATATCTTATTCAGGTCAGTATTAAATAAACAATAGCAATCTTAGAGAAAATAGCAGCATAATGTCCTAGCTAAACAAATGTTTTGTTGAATATAGATTATGTAATTCATACAAACGCATTATGCTAAATGTAAAATGTAATAATAATTTAACAAATTTAAATTCCTTTTGGTTTTTCAGTAAAATTCAGCAAAAACTGGACCAATGTCTTGAAATATCTCGTCAGAATAATGTCTTGAGGTGTTGTAACCATGATGTAAGTAGAATATTTGAATACTCTGGTCTGTTAAATTGTTGAAATATAATGCACACTCAGGATGTAAATAATAATGATAATACTATGTTTTAGTGTAATATTATAGATGTTCCATTGATTTGATGAACCATTTTACAGTGAATTGCATTCCTGACACACCTGTAGCATTTTTTGTACAATTTTGTGGATCTGAACTCTATGGACTGTTTTCTTGCTGTTCTTATCTCATTTGTTGTGGAACTGGAATTTGATTCCCAGATAACCAGAATCGCACCTCAGCAGGAAATTACTAATGGATTCTGACAGGAATCCCGAGACGGCCGGCGTTTGATTTCACTGCAGGATTACATGAAGGCAGCATATTGGAAGTATTGAATGGCACCTGAACTTTAAAGAAATAGAAAGCTTTCTTTCATTTCGTTTTACAGCTCTTTCCAAATGTACTGTATTGATATTCCTCAAACGTTCATGTTAGCGATTGTTCTGAACCTCAAACGCAGAGTATTCAATTAATTCAGCTCAAATTGTGCACAGAAGACACAAAATCCATTTAAACCTTGTTATGTAGATGATTTCAGTTGCATTTGTACTATATATATATATATATATATATATATATATATATATATATATATATTTTTTTTTTTTTTTTTTTTTTTTACATCCTTTAAAAATGTTACATCGAGACTAACATTGTGTATCATGACGAGGGTTAATAAACTGACTTGCAAACTCATTGTAGCATTTGTTGGCTACCCTTACAACACTAAATATATTTAATTTATTTATTACTAAGTGTACTACAAATAAATTCACATATATATGTGCTTAATAAAATACTCTGCAACTGTACTTTTAGTGTACTATACTGGTAAACTTACAGTCTCCTAAACAGGGACACAAAATGTTGTGCTTAATGCATTTTAATTGTGAAAAGTAGACCTGAAGGCCAACTAAAAAAATATATTTGAAGTATATTTGATTGTGCTAAAGTTAGACTATTGCAAGTATACTTCAGTTACTAGTCTTGTGGTTAAAGATTGTTATTATTCAAAGATCATATAATCCTCTTCAGTAGTGACATTAAAACACGTTAGGCTTAATTTTAAGAAATGTGCATTGTGCACAAGTAGTACTCCAAATAAAACTGAATTTTTATATCAGTGAGTGTCGAGGGATATGTCAGTAGATATGTTAATAGCTGGTTAATAGAATTGAACTATATTTAGCATGAAATAAAGGTAGTTTAAATATATTACTTTTTCACTAGGGTAGACATGGTGAAATGTTTTATCTCAATCTTTCTTTATTTACTTTCTTGAGTCTGGGGGATGTCTTCTTCAGATGCAGTGATGAAGTGCTTTGTCTTGATAATTCTCCCTCCTCATCCTCAGGGTTATTAATATTAAAAAAGAGCACTTCATGAGGTGTGAATTTCTCCTACACAGGTATTCATCAAAACTTTATTAAACTAAGTCAGGGTAATTTATCTCTCAGGACTTTAATTATACATCAGTGAATGATTAATTCAACATACGAGGGCGACGTACCCATAATATCACTCATACAATGCTACAGATCCTACAAATCCCCAACCTGTTCAAGACACGGATCTCCTCTGCCATAATTTCCATTCACGCTCACAAGAGACTCTTCAAGAGCCGCTGAGAGAGAGGAACAGGAGAAATTAAATCCAGCTTTGACCCTGTGGAGATGATGAGGATCAAGAACGTCTGTGAAAGGACATGGAGGAGATGAGCTTCTTCACATTAAAGAGACAAATCAGATTACTCTGATCAATACTACTGATTGATTTTCAGTCTCTCTCCTTTGAAATAGTCAAAGGTTTCATCCACGTATGTCCTGGTCACTCAAAAAAAAAAAAAAATGCTGTTTTTTTGATAAACAGTTTAGTGCTTTAATCCTTTTTGTTCTAAATGGCAACTACAAAACATGAGTGTGTAAATAAATACAATTTGGACTAATGTGAACTAATATACAATGAGAGAGAAAAAAAACATTACAGATGTTATTTATTCTAACCGTTTAAATGTATTATTACAAGTTTTTTTTTTTTTTTTTTTTTTTTTTTTTTTTTTTTAATCAGGTAACACTTTTGATTAGGAAACACAATTTATTGTTTATTTTCATGTATATTACATAATCGCTGTTAAAGCACATATTAAAGCTTTATTCTGTGTCTCTTAATCTAACGACTAAGCTTAACAACCAACTATTGATAAGCAGTGATTAGGAGTTAACTCTTAGTTAATAATGAAAGTGTCACCAAACATCTTCTCTAATCATGAAACTGAATATTTTCTTCATTTACAATTTGACTTTAGTACTTGTTTGTACAGGGTTTACATTGCAGTGCATTATGGCCATCTGTCAGAGCTATTTCTCACTATCCCATCCACTCATTATCCCATGAACACAAAAAAGACTGACTGCTGAAATGGGACAAGCCTATACCTAACACAGTCTTTGTTGGATGTGAATAAAACATTGTGGCATCAAAATCTAGATTAGTTTCCAAAGATGAGTTACTCTATTTTTGGTCAGTACCACAGACATCAGTGTGCAGAGAGAAACTTCTGGGATCTTCTGTAAAATAAAATAAACATAAAGTGGTTGCAAGACTGCTTGAGCAGCTGTTTCTTACATATGAATGACGATCGCTTAGTCTTTCGTTAGGAGCAGCACATCTGATTATGTGAAACACATCTGATGGATCACCATCATGTCACATGCTCAAAGCTTCAGCTAGAATAATTTCACTTATTCTGCAGAATAT
This sequence comes from Carassius gibelio, assembly GCF_023724105.1. NCBI lineage: Eukaryota > Metazoa > Chordata > Actinopteri > Cypriniformes > Cyprinidae > Carassius > Carassius gibelio. Next base: position 17,275,629 of record NC_068419.1, read on the forward strand.
AGATGATAAAACGTCTTTTGAAACTTGTATTTGCATGGATTCTGTTCAGCTCTGACATGCTATAACAGTCAAAGACAATCTTCTAAACTTCATATCAGTACTGAACACATTATTTAAACTTTCATATATCAGACTGGAAAATGTATGTGGAACCCCAGGCTTATGAGATTTTTTAAAAAGCTAATGGAAGTCAGGTGTTGCAATCAATGAAATGAGATTGAAGTTGAAGTCTGATGTGTCCTGATCTCCTCAAAAATTGGGAAAGCCTTGTTGATCTGTGGTTGTTAGTGTATCTTGGATGCATTAGTGGAGGTGAAAATCATCTGATAATCCAAGCCATATGGAATCCATAAAACTGGCCTTTATGATCGGTAGTTGCGTAACTACAGCTCAAATCTCAGCTCAAAAACAAACAAACAAACAAAAAGTTGTGGAAGTATTGTCCTCACCCTGTACAGTATGACAAAGCTAATTAAATTAGCTCATTGTAAAAAAACAAACAAAGAAACATGATAAATGTAATTATCCCTCAAAGCCTCAGCATACTTCAGATATTATGATGTGTGAATGATGCTAAACACTGAAGTGGGTTTAACCACTTTATTTTATTATTTTTTTATTTTTTATTTATTATTATATTATTTATGGGTATTACTTCAGCTTGATATACTTTTGGCCCACATACTGAACATCATAAACTCTCTTAACACACACTCGCACAAGTTTAATTTGTCCAGTAACTACATGTATATATTGTGCCTACAGTACAACACAGGGTAATCAGATTTCTTTCTTTCTTTCTGTATTTTTTTCTTTCTTTCTTTCACCAATCATGAATTGCAATTAATAATAATGCTGTGCTGGAAATGACATTCATAATTTTGGGAATAAAACGCTAAAAGGCTAAATTTTTGATGTACCCCAATTACACATAATTATGTAATATTTTCAAATTTGACAAAATTTCAGCATAATTAGTAATTAGAAAGGCTTAATAAAATAATTATATATATATATATATATATATATATATATATATATATATATATATATATATATATATATATATATATTAGTGCATCTCAATAAATTGGAATGCCGTGGAAAAGTTCATTCATTTCAGTAATTCTACTCAAACTGTGAAACTTGTGTATTAAATAAATTCAATGCACACAGACCGACATAGTTTAAGTCTTTGGTTCTTTAAATTGTGATGATTTTGGCTCACATTTAACAAAAACACACCAATTCACTATCTCAACAAATTACAAGACTTCATAAAACCAATAAAAAATAAATACATTTTTAGTGAGTTGTTGGCCTTCTGGAAAGTATTACTGTACATGTACTCAATACTTGGTAGGGGCTCCTTTTGCTTTAATTACTGCCTCAATTCGGCGTGGCATGGAGGTGATCAATTTGTGGCACTGCTGAGGTGGTCAGGGAGCCCAGGTTTCTTTGACAGCGGCAACGGCAAGGAACCGAAACTCCATCGGTGACAGAATGGAGAAAAAAACCTTGGGAGAAACCAGGCTCAGTTGGGGGGCCAGTTCTCCTCTGACCAGACGAAACCAGTAGTTCAATTCCAGACTGCAGCAAAGTCAGATTGTGCAGAAGAATCATCTGTTTCCTGTGGTCTTGTCCTGGTGCTCCTCTGAGACAAGGTCTTTACAGGGGATCTGTATCTGGGGCTCTAGTTGTCCTGGTCTCCGCTGTCTTTCAGGGCAGTAGAGGTCCTTTCTAGGTGCTGATCCACCATCTGGTCTGGATACGTACTGGATCCGGGCGACTGCAGTGACCCTCTGATCTGGATACAGACTGGATCTAGTGGCTACGGTGACCTCAGAAAAAGAGAGAAACAGACAAATATTAGCGTAGATGCAATTCTTCTAATGATGTAGCAAGTACATGTCATGATTCTGCCCTCGTGTCCTTGATTTTTCCCTAGACTTGAGGCAGGATCATGACAGGCCCGTGTTTTGTGTACAAGCACATGGCCTTGTCTTTGGGCCATGTGCTTGTGTTGTCTCATTCTCTTGCCCCGCCCCCCTTGTTATCCTAGTTTTGTCGTGATTGCCTTACCAGTGCCACCTGTTGTGTCTTGATTAGTCTTCGTATTTATATCCCCTAGTGTGCTCTGTCTTATGTGGTTCATTGTGTTTTTATATGTAAGGATGTTATATTGTTACCCATTGAAGATAAGGTGTCTAGCTTGTGATTGTTTGTAGAGTTAGTGTTCTTGTGTTAAGAGTAAAAATTTAATATAAAAAACATTTGTAATTTTTTTTCAGCTAGTTGCCAACATGCAAAATCTTTTTTTTTTTTTTTTTTTTAATTTTTTTTTTTTTAAGTAAAATATCAACGATGCAAATTAATGCAAAAACGCAACAACATTACTGAATGTTTAACCGAAATAAATAAATGAATTAATGAGTGAAAAAATAAATAAATAAGTAAATACAAACAATAATAGTATCTCAATTACAATAAAATAGCAGTGTTATGGATTTGTTTTTGTGTTAATGAACGAGCAGAATTGACAACTTTTATAGTTATTTTGTCAATTTGGAAAAACAAAATTGTCCATTTTCTATGTGTGGATAAAAATAACTTGGACAATCTGCAAAAAAACAAAAAACAATTTGTATTTCATGAAGACAGGAAACCTGCAGGTGTGGAATGAAGTTTAGTTTTGGGATTGTAATGGAATCCTCCAAACGAGCTGGAGAGTGATGTCTGAATGTCATTTGTACTGTATTCAGAGCGACGCTGATGGATTTATGGTGCCGGATGAAAGTTGTTTCCTTATGAGACTGTGTTGACACGACGTGCCCTGCTTGTTTTCTTGTGGAAATCTGTCTGAAAACATTGCCTGTTGTTTCACTGTGCCAGGTGAACCTTTCAAAGCGTGAAGTTATGCTTCTCTCAAAGCGAGGTGGATCTGTATCAGCTCGACTGGCTTTCTCCATAGAGAAGAAAAAGAGGCAGCTCAAAGTAGAGAAACAGAGGCTAGAGAAAAAAAAAGCCAGGCCTGCTTAGGTATGCAGGAAGACCAGTGCCATTTCTAGTGAGTGAAAGAATGTCTTTCAGTCTGTCACTCAGGGAAACAGGACGCCTGGATAAAGGCTGAAACCATCAATAACACAGCTGTCAGCGCTGGTAACCACATCTGCAGATACTAAATGACCTCAGGCTGAGCTAAAAACACTGCTATGATAGCGAAGCTAACGATGCTGAGACCTCAACAAGGTGCTGCGAGAGTTTATCCCCTTAGTAGTCACCCCCCATTTTTTGGCATGGAGACAGAAATTATATACCCAAAATAAAAAGGTTTATGCTCATGATTCTTTCTGACTAGATACTCAACATAATCAACAACATAATCAACATATGTTCACAAAGTTCACACTTTAAAGTTTACTGTTCAACAATCAGAATTACTCAGACTGTTATGATAATAGAGATATATAAGCTCAAACATAAAAACTAAAATATTAACATATTTTTTAAATGTTTAACAGTTTTTTTATGTAGGATATGAGTTTAGAAACACAATACAGCTAAAGCCACAAGTCTACCAAAGCTTCAATTGAAATTTCATAATATAATCTGTAAAACAGTGAATTTTATGAAATATTTTCTACAGTCATGTCATGTGTATGTTTAGAGAAGGCTAATCAGATTGATTTATGGCTCTTGTCATCTTCTGTAAGCTCATATGTAAGGATGTCCTGTGTGCTCTGTCTGTGTGTCTGGCTCTGAATACTCCCCATTCATGATTCTGTTGTTTTCATGAAACAAGTCGTTCACACCTCCGCCAGGTATGACAAATTATCGGCATTATTCTTTTATCATTATTCTTTTGTTTTTATTCCACCTTTATTAGCCTTTATTGTGGTATCTCAATGTTTACAAAGACATCAAGCTGCAATCTTGCTTCAATCTCAGTATGCATTTATAATAATCATAATCTGGGGTTGTCGCTGATCTTTGACAGCAAAGGGGTCAAGGGACAAGGGGAAGGGGTATAAAATAGAATTGGGGGTGGACCTTAAAACAAAATGTAGTAGGGTGTCAAGGGGTCGGGTTGAAAATATTCCTCTAAGAAATGGGACAAAACTAATGCACCGTGCATGACATTATACATTGTTTAAATTCTATACTGGTGTGAATCATAGCCATTTAATTACCGCTCTGTATAAATGCACTGCTTATATTGACACACACTCACAAGGGATGGACTGGGAGTAAAAACAGCCCTGGATTGTCTCCCAAATAGGCCCATCACAACTACAAACAGCCTCACTCTCTCACAATATTACCACTATCAATGTATCACATTTACGGCAAATAATATTACAAAACGTCTCAGGTTACAAATGCAACCATGGTTCCCTGAATAGGGAATGAGACATTGCATCCTCTAGGGGTCTACACCTCGTCGTGACCCGTGTTTGAAGCATACATTGAAAAAAAACAAAAAGTTTGCTGGCGACAGCCTCCGACGTCACTACCGGCTCATCTATGGATAAATAGCCACCTGGAGAACACATCATTCACTTCTTCGTCTGAAGCTTGCGTCTGAAGCATAGCAGGGAGCTAGAGGATGCAGTGTCTCGTTCCCTACTCAGGGAACCATGGTTACATTCATGAGCTGAGATATTCCCTTTCAAGGTAACGTCAAACTGTGTCCTCTAGGGGTTGCTATGGGGAACAGTATACCCTTGCCGCCATGCTGAGGGGAGTGCAGGCCAGAATCATTGCGAACACTAAGTACCAACTCTACCATCTCCATGGGAGTTGCCCCTGGGACATTTAGACAGCTGTCTGTGACAGTACCCCTTACGGCCAAAGGCCTACGCTACATACCCAACATATTTGTCAGGGCCTCTGCCCGGGGAAGAGCTGAAGTCTTTGAACCAAGATCTAAACATCTCAAGAAAGGGAACGAAGCTGCACGAGTAACCCTTACCTTACAGGATTTCAGAAAGTTCGTCTTGCGTGCACATTTACCACTTACGTGGATTTTAGAAAGTGCACAAATTGCACAAAGTGTACTTAAAGGTTCCTAAGCATCGCAGAGGTGTCGAAACGCAGAGAGAGGCAAGCTCAAATTTACAAACCTCTGGCAAGGGGAACATCACCTGAGGCAGCATATACAAGAAGACATATGAAACTGGCACCTCCACTCCCCGCTTGATGCGTCAGCAACAACTCTAGAAGATAAGTACACACATAACCACAGGGTTACAGGGGAATTAAGAAGGGAAGAATAAGGCAGATGTAAAAACCCCCAAAGAAAACAAGTAGATACAAAGTATTGCTCTGATTCAGATGAGAACGCTGATGGTCAAATCCCTTAGGTCATGCTTACCTCCCCGTGACTCACTATTCCTCTTACCCCTACCCGCAGGTGGGGGAGGAGCATCAGTACCAACACTAGCCTTCTGTGCCTGTCTCTGATCCTAGAACTGAGATGGACCAGGACCCCTATGTTGTTCGGGCCCAGACCTGGATGAAGGATCTGAAAGCAGTGGAGTGCGCCTTCGTCTCCCTGAACTTCTCGATTACCATCTCAGCGGAAACACCGAAAAGTTTGAAACCTAAGAATCGAGAAGAATCGAGAAGAAAGCTTTTTCTTCCCGATGTCTGCCAGGTTCATCCACAGATGTCTCTCCGTTACCGCCATAGTCCTGCCCATGGCGGAGGCGTTCTGCTTGGTAGCATGGAGAGAGATCTGTGGTGTGGCGCAGCTCGGCTAAGAAAGAGAGAAAGGCCCTCACCTCTATCTAGGTCTTTTAGCAGATCAGACTGATATGCTTGAAGCATCACTATCTTGTGTAATGAAGCCACAGCCTGACCTGCTGCTTTGTATGCCTTTCCATTTAAGTGAGATGTGATTCTTGAAGAGGCTTAGATGGCAAGGAGGGAGATTAAGAGAGAACATCTCATACTCTCATAGCTCTTTTGCCCAACGCCTCAATGCCAGCATAACTCTTATACTGAAACTGATGGATGCAAGAAGAAAACGGCCTCTTCCATTTCTTTTCGATCTCTGCATGGAGATTAGGCAGAAATGGAGGGCTCACCTGAGCTGGAGGGCTATGGTCAGAAAGATAATGCTCATCAAAGTGGCCTCATGGCATCACCTTGTTAGTGCATTTCCATGGAGAGTCCAGCTTTTCCGTGCCACGATCCATAACTTCGAACAGCTCTACATACACAGGGCAGGAGGATTAAGAAAGAAGGCTCAGCCTCAGCTTCATCACAATCCTCAAATATCTCCTGCTTTTCCTGTCCTGAACCGCTGGAAGCAGATGGCTGCCCTTTTTCCTTTTTTTTTTTCCTCGGAAAGAGAGACGAACGAGAGCTTTTTTCATTGAAGTGTATAGAAATGTATAGATGAGTCCACATGGAAGCTCTTAACCCCCACAACCACAGAATTATATTTATGCAAAGTTTTTTGAATGGAATACTTTTTAATAAAAGGCTTCCCAAAGAAAAAGATTGGAAAGCATTAACATTAAAGGATATTCCTTTGTTAGGGTTTGCAAAAGTCAACCTTATGCATGGATTTGAACCTTCAAATGTGTACTGAACTTCAGCATTTGAGTTCAAATGGAAAACACGTCAGTGCCACCGGTCTGTAGAGCTGTGAGAGAAAGAGTGAAGCAGCAGCTTCAGATCATCCTGACTGACATCAGATCTGGGACAGAGGAGCGTCTCACACTATGAGCATAAATTCATACACTGCAAATAATCTCCAGCCATAAAATATTCTATATAGGGCTGCCAATTTAACCGTCAACTTAATTAGTCATGACAAACATAATGTGTGAAAATGTACATAGGTCATCATTTCATTACAGTCGAATGGTCATGAACATGATGTAAAGCAACAACTCACTCAACTAAAAGCGATTGGGGCAAAAACGCCCCTGTATGAGTTCTGTCTCATATTTATGTCATATGATATAGTTAATATCTAGATAGATAAGAAACATTCTGTAATACGCCCCTGCTGTATAAAATTCATATCAAATTTGCACTTATGCTATGTGATATTCCTCTTGTTGCTTGTGATATTGCTTTTTAATATTTTAACTAATCCAACAAAAAATTATATTTCTTTATGTACATAATTATTCAATAATTATTAAACATGAACGTATTAGTATCCAAAATTGATTTTAATATACAATGAATAATATTATACAAGCCTCTGTTACTATATTAATCTATGTTGTACTGAAATGAAAAGCAAGGCTTCATCTTGGATATAAAGCTTGTCCTTAAGTGTATACTCAATGTAGTTTATTTCTCTAAATAATTTATGATGTGTACTGTATATGATTTAGCAACATCTATTTCTGATTGCTCAATTTTGGTGTTTTATTAGCATTACCGTTACCATGTAAGATGTTATATGTAGCCTGTATATTAAATTAACAATTAATAAATAATTTAACCATCATTTAAATCATAACCTTCTTCAAAATGAATGCTGTCAATAAAATCATTTTTGAATCAATTGCAGTTAGCCTACTGTACAAATAAAAAACATTATAACAAGATCACATAAACAATGTACATAAACTGTACAAGGCAAATGAAGGTATATGTATAAAAAACATAAACCTTCATTCAGATTTCAGAATGAGCCCTTCGTCATTTGTTATGTACATGACATGTTGGGGATCTCGTCCATCTGATGTTTATCATGGTCATCTGATGTTTGCTATACTGTAATTTATATAAACATAACTTTTTAATGAGCAGCAAAAATTCCCGACGTTTAGCAAATAACCGTGTATATGACTAGGGTGTTTGCATTGTAAGAATGTTCAGGCATACGTAAAGGGGTCATCTGATGAAATTTCAAGTTTTCCTTTCTCTTTGGAGTGTTATAAGGTGTTTGTGTTACTGTAGATAATATACCTAAAGTTGCAAAGACTTAAGTCTTAAATCCAAAGAGATATTCTTTAGTCACCCACGCCTACATAAAATGGCTCATTCTAACATGCCACCACATCTCTACATCACTATGTGGGAAGATTTGCATAACACCGCCCAAATGTTCATGCAAAGAAACAAGTCATTACTTTTATTCTTACTGTAGTATTTTTGTCGTGGAGAATCTGTTTTTTGTTGTGATAGTTGTTGTTTGAGCAGTGTAGAGTAGTGCTTGTGGTTTGTCGTTTCTTCAATCACAAATGCAGACATGGGTTTTATGTTTTATGTTTACATGGCGTGATACGCAATGCATAAAAAGGCAGTATAAGTCATTATAATCAGTAATTATGTCCCCATTATATGTAAACACCTGAGACAGATGCAGTTATAATCGGTAAATTAAAGGCTATGTGATGCTTTAAAATGATCTAATGGCTGATGCCACTCCAATTAGTTGATTTTGATTATTTTAATAAATCTCTTTTACATTAACCTGTTAACCAGACCCCCCATTATGGGACTCACAGCTGAAAGTGTCCTACCTAATTTTTAATTCCAACGGTTCCTTACCTATGTTTATTACACATATAATTTTTGTGTTTTTGGAAAGAACACCCTTTGGGATTTACTTTTTATTAATAATCCTCAAAAATATTAAAAGCTATAGACACTGAAGTGCCTTAAAAAATATTGTACCACACTGATTTTTTGTTTTGTTTATTTGAGATAAAAAAATACATGAAATGAGTCCTGGAGCAATCTAGAAAAGTGATGGATTACTTAATTACAAAATTAATTTCGCCCCATTTCATTTAATGTATTCATAAACATTGACACATTCAAACAAGGACAGTTCAGTGCACCCACGTCCAGGTGCACGTCAACAGGTTTTAAATAATAAAGATACAAAGCAGGTTAAGTAAGATATTGTAAAAATTATTATAAAATGCTAAAGACAGTGAATAAGATTGCAGTTTCTAATTTTGCATACACTCACCTAAAAGATTATTAGGAACACCTGTTCAATTTCTCATTAATGCAATTATCTAATCAACCAATCATATGGCATTTGCTTCAATGCATTTAGGAGTGTGGTCCTGGTCAAGACAATTTCCTGAACTCCAAACTGAATGTCAGCATTGGAAAGAAAAGTGATTTAACCTGTTAAATGTCACCCCGTCCTGTATACAGGACACCTACGTTGACTATACTATATTACAATCAAATCTAATCTAATCTTGACTAACTATATATCGTTGGAAAGGTCTAAGACTCCCAAATATATATTTTACCAATATGTTTTGTTAAAAGTTATGTAGGAAAAGTAATAGATGAATTTATGACAAGAGTTCACCCTCAGAAATCTACATTACAAAAGGAGCTTTGACCTTTGTTTAAAAAAAAATACTTCCTCGTTGCCTTTTTCTCTATCACATTTCAGAAATCATCAGAAGTTATATATCGCTTGAAAACATAAAATCCATTTTATAATCAGACATGTAAATGGTACATCAAAATCATGTTACAAAATGTTTTCAGTCATGAATTATAAAAATGTAGGTTTGTATCATGCACATTCATCTCTATCTTCAAAAACGTTAGTGACAGTTATCAGGTTAAGCAATTTTGAGCATGGCATGGTTGTTGGTGCCAGACGGGCTGGTCTGAGTATTTCACAATCTGCTCAGTTACTGGGATTTTCACACACAACCATTTCTAGGGTTTACAAAGAATGGTTTGAAAAGGGAAACACATCCAGTATGCGGCAGTCCTGTGGGAGAAAATGCCTTGTTGATGCTAGAGGTCAGAGGGAAATGGGCCGACTGATTCAAGCTGATAGAAGAACAACTTTGACTGAAATAACCACTCGTTACAACCGAGGTATGCAGCAAACATAATGCAGACTGCAGTCGTCAAATGTAACACACCAGCAAGGCAAAGCTGGTGGCTATTTTGCGAAAATGTGCTTTGTTGCTCTTGTTTGATAACTTGTGGTTAAAGTGTCATTCAGCGGTCAAAAGCTGCAAATGCACTTTGCAGACGCGGCGGCGGCAGCGGCACTCATGGCAGTAGAAAGCACACTCTGGTTGGACACCTACTCTATGTGTACTTACTCTGTCATTCACCTGCTGTCCTTTAGAACAGCAGCAGATCATATTATTTTTCCCTTAAGCAAATAATGCAGTCAATGAGTGGATGTGCTGAATGCAGAGGAAAGCAGGTCTTTTAATAATGCAACATATACTCATCTCTTGGGATGATAAAGCTTAAAGCATTGCTTTAGACCCTCAAAAACCTTGAATTATCTGTTTAATGTTTTTATTTATGTGAATTTAGACTTTATGAAACAGCATCAAGGCGTCAGTGTTTAGATGGCCAGTTTCAACAGTTAGCATTTGCTGGTGTCTATGGAAGCCTGTTTCCACAATGGAATTAAACATAATTGCAAAAAAACATATTCTTAGTATTACCATATCTGTGTCAACTATAAAAACACAAATGTGTTTTCATGTGCATGTGTTTTACATGTTCAGTCTATAGGGATATGTACAGGTTTGTAGTGTTGTTTTACAAAGTGACATTGCCACGTACTGGCCTGGCGTGCATAATAAAGCGTTTATTTTTTTTAGCCATTTTCACAGATATATGTGATCAGGGATCACTTGGACAGCATTGTTGTCTGTATGTGAAACTTTCTAAAACAGTAAGGAAAAACATTGTTTTGTGTCAATTGCTGGTGTGTAAACATTCCCTTAGAATACTGAATTTCTCACAATTCTGATGTAGGGCTGGGCGATATATATATCTTGATATTGTCGAAATTTGTATATCTCGATATGTTTGCATTTGCAAATAATAATAATAATAATAATAATAAATAAATACAATTTAATTTCCCCTTTAAAAAAACTAAACAAAAACAATTTAGATTAAACAGCTAATTTAAGCAGTAAAAAGTAAAAGGTGTTTTTCTTTTCTAAGAACACAAGTCTGTCAATTGTCTGTGGTTTTAAGAGAAGCTATATGACATGAAACTATGTTCCTACGAAAACTAAAAACCTCTTAGATGGGGAGATAGTTACTAAAGCACATAGCGGTTTCTTATATACAAAAACAAAACAAAAAAATTCCATGAATACCAAAGACTTTTGCACTCCATCTGTCTATATTATTAAAAATGGTAAATACAACAGTGAATACAATAACTCCAAATGGCCATGGTCTATATTTCTCTATTTAAACTGCTCTCATGAAAGCTCTCCTAGTAGAGACATGTAGAGCAGTCAGCAGTTACATGTTCCTTTTTTGGACATTCACCACGTTATTTTGGGAAAGTTAGCTTGAATTTAAAATATTCAATATTTCAGATATTTTCAGATTGATTCCGATAGTATCGCTAATATTCAATACATCGCCAAGCCCTATTCTGATGTATTTTCTGTAAATTGAGTTTACTTCTCACATTTGATTGGTTGACAAACACACTTTCTTCAAGCTACAGAAGATGTTTTACCACATTATATCTCTGCTAAAAGTGCTCTCTTAATGAGCATTCATATGTTGAAGTTGATCAGGTGAAATCCAGAGATTTCAAGACAACATACTGCCAATAAAAGTCAGTTAAAAAAAATATATATATATATTATTATTTTTTTTTTTTCATATATATTTCTTAGAAAAAATAAATAAATAAACATGCAGAATGTAAAGAAACATAATTAATGAGATCAGTTCATTTAACTTAAGCCACTTATTTGAAAAAATGAAAAAAAAAGGTCAGTCTGGTGAACCTTTCTAGAGCCTTCCATATGCCACACAAACCACTGCAGCAATAGTTTGACGCATTGTTTACTTTAGTTTTGTCAACAAGTGACAACAACACTTGTTAAGTACATTATAAGAGCCAAAATCAATCATCAGCAACATCTGTCTGGAGTCACACCGAGAGCGGTTGTCAAATACAATAATTTCCTTCATATACATAAATTCGAACGTTGTTTCACAGGCCTCTCGCCTCTCCACGGGCCTGAATAATTCATGACTCACACAACAGTGTGTCTGTGCCCAGCAGTAAATGATATCATCCCTCTGGGCATTAACAAGCTTCCTCAGCATAAGTATGGTGCTGTACCACATTTGACATGTTTCAACAATCTGTCAATGCAGAGAGCCAATGGAAACAGTGAAGTGGTGCAGAGTTGGTATTCACACAACATTGATTGTGTACCAGTGGATTTGTGTGCAGAAAACCAGTTCACATTGGGTTTAATGGGTTCAGGAGATGTTCAGAAGTGAATGATGTCTCTCGCATGTACAGTTACGGATGTATTGCTTCACTAATGAATTATTTCACTGCACAGAGGAAATTACTAACACTAGATCACATTGCAGTGTTCTGATAAGTAGAGATGGTGACTGAATGCTACTGGGCATCTATATATATATATATATATATATATATATATATATATATATATATATATATATATATATATATATATATATATATATATATATATATATATATATATATATATATATATATATATATGATGACCGTGATGGTGATTAGTGTTTGTGTGAATGAATTTACTTTAGTATTTATAAGCTGCTTGTGATTAGCTTTGGTTCATCGTGTAACTTTCTCATCACCACCTGCTTTTGGTGGTTATCAGTGTCTTACAAAGGTACAAAACAGATTTCAGCACTTCAGTTTTAACATTATGTCAGTTACCAAAATCACGTTTTATAAATGTAAATTTAGGTTAAATCCTCATGTAACATGGGGATCATGACAATGGAGTTGAAGATCCAAATGCAAGGCTTTATTAGCAGCATAGTCAGACAGGTGTGGTCAAACAGTGGCAAACAGCAATATCTGAGGCATGGCAAAAGAGTAATCGAATAAAGGCAATGGTCAGGGATCGGAAACAAGGGAACAGTTCAACTAGGAAACTAAGAAAATAAGTGAAGAAACACAGAAACAAAGCTAATACTCCGCAATGTGTGAGTGCATCTTTTATAGCCCTCCTTATTTGAAACAGACAAGACACCTAGATATTTCTTTATTTCTTAAATATTCAATTTCTTAACATTACATCACCAGCTCTTTTCCAAAGACATAAAAACATTATGAAAATATTTGCAACACTAATTGAATGCACTCAAACTTCAATGGCAGTAATAAAGACCTCCAATGTAAATATTAAACTTGATGCGTTTAATTGGGAAAAATGCCTGAGTGTGTGAAATAGTAACTGGATTAATCACTACCTGCGTGGTCTCAGAAGCAAAGCCCCCTGTGTGCCTGTGCATTATCTGCCGTAGTGTTTGGAAATCTGCAGATGCACACACATTTATTTCATTGCACAGAGCCCAGATGTCATTAAGAGAGGAGTTGAACATGTTCCATACACTCCATGTGCTGCCTCAGCCGTATTTCATCCACTCGGATGGCCGTAAAGCAAGGCCATCATAATGCATCACTGTTTTACGCCACCTTCACAAAGCATACGAGAGCAATATAATAACTTGTTGAAGTTCAGCCAGCTTTAGGTTGATGAAACTGTGTGCTGAAGAGATATGGAATGGAGCCGACGTGTGTGTGTGTGTGTGAGAGAGAGAGAGAGAGAGAGAGACAGAGAGAGAGTTTCAGAAGTGTATCTCTAATCATATTGTTTGCCCTGAGAACAAAAACATACTGTTCAATATCCTCATAAAGAGGGAGATACAGATTCATAATAACGATATCCTCAAGGTTCAGCCGCAGAGATCTGAGAGCTTCATCTCCATCTCCACAGTGAAATATGTTTGACGGCTGTGGCCATTCAAGTGAGATATGTGTATATCTTAATATAGACGATGCCATCCTTCTTCCCTGACATTAATTTAGTGTCAGGGACCTCGGAGCCTCGTGCATTATGCAAAATAATTGCAGGGGCACATTTTACAAGAAGTCAATTCCAGCGGGCATGAAGAACGACGGTTTGCTGTAATGAAGAGCGTAAGAATCACAAATGACGAGTCAAACCTAGCAGAGGTATTAGTGCAGCAGTCGGTGGAGCGCATCCATGCATGAAAATGAAGCAAAACACATGTTGCTTTTGTTTTTAACATTACTCAACTTGTGAACTTATAATACTTGTGTAAACATGCTTTCCTACTGTGTGTGCTCCGCTGCTTTTCATAAACACCAAGGTTGATGTGAAAGCAAAAGAGATATTTTAGGAAAACATAAAATCTATAATATATACATTTTATATATATATCATTTAGCATTTAGCATTGCAAAAATAATAAATGAAATGATTCTCTTGAACTAAAACAAATTAAATCTTAATGAGTGAGTCACTGAATCAATCATTCAACCGATTCGTTCAAACAAAAAATGAAGCAAGTTACTGCCTATAAATCATTGAATTATTGATTCAACTTATTATTTCCAAAACATGGATTCATTCACTGACAAAACAATCCTTCTTGTTTGTTAAACCATTATTTGAAATCAATATCATATTATCAGTGGTGCAGATATTGGGGAAAAGCAACTTGCATGCTGATGTGATGCTGCTAAAATAAATAATTTTGCCCTCATATCTTGAAAGTTAGGCTCATATAACCGCATTCTCATAGGCTTCATCCTGGAGTCAGTCATTCTACATCATGATCATCAGACACTGAGTCGATTATATAATATTTCTGACTGAACCCTCCCTTTAAAAAGAAGGCTTTGCTGTGGAGCATATCAGTGAGTTCATGAAGTAAAGATTCACAATTTGCAGTGCAAGCCAGATACTACTTAGAAGTCATTGCTGAACACCCAGAACCGCTGGTGGAATTGGAAATTCATTAGAGCTCATTTAGTTTAATTGTATTTGATTTTAATGGGAGGCTACTGGAGGTCCAGCTAAATGGACGGTATGTTATAGCAGAGATACGAGATCTCGGCGTAATGGAGATCAACGGTCCGTATCCGAGTGAGTTATCCAGACAAAAGAGTCATTCTGCTCTAAAAGCTTACTTTCAACAACCTGATATCATTGAGGACTTCTGCAATTCATTTAAACCCTTTCCACAAAACATAATTCTATTACTAAGTTTTTTTGTTTTTGTTTTCCGGTAAAACTTTCTAAATGTCTTTAAAACATTCATTTGAGAAGCAAGTGTGTTTAATATAACAGGATTTATATCCCGAGAATATGAAATGCATTATAAATAGAATAATATTTATTTATTTATTTATTTATTTTTTTTTTTTTAAGCATAAGCTTAATTAAGTTTAGTTTGAGTTATGCTTAAAATGTAAAAGAATTCCAGCTGGGTAAAAAATAAATTCATATCTTAAAACAATATCTTGTGCAGTTTTGCTTCTCAGTATTGGTATCTGGGACACAAGACAAAAAAACTGATTAAATATTTAATTAGTTAGTAGGTTGGTTAGTATTTTTATTTCATGCACTGTTATAAAGATTTCACATCAGCTCTTTGCCACACACTTGGACACAATCCACATAAATTCATTTGGAGAAAAAATAAGTTCTGAAGTGTTTGTGGCTGGGTTTTTCCTCTTTCTTCTTTTTTTGCCTATGTGACATTGCCTCAGCCCTCAAACATTAATAATTCATTCCATGAGTGAAAGTGAGCAATAAGAGGGACATTACTGAGATTAAGTGAGTTGCATCCAGCTGGTCATGTGATCATAAATAGATGACCCACACATGTCAGATAAACTAAAGAAATGCTACCTTGGCTACTAGCTGAATAAAAAATATATATATATATATATATATATATATATATATATATATATATATACTTCACAGTTTGAACTTCACAGTTTGTTTTTTTCTTTTTCAGTGTAAACCTGAAGTATATCTTTATATGAAATTCTGTAATCATTTCTACTGTCTTTTGAATATGGTTAAAGGAATGCTGAGTGTACTGAAAAGCATTTATGAAAATTTCCAATCTGTCATATCTACCGACAATTGTCATATTTAAATATATTTGCAATTTATAATGATGGATTTGCAATTAATTACATTATATATTTAAACAACAAATAAAATTATAAGCAGGTGTTTTACATGTGCTTTAGTAGTCAACATTAAAATAACTGTACATTTTGAAAAGCACAACAAAATATTATCAAAATATTTCAAATGTACTCTTAACTTGTAATTACTACAATGTGCACTTTTTAAAAGTGTACTTGCTGTAATAATAGACTTATGTGTAATGTTGACGACTGTGTTTCTTAACACACTCAAGTGGCCTTCATTAATATTATTATTATTTTTTTTTAATTCAAGTTTATTTGTATAGCGCATTTTATGATACAAATCACTGCAAAGCAACTTTACAGAAAACTACGTAATATTTAGTAGTAGCTTATCAGTGGTGACTGTCAGTTTTTGTGGATATGGCAGAAATTTTCAGAAAAAATCAATTAAAGATGTAGTCAAACAGACGATGAACACTATTAACAGCAATTATTATATGATGCAATCACACTTGTAGCTAAATTTGGTAGTTGTGTATGTTGTTTCGGGGTTAGCATCATCTGAGTTCCTCTGAGGGGTGACATCATCTCTTCTCAGGTGTTCTGGATCCAGGTCAAGGGTCACTATGAGTCTCATCATGAACAACTACAGTTTTATCTTCTGCGGTTCAATTTGCCAGTCATTTCCAGAAAGTGTCTCTCTATCATTTCTTGTCCTTCTGTAAAACCGCAGTAAAGTGCTGCATTCAGCTGTGGCATCATGAGGAGCCTCTGCGGTTACGTTCACCCTTGTCACTGACGTCTACCTCTTCAAAATGCCTTTTGCCACTTTTTCCCCATCTACAAATCAATGTGTAAAGTAAATCTGGGTTTAAACCGTGTGGCATCGGCTCATCAGGCGTCTTCATTTGAGCACATTCTCTAGGCTTTCTCTCCAAAGGTTAGCTGGGATGAAGTCTTAGTGAATAATACTTCCAGAGAGACGCAAGCAAACATGACATTATTGACGTTAAGGATGAACATGTTTACCATGGATCTAATCTGTTCCTTATTGCTTAATTTAAAAGCGATTGCCTCAGACCTCGAGCAGATGAAGTTCATTATTTGGTCGCGTGTTGTCGGGCGGAAGCAGTATTCCTCTTTAGCCTGATGGATTTTGTGCTGATTGTTTTTTGATGTGCAGCTTTTTGAATATTTCAGATTTCTTAAAGAGCAGAAAATGGTGCCTCTAGTACCATTTGTTCCTGCGCCACTTCTAATGAATCATTGTTCGGTTTAGCTCTGCTGATGGAAACACCTCTCACCGTCTGCATGTCATCCCTAAATAAACAATTAACTGTGCTTCTCAAACATTCAGAGTTTTTAATAACAATCCGACATCACTGCAACACAAGATTGAGAGTTTATTTTCTCTCTCTGTAATTAGAAACGTTAGGATATGGTATCTCTGAGCTGATAATGATAACCGATAATCAACAGCTCGCCATTTCAGTTCTCAATTATTTGACATTTGTGCTCTAACTAGATGGAGAATGAGCTGATTAATTAAAAAAACACCCTTACACATACAACTGAGTCATTTGAAAGTTTGCAATGTGTAATAATGTTCTGAACTGTTTATATCATAATGCTTTATAAAAGCAGAACGGGACGTGTCCATCTGACACATTTGACAAACATTTAAACAAAATAATAATAAATAAATAGTGTGGATGGAGCACAAGAAAGGGATTGTTCACACAGAACCAAAGTCGTAAACTCTATTATTTAACTTATTGGATGTGATTTTGTATGTTGTGTATGAATTCGCAAAGAGATAAGTGAGTTTAGGTTATATATACACGTTAAAAAAAACGTAGTCCTTTAAGCTAAATAAAAAACCTGCACACACACAAAAAACACTAACAAACAAGTCCAGTCACCTTTATTTATATAGCACTTTAAAGAAAAAAGATTGTGTCAAAGCAACTGAACAACATTCATTAGTTAAACAGTGTGTCAATAATGTAAAATGATAGTTAAAGGCAGTTCATCATTGAATTCAGTTATGTCATCTCTGTTCAGTTAAATAGTGTCTGTGCATTTATTTGCAATCAAGTCAACGATATCGCTGTAGATGAAGTGACCCCAACTAAGCAAGTCAGAGGCGACAGCGGCAAGGAACCGAAACTCCATCGGTGACAGAATGGAGAAAAAAACCTTGGGAGAAACCAGGCTCAGTTGGGGTCAGTTCTCCTCTGACCAGACGAAACCAGTAGTTCAATTCCAGACTGCAGCAAAGTCAGATTGTGCAGAAGCAAAAGTGGATTTGGACAGTTAAAATAGGGCCCTTGGTGTGTCATGTGTAAGCCAGGTTAAAGAGATGGGTTTTAATCTAGATTTAAACTGCAAGAGTGTGTCTGCCTCCCGAACAATGTTAGGTATGTTATTCCAGAGTTTAGGCCCTTAATATGTAAAGGTATTCTAGGTATTATCAAATTGCCTGAGTTTTGAAAACATTGCAGTCGTGGAGGATTATAATGTAACAGGAGCTCATTCAAATACTGAGGTGCTAAACCATTCAGGGCTTTATAAGTAATAAGCAAAATGCTGATGACAAGCTAACAAGGACTAACGTGATGCAGGTGCACTGCACTAATCAGATTAGTTTGAGATATAATATCATAAATATGGTGGGAATAAAGTTATATTTTATCACTTTAAACAACAGAGAGCGATAGTAAGATAAAGATTCTACAGAAAAACAAAAAGCTACACAGAGCTACGATCACAAAACAGCATCAAGGCAAGCAGGAAGCAGGAATAGCACTGTCCAAGTGCAAGGTTTTATTCAAACACAGCGTGGTCAAAACAGGCAAGATCCAAACACCAGCAAACAGGAATATCCAAGGAAAAAATGAAATCGTAATGCATGATATGTCCTTATGTAAACCATAACGGAAAATGTCTTTCATAAAAGTGTCATTGAAGTTTACCTTATAGGAAAGTCCACAAAAGTCCTCCACATAATCCTCAACTGAGCGATTACCTTGAGGTGAACAAGGACTAATGCTGGATCCGTGTTGATATGTGTTTGAAAAGCTGCTGGATCTATGGTATGGTGAAGTATTCTGCAACGGCAGGCTTTCAGGACAAGCATTGTAGATCTAAGTGCGAGCTTTAATTAAAACACAACATGGTCAAAACAGGCAAGGTCCAAAGTAACAAAACAAAACAAGGCAATGGCATTGGCAGAGAAAACGTGTTGTAGAGTCCGCATCAGCAAAATAATACTTTGCAAGTTCTTCTTCTTCATTCTGTTACCAACACCTGTACATCTTGCGCAAATGGGTGATAAATCTGTATTGATATCACAGAGGAAAAAAAGGGGGGTCAATTATAATGCCACCACCCACCCCAGAGGTTCAGCTGGCGCTGCGAGCTTCCACATTGGGCTCCTCAACCTCCGAGATGGGCAGAAGCATCATGATCCTCATCCTCAAACACTAAGTCCTGTGGTGTAGTCCTGTATGCTCTAAAAAATTTTAAAACCACCTTAAACACCTGACTATCACTCAAACCCTTTCCCAGAAGGTCATTCATTCATTCATTCATTCATTCATTCATTTTCTCCCTCCACATTTAATCTTCAGGGTTACAGTTGTGGGCATGTCACTCAGTGGGCGGCATCACCATTCAAACTCAATTTTTTTGGTCTTTCTAATTTTGGCACCCCCTTTTTTTTTCACATTACAAGAGATTGGTACAGTAAAATATCTGTTGTTGACTCTTGCAGATGAAGTCATCAATCAACTATGACATCATTTTAATAAAAGTAGAAAATATTTGTGAGGTGCGATGTGAAAAACAAGAACACGTGCCTAAATTAGAAAGACAAAATTTATTTATGCATTATTTCTTCATTTATATGTTTAAATATTTAATTATATATTTAACGATTGATTCATATATTTCAACATTTCATTATTTAATTTTGAGTAATTTTGAGTAAGCCCTCAATACTAAAATGTCAACTAAAATTAAAATAAAAAAGGGAAATATAATCATAAAAATGTATTCAAAATATTAATTAAAGCTATAATAGTATATATATATATATATATATATATATATATATATATATATATATATATATATATATATATATATATATATATATATATAAAAGAAAGAAAGAAAGAAAGAAAGAAAGAAAGAAAGAAAGAAAGAAAATAAATTATTAAGTACTTTATTGGAAAGTAATGTTATTTTTTGAACAATGCACCAGAAAGTTTGAGTGCAGCAATGTTTATTTATTTTTTCTTAATATTTTAAAGCATTCAGTACTCCTATACAAGGCAATACCATATATGTTCTTTCTCACTTTCAGAAGTGAAGGCTGGAAAGCACTACACGACTCTCAAAATCTACAAAGATTTAGGAATCACACACTAGTCAATTTAGTAAATAAATCCAGAAGAAAAACTGGGCACGGACCGAGGATCACACATTGAGGGTGTCTCAGGCTGCTCTGTGCCTGCTCAAAATTCTGTGTTCACACAATCGCACACAATGCCACATAAAAGCCAGACTAAATTATGCCTGCCCTGACCCACCTCAAGCTCTAGTCTCAAAATATTGTATATAGCTGCTATTTTTGAGTAAATACATTTCTGCCACCTGTGAGCAGCATTAAACAGTCTGTGTTTAACCCCTGCCCCTCCAGAAGTGCTTCTGTGCAATCTGCGCAGTGTAAATCTGGCGTGTGTGTGCTAAAATCAGCTGTTTCAGATGTTTGGTATCCTACGACTGGATGAAATCACAGTCTGTGTCCATCATTCACTATGATATGATGAATATGATCAGACCGGCTCTGACTTGCCTGTACAGACTGTAAACTGGGGCAAAAATCTGGGCAAAAAACGGTGTACTGCATTACAGCCTTGAGACAAGAGAGTTAGAAAGAGCAACATAGTTTGTGTGAGTGTGTGTGTGTGTGTGTGTGTGTGTGTGTGTGTGTGTGTGTGTGTACAGTAAGCACTGTCTGTTGCACTGTGTTTCAGAGAAAAGCACATCACTTAAGATGTTTTCACTCTCTGCATGTGTAATGAGTATAACATGTATTTGTGAAAACACAAGAAGTAGTTTTGCTTTATTTCCACATTTGTTTAATTGTCAACAGTTTTGTGGACAGAAGATTGCTGTCACAGAAACTTAAAAGGCTTTCCTGCAGTTTTCCAGCAGAAATTAATGAATGACAGTGTATTTCTGTCTCAGAATTATTATTATTAATTTATTATACTACTATTAGTATTACTACTATTACTACTTCTGTTTTAGTATTATACTACTATTTATTATTATTACTATTATTCTCATCTTCATTTTATTACTGTTTCTTATATTATGGTCAAATCTAAATTAACTTTAGCTATTGTTCACATTTTATGAGTGGATTTAAAATGAATTTATTTTTTATTTTTTATTGTTATTATTATTTTATTTTTTTGTGGTATTGAGTATCAATATTTTTTAAAGCATCAGATTCACAAATTTCCAACAGCATTATTATCTACAGATTTGATCTTAAATGCTATAAACTCTAAACACTCTTATTGTTGTTCTGTGTGAGCAGATGGAGCTGATTCCAGACCCAGATCCTGATGAAGAAGGGACTAAAATAAGTGTGAGTACAAGATCTATGGCTATATGATAAAGCAAACTATTACATGTCTATGATTTTCGTGTGACCGATCCCTTTTTCGCCACTAATCATTGTAATCTTTAACCCAGTGAAGCCTGATATCTGAAATATATATATGTATATATATACCATCTCTTTTCACAGACAGAAGGTGTGATGAAGATCAGGCTTTTGTGCGTCAGATATGATGCAGTAGGCTTTATAGGGTTAAATACCTTGACGCCGCCTTTGCTGTTATGAAAGGCCTCTAAAGCAAAGACGCTGGCAAATAAAGGTTTTATGCGTTGGTCTAGAGCAGCGAGTTCATCTGAGGATTTGTCTTCCATTCTCTTCACAGACAGTCAAGGTCCAAGGCAATGACATCTCCCACAAGCTGCAGATCTCTCGGGTGAGCAAGAACGATGAGGGTCTGTACGAATGCCGTGTCACAGATGCCAACTACGGAGAGCTGAAGGAGTACAAGGCTCAAGCCTACCTGAAAGTCAACGCCACCATCCGCCCGCGCAACAGGGCCATTAAGAAGAGCTCTCCGCTGCACCTGACCGATAAGAAACCCCGCAAGAGCAGCTTGGCTCTGGGTCAGGACAGCAACGGCATGAGCTCAGACCAGAGAGCCCAGTCCACTTCTGCCTCGCAGACGGCACACTCCAAAACAGTGGAGCACAGCACAGGGGCAGGTATGAGGTCATCTCTGTCTCTAGCATTCGTCCTTGTGTTTCAACAGGCTTGAGGACTGCATAAAGAAACAGCTTCGGAGCATCAGATTTCATTATTAATCCTCTTAATGCACTGCAAAAAAAAAAAAAAAAAAGTAATCCTTCTACTGAGTATTTAAATTTGCATTTACAGTATGTATATAATAATGGATATTTGAGAAAGTTATTTATGGCCAGTCACTGTAAGTGTAATAAACTGCATTTAATTACTGGAGCGTTTATGTAATTGGAAGTCAAACTCAGCTAGTTTGTTAAGTTTCACATTACATACTTTCATTGATATATAAAACATGCCTTAAAGAGTTTTACTGTGTGGGAAAACAATGCAACCAGTTATTATAGCTATTTAGATTAACGATGCCATATTATTGCAAATTAAAAACAAATATACAAATATATGAATATGTAATAGAGTTGCTAATAGGCTGTTGTAGAACCAGTAATGGAGTTTAGAAATTGTCAGCAGGGAATAAATAGCAGGCCTATAATTTAATTGACTGAAGGTATTATACTGAGCTCAAAATAGCAAATGTGTTCCTCTTATGAAAGTAAACGTTGCGTTAGTCTAAAAAAAATGCATTTTAGGTAATAAACATGCATTAGTGTCAATTAATAATTATTTAGGTCTGATATTACATCCAGATTATACTGACCTCAAAATTGCAAATGTAAGTTATTCCTCTTTTGAAAACAAACTTTGCCACGGTGTGTAATACAGGATCGAGTTAATCAGCAGATTATGCAAAAATCTGATTTCTATTCATTTGACACAGAGCTTATTATAATTATTGTAGCAGATTTAAAATCACTAATAAGATCATCTTTGTGACATGAAAAATAAATAAATAAACAAACATATTTGGGCCATATCTTGAATATTTGGAGGTCAAGTATTAATTGTGTACAGTGAGATCAGGGGATATTTAACAAACTCAACCTGGTTTCAAAGTCTAAAACATGAACAATGCAAAAACCAATGTACAGGAAGAAAGAATGAAAAAGAAAAGAAAGAAAATACAGTAAATGAAAAATTTAATATTATTGTTTTGTTATTTGCATTTATTTGAAATATGGCACAATAGTGTACTCCAACGATATATAGGGTGCTAATCATAGTTTGAAGTGCTTATAGACGGTTAACAATGTTAAATTATTCAAGTAGTGTCTTAAATCATTCTGGATGGATGAAATTGAGTGACCTTGCTAAATATCTTTGAATTGCAAATCAATTAATGTATCTTCCTGTCATTTTAAGTCAAAATCCTGCACACTGTGGCCAATTAAATTCAACCCTCAACTTTTGATTTGAATAAAATCCAGTTCTTCCATTCTGAACTCTTCAAAACCAGCAGAGATCTTACAAACCGACAGAAAAGATGCTGAAAAACATAAAACAAGAATGAGGGGATTCATCTAGATGATTATATTTGATTGCATAGAGGTTCTTCTAACATGTGATTTGTACAGCAGGTAAAGTGAGCGGAGGACATATTAATTGCTGTATACCTTCATTATAAATACGTCAGAGATGTATTCGTTGAACATGAGTACTCCGAGCTCTTTTAACCTTCAACAACCTTCACTACAGCAGCATCAGCAAACTGTAATTACATCCACTGACATTCTGACATGACTCATACTCTTCCTTACAGCTAATCAGATGCGACTGGTAATGAACGTATAGATGTGATGCGTAATCAACAGTGCATTTCAGCCGGCAGGAGTGATTCATTATTCCCAAGCAAACGAAGGGAGGCATGCTTGATCACTTTTTCAGGAAGGTCCCTCTTCGGCTTGATCACAGAAAGGAGCAGAGGGTCATGGGAGGATCCACTCCCACCACCAGAAAAATCCTGTGAACGCCACAGTGATTTACTGAATATTTAATTCCCCTTTTCCTATTTGTTGCCTTGTTTCCTGGTTTTATGGCAAGAGCACATCCTTAAACGTCTCCCGTTCTCTTCTGCAGTCGAGGCAGGTGTGCAATAAGTTCAGAGAGGAATCAAATCACATTTGCTTTGAAGTCTTCAGGCCTTGTATCGCACCTAATTTCATTGTTCAAAGGAGGTCTAGAAAAAAAAAGGAAAAACAACAGGAAATGCGGTTCAAAAATGCAGATGTATTTATAGCACTGTGCGAAAAATGGAACACGATCAAACCTGCTAACAATAGGACTGAGAAACTGACTTTCAGGAGAAAACGGAAGAGATTCATCATTTTTCAAAGCCTTCCCATATATCCCTGCACCACTAAAAAAATAAAATAAAATAATTATATATATATAGTTCGTTCCTTAGCATCCTTCCAGCGCAGAGCAGTAGTTGTGTTTCTCTGTAACACAGCTGTCAGCACACATAGCTTGTTTTAAAAATACTCTGAAAAGCCTTTAGAAAGGCAGGTTGGCTACAGGAGGCTCCACATTAATCCCTTTTCATGGTGTAATGGCAGATTTCAGCTTGATTTATCTGTGGTGGTTTTAGGAGGAGGCCTCTGTGAATAGGTAGATAGTGTCTTCTTTAGTTTCACAGACCAATAAAACCAGACTATTGTGTGGTACCTGGGAGTTAAGAGATATTTTGGTTGCACTTTTTTTGTTAAAACATAAATAAATACTAGTAATTTTAAGAAAAGTTGCAAAAATATGTGCATCATGGGCCTGAATGACCTTGTTGCTTATGGAGAGATGTAAGCAAATGAAGAGTTCTGTTGAAATGTTTTATTCTAAAATGAATATATTTGTTGTTAGGCTCCTATGTGTAGGTTCAGTAATTTCACCTGAATTTCAAACGTCACTTGCACTTTGCATCTGAACTCTTCATATACGGGTGAATATCACAATAGAGTACCTTTCATGTGCTAAAATAGTAGTAATATAGTAGTAATATACTTCAGAGGTATTTTACTCAAACTCTAGGGTTGATATATTGTGGCCAACATGCACTAGAGAAAAACTATTATTTCATCATGAGATTTTCTCCCAACTTTCAATTGTTTCACTTCAATGATAAGTTAGAATTTTGTGAATTTTTAAAGCAAAAGGTCAAAAGGATAAACAATGTAGATTTATTTCCAGATATATTTCATATATATATTTTTGAGAAAACAGTTATATGTGGATGCAGTTTTTTCGTTTGCATGTTACTGCCCCCACACCTAGATGATTGAACACACTGGATTATATAGATATTAAATAATTATTATTAAATTAGTACTATAAAATATCAATATGACAGGGTGGAAGAAAAAAACAAAACTCTTAACTGGAAAAACTCTTAAAAAATATAATAATGTTATATTATAATATAATAAGTCACCAACTTGCTCAACCTCAGCCTTTGAAATTCCCACCACTGAAGAGACAAACACTCTGTTGTCCTGATGTCACTGAAGAGGACGGCATTTTCTTAAAGGGGCGGATTCCCCAGTACGACAGGGTGGATAACCATTCAAGGGACATGGACAAACTCTTATTTTTATTAGATAAAAATATTGTTTTTATTACCAAATTATCAATATACTCAAATTGAGTAATGTCTTATTTAACAAAACATCAATAAGAGCACAATTGTATGATTTGACAACATTCTATTATCATTAAAATGTAATGAGAAGTGCATGGAACATGGCAAAATAGCATTCATTATCTTACACAACAACAACAACAACAAAAATGTATATTAAGAGCCAAGTATTTTTTTTCTATTAATATTAATACATAACATAAAAATGATTATGAAAGGGTGTGTTATATAAGGCTAGGTTATCATGGAAAATTAGTCATTGATCATTGTTTTTGCTGAATAAATCTATACACACTCCAGAAAATTCACTTCAGCTTAACACCTGAATGTTTATGCAAATATTAATAAATTGCAAATTTACTTGATTATCATGTGTTTATATTCAGGATTTCTAAAAAACAAACTAATGCATATTACACTTAGATGTTAATTATGCCTGTACTCAAAACATTATAGCAATTTAATCGTTGTTTTTTTTTTTTTTTTTTTTTTAGTCTATATATTTTATTTAATTTGTAGCTTTATATATATATATATATATATATATATATATATATATATATATATACACAAATGCAACAAATGCACATTTTCACTTATGCACAACTCAGCTTAGCACATAAACTTGTATACAAGTTTACTTGCCAACATTGAGGAATATGCAAATTGTAATTCTGTATAAAGCATTTACATTCAGGATTTATTACATGCAAATTCAAACTTGAGTGAATTCAACGCCAGCAATTAGTTAAGAAGTATTACAAATACAAAAAAAAGAAGAAACAAATAGAAAGAAAATCCACCTTAGTTTAGCATGTATCTCAGTATTCATGAAAAAGTATATGCTATTTTTAATTTGCACGTAAAACTTACAGACATAAAAACAGTTCGACGGAAAGCCATATGCAACA
This sequence comes from Carassius gibelio, assembly GCF_023724105.1. NCBI lineage: Eukaryota > Metazoa > Chordata > Actinopteri > Cypriniformes > Cyprinidae > Carassius > Carassius gibelio. The sequence continues at coordinate 17,302,415 of NC_068419.1, forward strand.
TATTATTTTCGAACAGCTTGCAATCATGTCAATATGTATGGAAGGACTTGAAGCATTACAGTTTATTTGCTGTATGAAATCTGCATTAATCATTCCCTTTTGAAGCAATTCCTTTCGCTATATAAAGGAACGTGCAATAAATGATGAGCAAAGACCTATCAGTTTGAAGTATTCTTACGCTGTTAGCCCAGTCATGTATAATAAAGTCTAGACAGGCTCTTTTTGTTAATATTTGGAGTGAAGTGCTTCTGTTCTTCCTTTCCGTTCAGTGTCCTCTCTTCTCTCCTCACAGGGATGAGGATATCCACGAGTAATGGACTCGCTGTTCTCCTCCTCACAACCGGCCTCATGAGCGGACTGTGGCTATAGTGACTCCTTTTCCCAGAATCACACTTATTTTAGAGCCAAGAGAAAATTGCCTGCTATTTGGACGGAGCGGACAGCACAGTAGTCCCTCAACACTGCACCCAACATAGTCTAAGATCATCACCAGAAGCACCTTCCTTTCTAAAGCCTAGGAGAAGGAAACTGTCAGAGGACACGTGCTTCACGCTCCAAATCAAACTCCGGATCGAACAAACGGACACAGACTCTTACAGGGTCTTACACCTCTTATATATATTTGTGGTTGTTTTTTGTTGACCTTTTAACTCCAGCTGTGAATTTAATACATGCTCTGAAGTTGCGAAAAGTCTATATTTGTGTAAAATATGAATATATGAACAGATATACAGTATATATATATATATATATAGAGAGAGAGAGAGAGAGAGAGAGAGAGTATTTGATTTCAAATTCCCTCCAGTCTGTACAGATGCCATTCACTCGCTGTGTATTCACATGCAAAAACAGCCTTGAAGTCAAAATAAGTGCATCGCGGCTCGGTACATGTTGTGTCCGGATCGCTAACTGAGCTCAGCTTGACTGTGTGCTAAATCACGGTTGTTGTTGCTTTATTTATTTTTTATTTTTGTTTGGCATAATAAATGTGAGTGTATTCTTCTGCCCCTCTGTCCTGTCGGTACAATGCTGTAAACTGAGAGTCACGTTAAATTCGCACGTTGCATGTTGTGAGCATAGCAGTCTACGGCTGGAATCAAACCTCACACTCAATAATGCCATTTCAGAGCATCGTTTCAGTACAGTTGAAAAGATATTGTTTGTTTGGCTCTTATTTACTTTTTTGGAGAGTGGAGGCTCAGACGAATCAATGGAAATAAATGTCCTAAGCGTTCACCCTTCTCGTTGATAAAGGTGTTGCATGACCTTCAGCGCTATTGAATGCTGTGATTGTGTCCTCTTAAACATCACAAGTATGATTCACCCACGTTTAAGTGCTGAAGATGATTGTTTTTCACCTCTTGAAGCCTCCGTCATTTCCGCGGTGGTTTGCCATCTTCAAAATCATGTTGCATCATGGATTTCCACTAAGCTGAAAAAATCAATGGACAATTGGTTTTCTCTCTCATCTTTTTTTTTAATTTACAATGGAACAAGCTGAACACAAGTGACTGAACTCAATATGACACCAAAACATCCTCTGCTGCAGGCGAAATGAAGAAGAAACTGATTGACAGATCTTTTTCTGGTTATTCTGGGTCAGACTGAACATTTTGAGATCAATAACCAAGATACAAAAAAAAGGCTTCAGAATTACATATTCCCCTATGATGCCCTTATCACTGTATTTTAAAAGTGTTGGTAGTGGTTGAAAAAAAGATGGTGACATTTAACCAACACTGTGTTATCAACAAGAACAAGACGTCCCTCAAGGAATGTCAAGGTTTTGAAAGGAATCTGAAGCTGCAGTTGATGGAAATTCATTCTGTTTGACATTCTGCTCTTGTATTGATGTCTTGAGGTGTGTTATATCATTTAACCAAAGAGATGGGCACGTCGCAGTACTGTTTACAGAACACATAAGAGCCCCGTGTTTTACGCCAAATCTACGCTGGCTTTCTGAAAACTCATTCTCTTACTCATGGCCGGGTCATGTGTAGTGTTTGGTCCTCAGTTTTGGCTTTTGAAGCAGCTGTATTGGGATTACGCTTAGATTAAAACGTAAGAAAGAGAGTTTCTCACAAAGAACAAACACAAAACCAACATGAAATCTTGTTAAAATACTACAAAGTAAGGGAAAATTCCATGTAGCGTTTTTTTATCCTGCACTAAAAATTTTTGCTTTTCAGTCAAAACTTTTATTATTGGTGAATAATAACGCAAAACATTTTAAAATCAGTTCAGATGATTTGAACATTTTTTTTGCATGATAAAACTGTCGATTTTTATTATACATTAAAGGTAGTTTTGTAATTTTTTTGAACCACAGCTGAAAATAAATTATAAAATTAAATAATAGTAATAATCATTTTCTGAAAAGATTGTTGTATATATATATATATATATATATATATATATATATATATATATATATATATATATATATATATATATATAACAATCTTGTCAGAATATGACAAGAAGAAAGCAAGAAAAGTTGAAGAAATCTATCAAGTATTGGGTAAATGATGACAGAATGTTACAATTGTTACATTATAATGTTGCAGGATAAAAGTTGTTACATCGATGTGTCCTTCAGGAGTTTCTAGCTTGTAACTCCAGCCTGGACGCTGTAATGTAAACTTAGCAAAGTTCATTTGTACTTTGACGGCCCTAATGATCCTGATCCCTAAACGAGGCCATGAAACTAAAAATACGCTACGATATTCCACTGAATAATCAGATGGGTTGTGCAATAGAAGGTTGTTCAGCAAGATTCTTGCCAAATTGTACTCTTCATAATTGAAAGACTAATCATAAAACCAGCTGGAAGCTCTACATTCTCTATAGATTTATGGGCATTTGTGGCTTTCAGAGCAGCTGCTATCTGAGAGTGGTAAGGTTTGTTGATTTGAGTAGGTTGATCTACATTAAACTTTGTTTTTAAGACGGCACTTTAAATAGGGCACACAACCACAATGATGATGATGAAGATCCACATTTGCGTGTGCTGTAAATAGACAAAACACCTAAACTAAATCCATCAGCTGCATTTGAACCCAGGACGCCTGTGGTTATAAATCCAGTCGGGTTGTCATCCTTTAAAAACAAACTCATTTAATTAAAACGTTTAAGTGTTTTGAATGGGATTCAGATGAATATATTTGATGCCTTGTACAGTCTGTGTAAAATTCACTGTAAACTAAAACAAGCCGCATGGTTTATTTCCATTTCTTATCCGTTTCCTTTTTGCCCAGAAAGGACTAATTGTATATGTGTATGGATTTACTGAAATGACAGAAATGTTATATGTGTGTTTTTGTGTTGCCATCTGTTTGGAGAACTCTACAGAAAACACTTTCAATCCTTTGGGAAGGGTTTTGTCCAAACCTCTGGAGATATTGGCTGGATTATGGAAAGCTGAATCTGACAGAAAAGAGATTAGGTTTTTGACGAAGCACAGACTCTTTGTGTTCTCAAAACAATAAGCCAAGATGGAGTCGCTCCTCGGATCTCTGAATATTGTTTTGGATGCGTACGTCTTGATTTCTGCATGATGAATCCACCGTACAAACAGAGATCAGTCCTTCCACTCCCAGGATCTGTGTTTGAGAAAGTCATCGTCTGGGTCCTGATCTTCTTCATATGCCTCATCGCAGGGAATTGGTGTATATATGGATCACCTCTTTGCCATCGTATTGGAGTCATAATTAAATGTTTACTGGACTCTTTCAAATACATGACATGATTAAAATGTAAAGCTGTCATGGCGGAGGAAAGCTGAAGTTTGTAATATAAGACAAAATGAGCCAACTTTTAATAAACTATCTTCACGGGCTGTCTAGATACAGATTTTTTTATGAGACGTGCGGTGTGATTTACAGTATGTGGTGCATCGGTTTTATTTTACTGCTGAAAGGAGCCACTTGTGTATCTGCAGATGTGCTTTAGAGGATCTGAAGTTTGAAGAACATCCTGCTAAATAAGAGTTTGATCAGATAACGGATGACTGATTATGAGAGAAAAGATAAGACGCCACTGTTTAAAACACTCAAACGCATTCACACACCACAAAATATGAAATAATCAATTTGCTTTAAAGCACTGTCTTCCTTTTTATTAATTCACCTCAAAAAACTACTACAGGACAGTGAAAAGGAAAATAGACTGGGAAGCTGTTCAATATGTCTCTCATTGCTTTGAACAGAGTTTAAATTAGTCTAATATTTGAGGCTTGTTTGGATGCCTCTATAAAGCCACCGTTAAGATTCAGCTCAACATTTTTATATTAATTAGAGCTGTTTTACAAGGTATCTAACACGACGCTGCTTGAAGAAAATACACTAAAGGCCCTGGCAGAAATGTATTGGAGTCTTATATTGAGAGGGGGGTAAAAATGATAATTTTCACCTGAGATTCGGAGATTACAGTGGGGTAAAATAACTTCAGAAAACTGACAGCAATGTCATGTTGTCATCAACCTCAAGAAGCATTGCAGACATCTTAACATCCTTTTAGATTTTGATTCTTAATAAACATTTATTTTGATATCTTCAATTTTAAGGCCCTATATGATTCAGTTTTTCAATATGGCTCCAGAATAAATTGTGCACATTGTCAGTGGTCCAAATACAAATGGTCACTTTGCATCCAGGAGATATCTATTGTATTTAAAGAGAAATGTCTAAAGAACAAATAATGTTAAAACTAGGAAAAAAATCCTATCCTTCTATCAATACAACTGCGCTAAGACCCTGAACCTGAACCTATGGAGAGCTGTTATACTTCTTGAGCTACAGGCAGACAAAGTAAAAAAACAACAACATATGTCTGTCATCTACTCACTCACAGGTTGCTCTTTACCATACAATATGCATTACATTCCAAGTCAACTAAAGAAGAAAAAAATAATATGTCTATTGCTATAAGTTGCTTTGCATAATAGCATATACTAAGTGCTTAATTGCACATCTGAAATGTAAGCAGGAAAATGAAAAAAGGAGAGCTGTTATTATATGATAACCCCTTCTATTCCTGATTGATGTCACTGGAAATTAAAGTCAAGGCACATTCAGTCCAGTGGTCATTTCTCCTTTGGCAAAAACACATGCATAATCACACTATCCCCGTGAGGGCAGGTAATGCAGCATGAAACACTGAAGAGACGATCTGACTCGAGCTGCTGGGTTAATGACCTTCGTCAAGGGTGTAATAATGATGTTTCAGAATTGTAATCTCAGTACCGGTCCAGTTCCTTGGGTCATTTAACCCGGTGACCTCTGTCTCACTCACTCAATGAATAATATAAGCACAGTAAACATCTGATTGAAAAACCCCTCTTTCCTTACACCCGCTTACAAATGAGACACTTGCATCTTTTATTTGTTCTCGTTAAAGCCAATCAATTTGAGCTGACACTGATATAAGGTGCTTTAATGGCACCCTATAAAAATCCTTCATGTTAATGAACTGTGGCTTTACTCTCTTCGATGAGATCGTTCTCGTCTGTACAGGGAGACTAGGAAAACACAGAAAGGGGAAGAACAGTTGTGTCAATGTGGATCAACTGTAGCAAACTCCCCCCGTCGGCTAAACATCCACCCCTAAACACATCAAAAGAACAATGTAATGTTTAAAACACTTTACATGAGACAGAAACGGCCTTGCCATAGGTTTTGTTTGGCTGGAAGCCAGACGCACAGTCTGATGTTCTGCGTTCATGACACAAAGCTGGAAACACCGGGAAAAGAGCGCTGCGAGTCATGAGTGGGTGTGATTCTCCGAGGGGGGAAGCAGAGATATATATAACAGTTTTGATACAATGGAGGAATATTTATGCTTGTGGAGATAAAAAGAGTTCATGAAAATATCATGAGGATTTATGGAAAGGATTATTTCAGACTCGATGCCTGTACCTCTGCCAGCACAGTAAAAATGACACCAATATACAGTATATATATATATATATATATATATATAATTTGTGTGTGTGTGTGTGTGTGTGTGAGAGAGTGTGAGTAAAATAAAGGTATGTTTTACAAAATACATTTTATGAGCTCTACTTCTTAAAGTGCCAGTTATGAGCTGTCAATTCATTGTTTACAGCATTCTGCAGATTTAAGTAACCATAGATTACAAAAAAAGCTATTTTTATAACTATATTAAGAAATACAACTACAGTAAACACTGGAAAATCTTGTTTTTTTTTTTTTTTTTTTTTTTTTTTTTTTTTTTTGCTTTCTCCACAGAACCTGCCATCTATCAAACATTATGTTGAGGCATTTTAATGAGAAAGTAAAAATGCACAAAGTTTCCTGTGAGGGTTAGGGTTAGGTGTAGGGTTGGTGAAGGGCCATAGAATATACAGTTTCTACAGAATAAAAACCATTACACCTATGGGATGAACACACTTTACACAAAAACCAACATGTGTGTGTGTGTGTGTGTGTGTGTGTGTGTGTGATTGACATCAGATTTTTTTTTTTTTTTTTTTGTGCAATTTATTGTCATTTATTTTTTATTATTTTTATATATTTATATTTATTGAAACCCTTCTTCTGACAGTGTAAAGCTTCCACTTGGTAGATGCTGTCACTATACAATTCTGACACTAATATTTTTTCATATACAATCATCAAAAGTTGCTCTGTTAGCTGATGAAACAACTTTATATGAATATAAGTTCTGACCTACATTTTGTTCAGCATCAGTCAGTCTGTTAAAGCTGCAATGACTCATTTAAAGTACAATAATTGGGTCAGCCATTCAGATTTTCTTCATATAAAAGGAGCAGTTTCTCCAGAATTATACAGACATCAAGTACCAGTTAAAACATCGAAAACTGAATTAGTAGTCGAGAGAAAATCTTAGCAAGCACTCAGTGCAGTCTATTATATTGCTTACTTTTCCATTACTTCTTAGAAACTAATTTGCTAATTTCCAACTAAAGTTGCCATCAGCACATTTCTCCTAAAACGTGTGTCATTAATATAGCTTCTTACAGACAAACTCTTTACTCATCACACAATTTCTGGAAGCTGAGACGCAAATAACAGAAGCAGACATCAAACCTGCAAAACCATACACTGATTATTGGCCATTAAATAAGTTTTTAATTGCATAAAACACTTTTTATTCATTTCTTTTCTATTTACTTTTTTGCAAAACACAACACAATTCCCTATGTAACACACCACAATCTAAAGTTTTTCTCAGTGGCTTTGGTGCTTTTCTCAGATATTAAATTCTCAAAACTACTAAACATCAACCTCAACATCATCTAGTCACTTGTGGACATAGAAGCAGTTTATTATGCGATTACTTTGATATATTAATCCAAATGATTATGTATATTTGTCTGTGGTTTCCAACATTATCAGTTGCTGATGTCATGTTGCTCAAAATGTATTGTATAGTTCTCTGTGCAATAGTCTTAGCACTGAAAACATCTAGGCATTAGTTCATTGTATTCAATGCAAAATGGTTGATCTAGTTGTCATAAATTGTCAATCATATTTTCTAGAATATTTGTAAATTTGCCATGAATTGTGCAAGTCAATCTTGACTTTCATTTTGCAAGAGATGTGAGGTATTTTGCATGCTGTGTGTGTAATTCTTGGGTTTGGGTGTAAAGTTTTGAAGAAAAAAAAAAGGGAGGCAAAGTTATATTAATGTGTGCACACAGCTGAAAAACAAACAAACAAACAGTAATATAGTTGTCAAGTTATGTAAAAGGAGGAGATATGAGCATTGAGGATGAAATGAATGACGCAACAAGGTACACAGTGTCTAAAACTCCTTAGTAAGAATCTGACACCTAGCTGATGGAGATTTTTTGTTGCTTTTAGATGAGCTATTCATTTCCATGGCAAAAGCTTCTTTTTTTTTTTTTTTTTGACACATATAAGCAGCGTTTGCTTGCTTAGCATTTTGTGACTTGCCTAATCAAATTAGTAAATATTTCTAAAATACAAATTTGGTAAAATCAGGTCCTGGATTTTATGTATCAATAAATATGCTTATGTTTACATTCGTACAACTTTAAACTTCTACAGCTGTTTGCATTTTTAAGTGATTTTGTGCGTCTATATGAATATTTATGAATATGAATGAGATCCCCCTGACAATCCCAAGAAAGGCTGGTAATTCACAAATTTAAGAGCATGATACATTTGTATGCAGAGACGTATAAGCCTGGGTTCCTGCGGCGTCTGAATCCTGACAGTGTCCAAAGCAGAAGCCGTGTATGACCTATAAAACGACTCTGACTCACACTCTGGCTTCAGGGATTCTGTCTCATTAACATTTTAATTAATAGGAAATATTGTTAACTGAGGGCCATTTTCTGAGCCTCAACTCCGACTGGCTAATTAAAGACGTGTTCGCTCTACTCATCTGGCCTAAAAGTGCAGTGAAACAGAGAGCGTGAGAGAGGAATCTGACACTCACCGAAGACTGCATCTCCAAATGTCACAACAGCTCATTTTAGCATGCGTTTTTCTCTTCAATCTGAAGGTGTTGAATCAATCTGGCAGATGACTGTGTGAAAGTGTCAGATTTATTGTTCATTTTACGGCCATTATAGCACCCCCCTCTTTTAACATCAGCAAAAACTCTGTATGTGTTTGTCTTTTCACCAAATGAGTCATTGTGAGTCACTTTCAGTGAGTGAATAGTGACTGGCTGTTTCAAACCAAACTAAAATTACCTGCAATCTAATACTAAAACTACTAATTTACATTCATGTGTATGCATGTGAAATCTACACTTAAAAATAAAGGTGCTTCATGATGCCATAGAAGAACCTTTTGTGTCTAAATGGATCCATAGAGAACATTTAACATCTGAAGAACCTTTCACGAAAAGTTATTTGTGGGAAAAAGAAGGTTCTTCAGATTATACAATTGTAAGATAGAGATGGTTATTTATCCCTTAAAGACCTAGAACATTTGTGGGTGCCTGACACACCTGCACTTTTCTTTGTTTTTCAGACCTATTCTAGCAGTCAGCATCAACCCCATATATCATTATAAACAGGAGGACTTACAGTTTAAGTTTAACTAATTTAAAGTCTAAATGTTTCTTTCATTTTCTCAAAGAATTAATTACTGAATTTTAAGAAAAAGTTTTGAAAGGCTTCAATGCGGTATGCACCGGGTCTTAGTGACCCCGCTTTGCTGCCAAACATTCAGCCCATGGTCGGACCTTGCTTTTCTATGGGCAGGGGTTCCCCTAGTGCAAGTGTCCAGGCATGTTGTTGTCTCAACAGATGCCTCTGCCATCAGGTGGGATGCCATGTGCAATGGGCATGCAGCATCAGGCACCTAGACAGGGCCTCATCTGCAGTGGCATGTCATTTTCCTTGAGTTGCTGGCAGTATGGCTTGCACTGCACCACTTCAAATCAAGGCTGCGTGACAGGCACGTAATGGTCCGGACGGACAATACCTCGACCGTTGCATACATCAACCAACAGGGTGGTCTACACTCCCGTTGCATGTCGCAAATTGCCCGCCATCTTCTCCTTTGGAGTCAGAAGCATCTGAGGTTGCTTTGTGCCATTCATATACCAGGCGAGCTCAATCATGCAGCCAACAAGCTCTCACATCAGCCCGTCCTTCGAGGAGAATGGTGACTCCACCCAGAGACAGTCTAGCTGATCTGGAAATGTTTCGGGGACGCTCAGGTAGACCTGTTTGCCTCTCCGGACACGTCCCACTGCCAGCTGTTTTATTCCCTCTCCGAGGGGACCCTCAGCACAGATGTGCTAACACACAGCTGACCTCAGGGTATACATAAGAATACATTTCCCCATAGAAGAACCTTTTGTGTCTAAATGGATCCATAGAGAACATTTAACATCTGAAGAACCTTTCACGAAAAGTTATTTGTGGGAAAAAGAAGGTTCTTCAGATTATACAATTGTAAGATAGAGATGGTTATTTATCCCTTAAAGACCTAGAACATTTGTGGGTGCCTGACACACCTGCACTTTTCTTTGTTTTTCAGACCTATTCTAGCAGTCAGCATCAACCCCATATATCATTATAAACAGGAGGACTTACAGTTTAAGTTTAACTAATTTAAAGTCTAAATGTTTCTTTCATTTTCTCAAAGAATTAATTACTGAATTTTAAGAAAAAGTTTGCATATTTTTCTTTAATAAGTTGTGTCTGGGTGTTTTACACTTCCAAATAAAATTGTATTTAGATATACCATTCGCCCAGCAAGTTATAGACATTTATTACAATATTGTTAGCAACGCTTTTTAATGAAAAACAGCCCTAAAAAACAGGCCTATTTTGTTAATTAACAATAGAGGTGTGTCCAAAAACATTTCAATGAGTAAAGAAAATGGAAAGACTGTTATTTTATAACAAAACCAAACAAAAAAAGTTTTTTTTTTCTTTTTCTGAGAAATATATTTTCAATCTGAATATGAACAATAAACACAAACTATGGCGCATAGAGCAAAAACAATTGCACAAATAGTCTTCAACAACACAGTGCAAAATCAGAGCAAATGATTCACAAACTACACACAAGATGAGTGAGAAATAGAGCAAACAATCTTTTTATGAACTACATAGTAACATCATTATTTAAACATAATAGACATAACATAAATGATAGATCCACTGATTGTATTCTGCGTCAGAATTGATTTTACTGGGACATCGCCTAGCGACCAAGAGCATAAATCCCAGTGCTTTATGAGATATGTACCACTGCTTCATCCTTGGTTGTGATTTGTTTTATGTCAAAGTTCTCTGTCGCACGCAGGAAATACTTTACTTTCACTTTATGTTTGTTCATATTTACAAAGAAATATGAACAGTTCAAAAGATGACTTGTTCAAAAGATGACTTGTTGGTTGAATATGGAACAGTTTGAACCAATCTGGGCTGGGGGGTGGGACTAAGTGTCAACATTTCTGTTTGGCTCAGAGGAACAAAAGCGTTGGTTTCTTCTGACAAATCAATGTTGTCAAAATGTGATGACGTAATTACGAATCTCTGCTTTACATCACTTTTTAAAGCATTCAGATTAGTGGCCTCTTTCAGCGATCTGGTGGAGAGCTTCGCCCAACAGTTCTCTGATGCAAAGAAGCAGATGGAGGTGATTAGACAAATCCTGCCCCGGCAGCCTGCTGCTGTCAACACCACACTGCCAGCCACAGCCCTTCTGCCCTCCTGCTGCCTCCACCTCCGCTCTAGCCCGGTCTTAGCAGCAGCCTTCACACTGGCCATGGCATGGAGCTGGCACCAGGAAAGTGGCACAGCCCGTCTCTGCTAACATAAGGATGTGGTACTCAGCCATCTCAACTGAGAAAAAAGCAAACTCTCCCCTGTGCAGAGGATCTCTATTCTTGGTATGGAGTTTAACTTAGTCAACCTGACATCGTGTCTCTCGATAGAGCGCACTTAGTCGATGCTGAACTGCCTGGAATAATTCCGGGGTATGAGGGCAGTTCCACTGAAACAGATTCAGAGTCCCCTGTGGCATATGGCATCTGCTGCCGCTCTTATGCTGCTATATTTGCTTTATATGAGTTCCTCAGAATTGGCTTCAATGCGGTATGCACCGGGTCTTAGTGACCCCGCTTTGCTGCCAAACATTCAGCCCATGGTCGGACCTTGCTTTTCTATGGGCAGGGGTTCCCCTAGTGCAAGTGTCCAGGCATGTTGTTGTCTCAACAGATGCCTCTGCCATCAGGTGGGATGCCATGTGCAATGGGCATGCAGCATCAGGCACCTAGACAGGGCCTCATCTGCAGTGGCATGTCATTTTCCTTGAGTTGCTGGCAGTATGGCTTGCACTGCACCACTTCAAATCAAGGCTGCGTGACAGGCACGTAATGGTCCGGACGGACAATACCTCGACCGTTGCATACATCAACCAACAGGGTGGTCTACACTCCCGTTGCATGTCGCAAATTGCCCGCCATCTTCTCCTTTGGAGTCAGAAGCATCTGAGGTTGCTTTGTGCCATTCATATACCAGGCGAGCTCAATCATGCAGCCAACAAGCTCTCACATCAGCCCGTCCTTCCAGGAGAATGGTGACTCCACCCAGAGACAGTCTAGCTGATCTGGAAATGTTTCGGGGACGCTCAGGTAGACCTGTTTGCCTCTCCGGACACGTCCCACTGCCAGCTGTTTTATTCCCTCTCCGAGGGGACCCTCAGCACAGATGTGCTAACACACAGCTGACCTCAGGGTATACATAAGAATACATTTCCCCTAATAAGACTTCTCACACAGACGCTGTGCAAGGTCAGGGAGGACGAGGAGCAGGTCCTCTTAGTAGCACCATACTGGCCCAGTCGGACTGGGTTCCCAGAAATGATACTCCTCGTGACAAGGATCTCCTTTCTCAGAGAGGGGGCACCCTCGGCCAGACCTGTGGAATCTCTACGTGTGGTCTCTGGACTGGAGGCAGAGGTTCTAGCAGAAGGGAAAGGCTGTCTCTAAACAAAGACTTGCCCACTGGATAGTGAAAGCTATATTCGTATCATATCAGGCCCAACGTTTACCGAGCCCCCTCAGAGTGAGAGCATACTCTACGATAGGTGTGACTTGTTCCTGGGTGTTGGCACAGATGCCTCAATAGCAGACATCCATAGAGCTGCCAGCTGGCTAACACCTTACACGTTTGCGAGATTCTATAATCTCTTTGTATAGCCTGTGTCCTCTCCTGTACTGGCATCAGGTGGTCACTAGCTCCGGACTCGCTCTGTGTTTATCATTCTTGTTGCACCATTCCCCTCTGCAGACAACATACATGCACCTTAGTGCTTCTCAGTTCAGTTTCCCTCTTGGCGAACCCTGTTGAAGTTCCTACCGCACCCTCTGCAGGCAGCCGTGGTGGAGCGCCAGATGCCAGGTTCAGCACTTGTGTGTATGCCAAAGGTCAGCCCTTGTGCTGGAATATGTGCCTGTGTGTAGTGGTTCCCCGTTCGGGTGATCCCACATGTGTATTCTTCAATGGTGCGGCTTCCCTACTAGTTCTACAAGTTCCTTGGCATTCACATCTCTGAGGATCTTTCCTGGAGCCTACACTCAGAGACCATAGTGAGAACAGCCTGTCAGTGTCTCTACTTTCTGCGGAGGCTAAAGAGGTTTAGCATCTCCTCTAACTTCATGTCAAATTTCTACCGCTCCACTATAGAGAGCATTCTGACCAGGTGCGTCACTGTATTGTACGACAAATGCTCTTCTTTCAACCGCAAAGCTCTTCAGCGAGTGGTGAGAACAGCAGAGCTCATCATTTTACACAAACTCCCAGCATTACAGGACATCTATCAGACTTGCTGCTTGAGAAAGACTTGCAGCATCATCAAGGACCGCACTCACCCTGCTCATCATCCGTTTGCCACAGTACAATCTGGCAGATGCTTACAATCCATCCAACAACGGACAACCACACTGAAGAAAAGCTTCTATCTTGAAGCCATCAGACTGCTTAACAATCAGCTCTCCTTCAGCTAAAACCAGAATACATGCTGCTCTTATGTTTACTTTTATTCAACTTGCATTGCCACTTTTTAATATTTCTTCATGTAGCTCTGTGACACTCTACTCGTCACATAGTGTGAGTGTCAGTGGGCATTTGGTATCGATGTAATTTAATTTTGCCTCTTAAACAAAGTAATTAGTATTACCAATCATCATCACTATTATTGATGCTAGTTGTGGCAAAGGCGAAGAGAAAAATGTCTTACTTTAATCTGATTTGGTTTATACTCACCAAGTTCAAAAGGCACACTTGGTGGTCCTGGCGTGCAGGAGCTGGAGCATGAGGGCAGAGGACCAATAGGTGTTGTTGTCTTGTCGACTAGCGTATCTAACGTTACTGAGTTGCTGTTGGATGCTTGCAATAGCACGGTTGCGTCTGGCTAACTATGGGACCAATTTATCATTTTTGTATATCCATTCTTAAACTGCCATATGGTAATCTATCTAGCTGTTCTTTCGTGGGAAGAAGGAGGCGGGAACCGACGGATAATCATATCAAACTTTATTAATAAAATAAACACAAAACTCACGGACGACTGCCACGCACAAACAAAACCAAAACACAACTAAAATCCAGGCCTGGTCCTATCTCGTCCTTCACTATCCTCGCTCCCATTTTATATCCTTCCAATCTCCTCCGTGGGACTCAAGACCGGTGAATGTCTCAGGTGTCGCTCGTTTCCAATCACTCCAACGGCCTCGCTCCGCTCCCTGTGGCTCTTGGCCCCACCCCACTCGTCACATACCCCCATCGTGATGTGGAGAGGTGGCTGCCATCCGCTAGGGTGCGGAGGAGTCGCCGCCATTCGCCTGGAGGCCGTTAACCTGCTGCTGTCACCACGAGACTGCACTCCTCGCCCCCCCCAGGGATCATCGCTACGATTAATTGCAGAGGGGACTAAGCCCCCCCCAAAACCCTCCTTGACGCCGGCCCTGAGAGAACACCTCCCCTGAAACAGAACCTAACCCCGGTAACGGGGTAACACACACACTAAAATAAATTGTTTATTTAAAGATGTATTTGTTCAGTTATTATTACACAATACTTTTTCTGACCTTTTTTGAATCTTGCCTCTGACAAATAACCCAAATTACAAAAAAATAAAAAATAAATAAAAATAAAATAAAACTAATAAACATTTATTTGTACTATATAAGGTTGATTTTAAAGCTCGATAAGTAAATACAATTGAAGCATCAATAGTGTGAAGTAGTTTTGAGAATATGCACAAAACACAATTAAATCATTATAAATGTCACATGTCAAATCTATCAATTGAAAAGCCATTAAACATATTATGTATATGGTTAATGTATTTATTTGTTTTTGTAACTGTTAATGTATTTTTTTATACATATCTAGTCAATGCATTAGGCATCACAAGCGTATGAATAACTATTATTTACACAATTTAAAGAATAAATTATATCTTTATCTATATCTTATTTATAAATAGAAAATTTAAATCTAAATACAGAAAATAGAAAACCAAACAAAATACAGTTTTTCCTCCATGTACTTAATTATAAAACTCAAAATGTTAAAATGTCAAACAATTTTATATTAATTACATTTACCAGAATTAAGTCTATGAACCTCAAAGGATTCATAAACATTAATGTCTAAAGTTTTACATGTATCAAGCTCTTCAGTTTTAGATGCTATTAGTGTATTGATATTTATAGTGTAATACTTATCCGTGTATCTCCATGGGAATGTATGTGTGCTAAAACTACACTTCATGTACGAACAGCTACGAATACTAATGAGGTCAGGCTCCAATCGTCCACACTCTGGGATACTCTATACATGCTGCTGTTATCAAGGAGAGCAATATCATTCTTTTCTGGTTACCTGAACGTGGTAAACTCCCCCAGGCTACCTCAGAAGACCTTGCTGTAAATATATGTTGTTTGTGCAATTATTTGTTTTGAGGACATGGCAGAGAAATCTATAAAGGAAATATTCACTGCCCACTGGAGGTCCATAGTATTGATTGAGGATGTGAAGTGCAGTTCTTCAGCTGCTCCACAGTCCATGATCATTAAGAAGTGCAGGAACGTCAAATCATGAATTTAATTTCGGCATCGAACCTTCAACTAATCCATATCATTCACGGCCTGTTTGGAACAGGACATGTTCAGTATACATATGAGTTCGATCTTCTAGAAATCTATATATATATATATATATATATATATATATATATATATATATATATGGGAAAACTATTCTTACAGAATCAAAAAGTTGCTGTGCGTCCAATTATCATCATTATTATTATTATACATTTTTGTTTGTTTGTTTGGTTTGTTGGTTTAATTCTCCATTTACTGCATGTCTTTTAAGCCATATGCAGCATCTCCCTTAAGACACTCACACAGACAAAAACACCACCGAGTTTTCTAACATTGTCAGCAAACACCACACAGAGAAAATTAGGCTTTATTAGTGGAAAAAAAAAAATGGCATCTTATTTCTCATTACTTCTACTACTTCTTTTTATTTATTTAGTTTGGGTCTCAGACTTGATAAAAAAAAAGAAATCCACAAAATAACACATTTCAAAAAGAGGCAAATTTTTATATATATATATATATATATATATATATATATATATATATATATATATATATATATATATATATATATATATATATATATATAGCATATATATAGTGGGTACGGAATGTATTCAGACCCTCTTGTTTCACTCTTTATTATATTGCAGCCATTTGCTAAAATAATTTAAGTTCATTGCTTTCCTCGTTAATGTACACACAGCACCCCATATTGACAGAAAAAAATCAATTGTTGACATTTTTTGCACATTTATTAAAAAAGAAAAACTGAAATATCATATGGTCCTAAGTATTCAGACCCTTTGCTCAGTATTTAGTAGAAGCACCCTTTTGATATAGTACAACCAGGAGTCTTTTTGGAAAGATGCAACAAGTTTCTCACACCTGGATTTGGGGATCCTCTGCCATTCCTCCTTGCAGATCCTCTGCAGTTCTATCAGGTGGGATGGTTCTCCACTCTGGAGAAGGCTTTCGTCCAGGATATCCCTGTACTTGGTCGCATTCACCTTTCCCTCGATTGCAACCAGTCGTCCTGTCCCTGCAGCTGAAAAACACCCCACAGCATGATGCTGCCAACACTATGCTTCACTGTTGGGACTGTACTGGACAGGTGATGAGCAGTGCCTGGTTTTCTCCACACATACCACTTAGAATTAAGGCCACAAAGTTCTATATTGGTCTCATCAGCGCAGAGAATCCTTCAGGTGTTTTTTTAGCAAACTCCTTGGGGGCTTCCATGTGTCTTGCCCCGACTGGTGAAGGGCTGCAGTGATGGTTGACTTTCTACAACTTTCTCCCACCTCCCGACTGCATCTCTTGAGCTCAGCCACAGTGATCTTTGGTTTCTTCTTGACCTCTCTCACCAACTTAAATGATTTTAGCAAATTGCTGCAATATAACAAAAAGTGAAAATTTAAGGGGGTCTGAATACTTTCCGTACCCACTGTATGTACATATTTGGAAACTGTGTATTAATAGCAAAGTCCTAGCAATAGCATTTTCATAACCCATGTCACTATATCAAACATGCAAAATCTAAAATCTAAACTGAAGTTTATACCTCGATCATCTAACGATGAAAAACAACATCTGTTAGAATGTATATTCCAAATCATTGCTCATTTAGAAAATAGATAAATAAATAAATATGGATTATCACATATCCACTTTATATTTCTTTAGACAATTTTATTTATTCCCAGCCATTAAATTATGCGCACTAGGAGCATTCAATGGTCCAACGCTTTCTTATCATACATTACATTGATATGCAAAGATGGAAAACACCCTCATTCAGAAAGCTGCAATATGTGTTTTGTGTGTGTTCTTCATGTATCTGCAGTCCTGCACCAGTCTTTTTGGTAAACCCTTACCTGCAGTCCTTAACAGAACATCTGACCAATTATCCAAATGCAGCACTAATCAGTACACAAGCCGTTTAGCAAAAAGACTACAATTCAAAACCACGTCCTCATTAAAATAAATCTACAACATCAGATATATAGATCAAAATGGGGGGTTCATGTGGTTTGATACAAGAAGAAATACTAATATTGTAAACTGAACTTATTGGTTGAGCATAAATAAAAACAAGAAGTATCTACATGCAGTATGAATTGAACAACCTGTTTCAGGAAACCTCTTTAAAACTCTAAAATATTGGTTTGGGAGTCCACTCATGTTTCCATTTGAGACAGTTCTTAGTTGATGTAAAGCTTCACTTTCAGTGTAGTTTCCCCTATAGAGACAGCCACACAGAAACACTGGAGAACAATCAGATCCTTGATTAGGAAGAACTGGCCCCCTGAGAGGAGCTTACAGGTACCAGCAGATCTGACAAGAGAGATGTCCTTTCTCAAAAAGAAAAGAGGCATGTGCTCCCTCAGTTTTTTTGGTAAAATATTGTCAATCAATCAATCAATCAAACAATCAATCAATCAATTTAATATTGCTGTGTACAATTTGTAGTTTTCACTTTTTTTTTTTTTATTTGCTGACAAATAAACAGGGATATCTGGGCACAGGAAAATGGAGAATGAGAGCACATGGTTCATTTACATAAACTACAGAGACATGACAATGACAATGACATGACAATGCTGGCTGAAAATGTTACTCCTAGCATCTTGTGGGCAAATTTCCCCATAATATACTCACCCTCAAGCCATCCAGGGTGTATATGACTGACTTCTGTAGTAAAAAAACAAACAAAAACTAAATAGTATTTGTTATTTACAGACATCAGCTCTACAGCATCTAATGCAAATTAGAAAATGTAATATTGACAATACTCTGAGGAAGAGATACTGAGGTGTGTAACAGTGCAGTGGGGAATGAGAATCCATCTCAGTAGCCTTGATCTCAAAGTGCTGTGGGACGCTGATCTGCTGGAGCACCGAAGGGTCCTAATATCTGTATCATGCAGATGAGGCACTGAAGTAGGTGATGAAGGTCCCTAGCAGTCGTAAACACACAGAGGAAGACACCTTGAATTAAAGGTTTGCTTACCTGAGCTTAACCTTGTTGCAAATGTGAGTTTGTGCCTCTCTGGGAATCTGATCAATCTGCTTTCATCTCTCTGGGATGGAGACTCGTGACGTGCTGCATCTGTTGTTGTCTCGCCTGACATGGACTCTGAACGTAGAGTCTCTGTTAGTGACTCTTTTCCTTACAGGCTGGAGGCTCAGAAAACATAGTGTCTTACTGGAGGGATGAGAATGTTTCTGACTTTACTGTTATTGTTCTTTTTCTCATTGGCAGGAGACTCAATGCATCGGTTAAGGATTCTCACCTTACAGGCTTGAGACTATTAGAAAACACTCAAAACAAGGAGTGTTTGCTGAATTATTATTTATTTTATTTTATTTTCTGATGAGGAAGAGATTGCAGTTTGGTGCTTCTACAATCCAGTGCTGTGGTTGGGTCCTGTGGAACTCATTTGCATAAATCTAAATAATAGTTACATTAGTGTTTTAAAGTGTATGGTATACTCACTTCCCAAACAATTACAAGAAGATGGCCTGAACCTTGGGAACTGGGTAAAGGGCAGAAACTGCATGGGGACCAATGGCTTGGTACTGGGAGTATTCTTGTCCTTTAATGCGCATGGCACATCAAACCGATATCAAAAACAGAGCAACGACAAGTCAAAGAAAAATTATTGCATCACGTTATGCACCTGTATGAATAGAAAACTGTCTAAATCAGCATGCATTCTTTATGCAAAAAAGGTATTATGGCACTGACCTTTAAGTGTAAACAGTGTGCGGTTGACAGTAACCTAGTTTAAAGGTTTGCTTCGAGAAAAACTGGGTACAACGAGGTGATATTATTCTCACACCTCAGCCACAGAACATAAAAAGCATACTTAAGTGAAAAGTATTAAATCACGGACCATTAACAACCCCAGAACCAGAAGCTTAAATGAGTGAGTCATTCTTCAGCAACATTATGGACATTAAATATCACTGTATAGTAAAATGTAAGTATATATTATGTAACATAACAGAATGATGTGTTAATCAAAACATTTCCATCATTGGAACTGGAACAGTGATGGGTGGCGTTCCCACGTTTTGACAGATAAATGTTGCATTTTCCAGGTTCAGAAACATTATAGCACGGAACTCTGATGATAGGGATTAGAAGTAGTAGACAATTACATTTTAAAGCACAGTGTGAAAAACCTGGAAAGAGATGTGACTGAGGATTTGGAGTTAAAAACAGGAGAGCAGTTCCAAATTTCCAAGAACCATAGATTTGATAAGACACATGCTTTTCGATCTGCAAATCGGTTTATGTGTGCACGATTTAATGTGACTTTGAATCATTTAATGGCAATAAGACACAAAAGAGAACTCACTTTAGCACTCATACACTGTTTTCTCATCCAAAGCTTGCACATAGAAAGCTGCCTTTTCATATAGTGCCATGCATATTGAGATAAGTTTTTTTGCATCTTCTTAAACATGAACGCACAAATATACACAAAATTATGTCAAAATATCCATGTAAACACAGTCGGTCCTAAGTTAAGCAATTCAGAAAGAAATATCAGTATATTGGATGCGTGCATTAGGTCTTAAAGTGACAGCAGCCTAATATTTGTGCCATTGATACAGTATTTATAAAAGAAGAAAAAAAAAACATTGATCTTGACTGATTAACATACCCCTAGGATTAATTCATGATTTACTTATAAAAAATAAAACTATGCAGTGTTACTTTACATTTGATTCAAATTTTCTGTACTGGAACTTTGTTCAGTTGTATTTGTGCTATTGCTAACTTGCTTATTTGTTCTTATTTTAGCACTGACTGTTTACTTGTCTTTAATAATGTGTTGAATTTCACTAAAATTATATTGATACCCAACCCTATCAGTTGAAAGCAGAAGGGTTCGACTAGTTCGACACTGTGGAAGACACCACAGAAACTGAGCTGACAATTGCTCAATAGTCCTAGCAGTCTTATTTGAAAGTGTTGGACATTTGTTTTCTTTAATCCACCTAGATCAAATTGAATTTTGGCAAACATATCCCAGCCATAAATCTGGCCATGGAATGCCCTATAATAAGCTGTTCACTACAGCAGCTACATTGGAATGAGTGAGCCAGATATTTTTGAATAAAATACAAGCTCAGTGGCATAAGGGAGTACCTGGAGAAGGCACTGCATCTTGCAGACATTTGGGGGGTGGTGGGGTGGGGGCAAAACACTACACCAGTTGAATCCGGTCTACAAACACCGAATCGATAACCATGTGACCTGACCGAGTTTATTTCATTACTCCGTTAACTTCACTAAAGTGTTGTCCTGTTGCAGATTATTTTGAAGTTTAGAAAACACATGGATACACGATATTGCTTTTAGATTTAGTCTTGAAGCACAAAGCATATCCATCTGGCGGGAGCATCATGATTCATAGGGTTCTGAACTGGCACAAAAATCCCCTTTTCTTGAGCTATTGTTGTTTGTGCCCTTTATCCAGCAGAGTTAATACAATTGAACATTGGTTTACAGCAGAGATGATCTTCCTTGGAGAGGTACAAAAATTGTTTCTTGACAATACATATGGCAAACATCCTCACAGAACTCGAAAGATCATTAGCGTGAGGTGATGCATTGCACAGGAAGTCTGGCACACGCAGATTAACCTCACTGTTTTTAGAGGAACTTTCTCAAAGCGCTCTCTCTCAGCATTGATTTGTCTTTCCCCGAGTGATTCTGTGCCTGTGTGGGTTAGAGTGCTTTTGTCTCTGTGTGAGAAAGAGAGAGTGGAGACAGAGACAGAGAGAAAGATGAGACACAGAGAGGGAAGAAAGTTTTGCATTCAATATTAGCTGCTGACCATAGACATTTTACTATTTTAGTTTATTATGTTAAAATGCACAAACATAACTAGGGGTGTAAGGGTACACGAAAGATGGTTTTAACCACTTCATGTACAGAAGTTATTTTGAAAACCTCATGTTTCAGATTCTGTCCATCAGGATATTCAAACAATAAATGCTGTTTTGATTCACTTAATCAAGTAAACAAATGCATTGCAAACATTTTAATTAAAAAGAATTGGCATGCAAGATTTGCATCGCACACCTCGCCCCGCAGTGGAGATCGTGTGTAGTCGCTCATTCAGTTTTTCACTGAGGAGCCGAGACGGTGTGCCTTGGCCGTACAGCAACTGTGGCGATGGAACATAACGTCTCCATTCCCTCCTTCAGGGAACAAGAGTTACATACATAACGAGACATTCCCTTTCAGTCAGTCACGTTCAATGTTACGTCAAAATTGGGATCCATATGAAAAACGGCACTATTGCTGACCCCCTCCAGTGCTCTGCGAAAGCCGGCAAATCCCCCCACACCAGTTGGGGTGGAAGATAGGACAGGGCTTAGGGAAAGGAACCTTCACTGCTGTTCTGTCCAGTGAGAATTGGATTACACATGTACCCAAGTAGGGGAACGCTATCCACATCCTGTTCATAGGAGGTAACATGTGGAAATTACACATATGTACTGGCCATAGGGCAATGCTACATATGGAAGTCCCACTGAGTAAACTCAGCCCACCTGGGGTAAGACCACCAAACAGCAGAGATGGCACGGAAAGAACAGAGTGCTTGTCAGACTCCCTCATATCTGCCAGGGTAAGCCAAAGGTGGCGTTCCTGGACCACTAAGGTGGACATCGTCTGACCCAGGGACTGTGCTGTGACTTTTGTTGCCCATAGGGCAAGGTCAGTCACAGAGTGCAGTTCCTGCATCACACCTGGGTGAGACCTACTCTTTAACACCTTGGCCTGGTAGACCTGCAGGAGGGCCATGGTGTGTAGGGCAGAGGCGGCCTGTCCAACAGCTCTGTAAGCCTTAGCTGTCAGTGCAGATGAGACTTTACAGGCCCTGGATGGGAGGTGTGGATTACCCCGCCAGGTGGCAACACTTTGAGGGCTTTGTGGGCAATAGTGCGTTCAACTGGAGGGGCTCCCCACATACCCCTTAGCCGTCCCACCACTGAGGGTAGTGAGGACAGAGGAGGCACTAGATCTGTTTCGGGCAGAACAAAAGGTGCCTTCTAGGACCTAGTGACCTCCTCATGCACTTCCGGGAAGAATGGAACCGGAGGTGGCTGCCAACGATGGGTGTGTGGCACCCCCAAGAACAAATCATCCAGCCTTGAATATTCAGGAGATGGAGGCACCTTCCATGGCAACCCAACGCTCTCGACAGCCCGGGCAAGCATAGCAATCACCCAAATCCTCATCTCCATAGCCTAGCTCGTCCCCGGGTTACAGTAATCGATATCAGGTCATCTGCTGGTGGGCCGGATGAAGTGCTGGGTAATCCTCAAATCACCCTGTCCATGAGCCGAAGTAGCCCTCCTCTTGAAGGAGGAACTAGAACAGTACAGAACCTAACATACTCCCCATTATCTGGCCTGAAGTCAATTGTTGGAAATGTGAAGTCATCCCTCCTTTGCTGTTCTGGTCTGCCTGGAAGAGGAGCCATACCTGTATACTTACCATTGTCTGGCCCGGAGCCAATTGTTGAAAACGTGACACTGTCCTCCTTCGCTGTCGTGTCTGTCTGGACTTACTTGCATACTCATTATCTGGCCTGGAGTTGCCTTTTTAATGACTTAAATGTTGAACACGTGGAGTCAACAGACACAGTCTCTATAGTGTGAGATCTAGGTGAAAGAGTCTCTATGTGCTGAGAATTAACTGACCTCTGTGACAGGAGGCAGCTAGCAGACAGTCGATTTAGACAGTCTGTCTGCTTAAGACCTGGGCCCCAGTTAGTCAAGTATAAACTCTAAGATTATTTGCCATATTTCTAGAGAGAAGAGTGGCGCCACCCCAGGAGGGATGAAAACCATCTCTTTTCAACAGGTCAGCGATGGCCGGATCAACATTCTGTCCAACGTTATATAACCAATCCATGGGTTTTTCTGCATTGATCTTTTTTTTGGCAGCTGTCAAAACCTTATTTGATCGGTGAGTGATGTAGAACGACAGGGCGCGTATGAGAGAGAGCCCCGGCTGCGCACGCACACTCACAGTCTTCAAACAACACGAGTGCTTCTTGATCTCTCTCTCCCTTGTGCATATTAATCAAAATCATTAAGATTTTTTTTCTCCATTACAGGCTGCTGGCTCCCACTGTTATTTTTTTATTTTAATTTTTTTGGAAAAACACTCTCTGTATTAGCTTAAAGCCCTCAAGTTTACATTGGTTACTGTATTCTTAAGGAATTCATGTTTTTTTTTTTTCATTCAGATATGTAAATCAAAATGTATAAATTGTTAGTAGTCAATTAATGGGGAGATAATCGAAATCGAATCGGTCTGAAAATTAATCGTTAGATTAATCGATGCATCGAAAAAAATTATCGCTAGATTAATAGTTTAAAAAATAATCGTTTATCCCAGCCCTAGTTAAAGCAGAGCACAAATTACGAAAATGGGTCACCATACTTGACTGTATGTCACGAAAACGAACACAAAAACAGCAAATGTAAAAATGGCTGTCCACTGAACCGAGACATGCAAAAGAACTCAATTAACTTTCTGTGTGTGAGTATCAAAGTGTCACACTGTGACTTTTTGGGGGCGGAACCAAAAGTGGCGAAGGTTGGTTCCGCCCGAAGATGGTTTCCGCCCGGCCCGTATATTACAAACACCGGAACTTCCGGGAAACTCCGGGAGGCAAATTGGGCTGTACGAGGCACAGGTGAGGACAATAAACGCGGCGATCGTGGATTGGACAATGGAGAGAACAGGAAGGGTATAAAAAGAGTCTCAGAAATTCAAACAGGAGTTGGAGTTGAATCGATTCAGGCTGATCTGGCGGGCAGTGTAGAGGTTTGGGCAGAGTCAGCATTGGTGAAGGCAGAGGAACTTCACGGGGTGAAGGAGACAAGGACACTAGTAACTGGGCTGAGTATACAACATTTATTGATGTTTGATGAGACCATCTGTATAAACTACTGATGTGTTGGAGTCACAGTCATAGGAAGTACTCACCGGAAGTAACGTCAAGGGTGATCTCCAGCAACGGAAAACCGATGGTGTGAAGAGGATTGGACAGCTAGAAGGAGAAGGAGACAAAGAGTGTTATCGTTCATTTGTGAGTACTTTTGGACTGTTGCATTGTACATCATTGGGGAGAGTGCATTATCCAGCGTATGTTGTGAGCATCTGGTAAATAGGCTAGCGGCCCCATTACGGAGCAGAGTTTTGGGTGAGCCGGGAAGTACGAGCACAGGAAGCCGCAAGCAGTCGTGACGGCAACGTTATTCCTCCGGCCCTTCATCTATCAACAACGCCCAACGAAATCCCAGGATAAGTCCTAGTAAACCGTGGTTCTGACCCTATTTCACATGGAGTGTGTGGAGTGCAGTGGGTGAGTCCTTGCCTTTGCTGTGAGTGTGTACACTTGAAATCTTGCAGTGGTATGCTGTGGTTGTGTTGTCAGTAGCCACCCTAAACTGGATGAGTCGTGGGGGAGACCAGTGACCGTTGAGGCTGGTGAAGCGCCATTTTCATCTAAATGCCATTTTGCGACCCCTGCATGGAGACCCAAATGTAACGTCCTGTCTAGACCCTTTCAGAATACCCTGGCTTTGTGGAAGCGGTGGCGAAGAATACACGTAAGCAAGACTGGTGTGAGTAGAAGCCAAAATTATACCTATATGCAAGGAGGAAGTTTTACTGTTGCAAATTAGCTGTGTGGATTTACTTTACCTGTTGTGGAGCCTCTTCAAAGGTTCGCCCCGGTCCAGATCCCTTAAACTGCAAATAGAAGAGAGGAGAGGGAAGCGTTCGGCCCGGTGCGACAGTGTTTAACTTTAACCCAACGCACAGGAAATCCCTGTGGAGGCCTGCGCTACGACGATTTACTACTCCAGGTCTGACAGTTCATCTACTTACTGTATCGCAGTATTTCACCGTAAGCCCACCGCCCAGGAGAAGTATTCTAGGAGAATAGAGCCCCAGTAACCTGTGGAATACTTACCTTTGTCCATTGCTGCGAATCACTAAAGTGAGAATAGAGCCCCAGTTGCCTGTGAAGTACCTACCTGTGTTGTCCCCCGCAGTTTGAGTGACCTCTCTCTTGCAGTGCCATTGGAGTTCTGTGTCGCGGGTTGGCGCTCACCTCGGAGTGTGCAGAAGGGGAGGCGCCGCCCGAGCACCCTGTACAAAGAGATCGGAGGAACAAGTCATTTATCAGCCAGTCGTATGGACCCAAGTAACAGGTAGCCACTCTCACCGGATCGATTACTCATTGTGTTTCACTCTGCCTTCAGGAGAAAAGAAGGGCGCCACGAGTCAACAAAAGCCCAAAGGGACATACTAACCCTCGCCGCATAGTCCTCTCCGGCCCCTTTCTCCTCCTGCTGAACAGAGACGATAATTTTAAGATTTACCTCCCCCTCCCTGAATTATTTTAATTTAAAGTTGTTTTAATATTACTTACGCTTGGTCGGTCTGGTCATTGGGGTGGCTTTGGGACCTCCTCGAGGTGGAAACTAGGAAGGGGCGTGACTTGCAACATCTGTGGTCCGCTCCGACCTGTGACAAAAGCATGGTTTAAAGTCGTGAATGTTTCTGGGCCATCAGGCTAGCAAAAGCTAGCCTGGTAATGCCAAACTCTGCTACTTCACTTTGCTTCATAAAAAGAGTCTGGAAGGGCATAATTGACAAGTGTTTACTTTCTTGTGGGGTGGGTTGGGGGCACTTTTCTGAAGTTTAAAATTGGTTACCTGTAAGCAAATGACATAATGCTTGGTTATGATGTGTGTTATGCGCTGGCTCAGTTTCTGGCTTACAATCGGTAACAGTTGATAAATTAAACTTTTCCCAAAACCTGTTGGGACACAACATCAACTGCATTCAAAATGTGAAACAAACACTCTGTGAATTGCATCCCGTGTCTCCATATCTGCTGTCGTTTTCGATTTCCCTAACCTAAACTATGATCTTAAATTCGGCGCTTAGCGTCTATGTCACGGCTCTCAGCCCGCCCTCTGTTCGCTATTGTTATAGCTACCAAGTCAAAAATATTTGATCTTAATGTTTCAGGCTACTATGTTTTGAGTTTAGAAGCAAGGAAGCTTAAACAAGAGATACTCATTAGCTGTACTGATCCAGGTCCTGCACTGCTGTGGATTTACGGTGATCTATACACACAAGATTATACCATAGCGACCCGCGGTTATACATCACAAATAACAAACCACACACACTGTATATGCAGGGATACTTTTGAGTAGGGTTGCATAGATGGACAACTAATCACGAACATTTTGCTAAGAAATGTAATCTTGCTTAATGTTGTGTTTAATTTCTTCCCCATTTCCTCACTCTTACATGAAGCACAAATCAAAAGAACATGAAATCGCATGATTTTCTCACAGATTTGGGTCCGGCAAATGACTGCATGGAAGAAAACAGACTGGCTGTATTATTTGAGTAGAAAATATTATTAGAGATCACTAAACTCCAGCTTGCATGTTTGCCAGTGTTTTCATCTCACCAGGGCTTTTTCTGTAATGTATAGATGGTTGCCAGTTCAGAAAGATTAAGTAAACCTCTGGGTGGAAAATCTGTAGGTTAAAGCCAAAAGGATCTGATTGGGGGATTCAAACTGTTCACATCTGGAAACCAGGAAAGCTTGTTGAGGCTTACTACCAATGCAAGATAATGCAATCAGCAAATGAAGATGAAATGCATTCAGAAGAAATAACCAGTGGGCAAAAAAAGCAGACCATTATGCTTAATAAACTTAGACAAGCTGAAATTATGATCATGTTCAAAATACAAATCATCTTCTGAGTATTGGCTCTTACCGCTCAAACTGTTTCAGAATCTACAGACACAATTCTACAATAAATGTGCATATGAATGAATGAAACATCTATTTATCTGTCTATCTGCAACTGAATTCAAACAGAATGTGGCCAATAAAAGACACCCTGAAATGCAATACATAGAAAGACATGAGGAGTGACGACTGAGAAACAGCAATTGTTGTTTTATAGACACAATTGAGGTCACAGGTGTCAAGAGACACATTTGGACAGCAGGTATTTCATTCTTCATTTCTTTGGCATGATTACTTCACTTTATGCCATCACCCAGGCAACTGTCATTATACAGCTCTAATATATGGTCTGAATGCAGTGAAAGAGGGCGGAAAATACATCTCAAGCAGAAAATGCTCACACTGATTTACACAGTATCAGGGAAAGTAAAGGTAGAAAGAGGAAAGCAGTCGCGACAGAAGTGGACAACGGTGGTTACAGCTGGTTTTTCTGTTGTTCTTTTTGCCCCACATGCTGTGAGCTGTCACTTTGAGTCAGTCTGACACGACTGAATAATGTTAGTGTGTGTCAAGGCATTTTGAGTCAAAGTGTTGGAAAAAACGAAGATGCAACAGTAAAGTCTTGATGCCAACTGACAGCTTGTCTGGTCATTATAATTCATAGGGAGGCATTACCTTTGGCTGCTTCAATCAATCACATTTAATCACAGCATCTTGCATGATTTTGCATTTTGCATGATTCCCCTATATTGGGAATAACGTTGCAAAATTGCAAAAATCTAAGATTCAGGAATCATAATCATAAGTTATCTTGAAAAATAAACAACCATGGACACCAATTAAAGTAAAAAGATAAGAAAGATTGTTACAAAGGGATAGTGCAAAGAAATCAACACCATAGGGACAGGAACACACATAAAACATGGAATAGAATCTGACCTTTAGTATGGCAATGTTTTATAAAACTTGTATATATACTGTATACTAATGCATTTCATATATATATATATATATATATATATATATATATATATATATATATATATATATATATAATGAAAAACTAAATAGAAAAGGGTTAAAAGGTTCAACATTCATTATCCATTTGAACTGTTCCAACGATTGGACACAGGTAGTGTCGATATAAAGCCATCGAATTGAGACAGAAACTGCTCTGTAAACAACCTGGAAAAAAACACAGCACATTAGTCAGCATTGTAATGAGGGGAGAACACATTACATTACATATCCCCACAGAACGGTGTAATGTGCTTGAGTGATTTTTGCCATCTGTTGACAACATTTTGTAAGCAGGTATTTTATCACTGCACACAGCAGGGCCACAAAATTAACACATTTATTTATGATCCTGTGTGAATTTGAACTGTGTAAATACCATTGGTCATATGCAAACAGTGATTCTGCCAAATAACACAACAGAGAGAGACACAAATGTAAGAGTCATTAGGGACAAATAAACCCTGGATGAATCTCTAAAGCCTCTAAATTGATTGGGAAGTGAGGTTTTTTTTTCAGAGAATAAGAGCTACACATTTCAGTTGGGCTGTGGTCAGAAAATGTAAGCACTATTGATGACATCTGTGACATGCTGTCAGTTATAACAACAACAACAACAAAAAGTTTGGCCATAAAAAAAATAAAAATAACTTTTATTCACATGAAAAATGTCCTCATCCTCAGACAATCCAATGTTAGGATGAGTTTGTTTCTTCATCAGGTTTGGAGAAATGCAGCACTGCATCAGTGTCTCATCAATGGATGCTCTGCAGTGAATGGGTGCCGTCAGAATGAGAGTCTGATAAAAACATCACAATAATCCACAGCACTCCAATCCATCAGTGAACATCTGGAGAAGACAAAACCTGAAACACATCCAGCATTAAGATGATTTTAACTACAAACCTGATTCCAAATAAGTTGGGAAACTGAACAAATTGTTCTGCCTGCATATTGCATTCAGATTACTGGAATATTCATGACACATAACATATGAACAGCTAGGTATATAAGTCAAACAGTTATCATAAAATATAAAAATTGCATGATAAAAATTTTCAATACTCTTAATTCTCTTCTTACTTAATTTTCACAAGATTTGTATTAATTTGATCATTCGTTCACTCTTCTCTTAATTCATTCATTCATTCATCCTTTCATTCATTTATTGTGTTTAAGTAACTAACAACATTTAATATTTTGGTAGAAAAGTGGAAAATATAAGTCGATGATGTTGATGAAGCAATTCCCATGCAGTCAATTTTAAAAAACATGTTGAACATCTATAGACAGAAGCAGCTGTTGTGGTTCTCCTTGGTCATATATATATATATATATATATATATATATATATATATATAAATAATAATAATAATAAAATGAAGAGCACCATATACCACAACACTGAATGTCAAAATAAAGGATAAACCCTCTAAAAATCTCCTACGGGAAAGGAGACCGAATTGCCCAGAGACTCAGCAGACACTTGGAATTTCTTCACACTTCCTAAAGTCATTGCCAAGTTACGGAATCTCACCCAAATGTTTTATTCCAGATGGAGTGATTCTCATTTGGTATGGGTAATATTTGCAAAGGTCAGGTGCAGAGCAGACACCACGGCTGAACCCCGCCGTAGATGGAGTAGGTGGAAAGAGAGCGGTCTGTGCCGTGAAGAGCAGGTTTCCACAAGAGCTAAATTAAATGAAAAGGATGGGGATGAGTGTGTTCTCTGTGTAAAGAAAGGGAGCGAGGGAAATTGTTTTTGTGAGAGGGGGTTGAGTGAAAGTATATGGTTATACGAGCACCCTCTTCTTCTCTTATCCTCCGGTTCTCTTCTCATCTCACTGTCTGAATGTGGCTCTAAAAGTCATAGAGAGCTCACATATATTCATTGTTCTGTTTTCAAAAGAAGAAGCCTTTTGCTCTCAGTCACATTAAAAAATATTCTGTTTCTGCACAGACCAATTCTTTACCTTTCATTGCGGCGTCAATGAATATTTCATCCAAAAATTTTACTTTTGTCATTATTTACACTTCATGTCATCCCAGACTGATACAACTTTCTCTATTCTGAGCTCCAGAAGCGTTGTTTAAAATCTGAATGATAATGATATTGATTCTAAAGATCAATATTTAACTTTATTCCTTGTATTTTGTCATTATTAAAATGTATATTTTCCAGACTGTCTTGCAAAGCAATGCCCCCTGTTGTTTAGCGCCACAGTAAAATAAATAATTAAAACTAAATATATAGGTGAATGCAAGTCAATGCACCAGCGTTTCAATTTTCAATCAGGTTATTGT
Organism: Carassius gibelio; assembly: GCF_023724105.1. Lineage (NCBI taxonomy): Eukaryota > Metazoa > Chordata > Actinopteri > Cypriniformes > Cyprinidae > Carassius > Carassius gibelio. The sequence continues at coordinate 17,333,157 of NC_068419.1, forward strand.
TTTTTATTTGTATTATTACATTACACACTATGTTTCCATATTTAATACTGCAAAGCTGCTATGACACAATCTGATTTGATTATTGCTTATTCATTTACTTTTTCTTATTTTATTTCTAACTGTTTAACTATTTCAATAATGTTAGAAATCTATTCTAGCCTAACTGGTATTTTTGCTAAAAGCATAGGCAGAAGTTTGTAATAAAAGTAAGGATGCTGACTTTTGTCCATGATATTCAGCTGCAACAGAATATTTTGCAAAAAGACAAAGTATAAATATGTTTGACTCCATCTTTTAACACATTATTGAAATTTAAACTGTGAATTGTTAAGGTAAACAGAATTGGAATCATTAAAATTTAAATGATACCTAATCCTAATAACAATTTTCTTTAACAAACAGTTATTTTTAAGCCACGTCCACACAGAGAATTGATTCGTTGAATACGCATAATTCTTTTTCACGGTATAGGCGTTTCATCCTTTATAGGTGTTTTGGGAAAGTGAAACCAATATTTATTTATTTCTTAAACGTGTCCCAGAGTGGACAAATTTGAAAACATCACCCATGTGTTTTCGTCTGGACAGCGAATCCGTATATTTTCTGAAACGATGATGTCATCAGCTCTAGTTCGTCTCGTTACAGTACATAATAACAGAAACAAAAACAAACACTGAACAATTGTCTTTTTATTAACTAAAATGAACACAGATTAATAAATGTATTGTTATATTTCCATTTGTATAACGAGCGCAAGGTTTATATGTGTCACGGGGTGACGAAAGAGAAGCGGAACTAAGTCCCGCCGGAATTTTGTGTTCCCCTCGGGACGGTGTCGCGGTAACACCGGTCCACTTCCGGGTTGCGCCCGATGTCACAATAACAGCGCTAATGACAGATTGACATCTGGTGTGGGGAGTTTGATGTGGCGATCTGTGAGAGGATTATGGAGGCGGAGTAACCACATAAAAAGAGAAGTGCAGAGACCATGCAGGGGTGATTCTTTTTGGTCGTTCGTTCTCCCGGCTATTCTTCCTGGTTGGCTTGCCCCCGTGTGTGGTTCTTCTCTTTAGACGTGTTCCCCTAGGAGAGGTGAATTCCTGGGACGTTTGGGCTGGCGTGTGGAGGTATTTGAGGACTATTGTGGGGTTTCGGCTATCTGGCTGTGCAACAGATATATCAGCGATCGAGTGGAGATATTCAGGACAGAAAGAGTGTGAGTTCTGGAAAGCAAGTGAAGACTAGACCGCGCCATCGCTATCGGAGGGAAGTTAAGAGACCTGATCTGGGATTTCGATCAATTGTATACATCTGGACTGGGAGTGATAACGTTGTGAAGTGGACGGAGTCATCGTTGGGTGAGTGCTGGCTCTATTTGCACTAAGAGTGGGTGTGCCGTGTCTGAAGTGGTGTGTTTGCACAATAAATCGTTTGAAGTGAAGTTACAGAGTGTGGGGAAGATATATAGAGTTAATGCCGGACGCTCACCACCCCGAGAGCCCACCACCGTCACCGTAATCCACACCCAGGCACTCAACTGAAGCATCTCCCAGCCGTAAGCCCCATTGCTTATTCAAGAACACATACATGCTGTTGATTACTTACCCCGCTGTGTAGATCGCAGGATCCTCTGGGCCGAACGCTGCATGTGATGTCCCTATGAAAAGAGGTGGACACAAGAATTATTCCTTTTCCGGTCTTAACCGAAGCATCTCCCAGCCGTAAGCCCCACTACTTATTCAAGAACACATACTTGCTGTTGATTACTTACTCTGCTGTGCAGATCGCAGGATCCTCTGGGCCGAATGCCGCATGTGATGTCCCTATGAAAAGAGGTGGACACAAGAATTATTCCTTTCCCGGTCACAACCGAAGCCTCTCCCAGCCGTAAGCCCCACTACTTATTCAAGAACACATACTTGCTGTTGATTACTTACTCTGCTGTGCAGATCGCAGGATCCTCTGGGCCGAATGCCGCATGTGATGTCCTTATGAAAAGAGGTGGACACAAGAATTATTCCTTTCCCGGTCACAACCGAAGCCTCTCCCAGCCGTAAGCCCCACTACTTATTCAAGAACGCATACTTGCTGTTGATTACCTACTCTGCTGTGCAGATCGCAGGATCCTCTGGGCCGAATGCTGCATGTGATGTCCCTGTAGAAAGAGGTGGACACACGAATTATTCCTTTCCCGGTCTTAACCGAAGCATCTCCCAGCCGTAAGCCCCACTACTTATTCAAGAACGCATACTTGCTGTTGATTACCTACTCTGCTGTGCAGATCGCAGGATCCTCTGGGCCGAATGCTGCATGTGATGTCCCTGTAGAAAGAGGTGGACACACGAATTATTCCTTTCCCGGTCTTAACCGAAGCATCTCCCAGCCGTAAGCCCCATTACATACTCAAGGACACATACTTACTGTTGATTACTTACCCCGCTGTGCAGATCACAGGATTCTCTGGGCCGAATGCTGCATGTGATGTCCCTGTAAAAGGAGGTGGACACGAGAATTATTCCTTTTCCCGGTCTCGACCGAAACATCCACGAGCTCTACTTACCCGGATACCCCCCTCACTCCGGGACGGGTGACAGACTATCCTGGCTCTTGCTGGCCCCGTACAGGCACGAATTGCTGACGACTCCACGCCTTCCCGGCGTCCGAGGTCTGGCTCCGTTCTGGTCGGAAGACACGGAAGGAACACTGAACTTTTAAATTGCTTTTAACCAAATAAAACCTTGTTCATTTTTTTTATACTCTCGTCCGTCTGGTTCTTCTGGTACGCTCCCCGAGGTGATCCTGGGTTTCAGGGGTGGGTGCAGTCTGGCTTGGCCCCCCCGACCTGTGACAGATTTGGCGTAGTCGGCAGGGTTTCACCTCGGGTTGAGCGACCAGGGATTCTCAGATGGCCGACGACGAGGCACTGGGGGCCCCACCCCGAGTCATGCCAGTGTTCATGGGAAACCCCTGGGTCCAGAAATATGGAGGAAATGAGTCAGAGGTGCGCCTCTCCGAATGGCGGGCTCAGATCGAATATCTGGCCGGGCTACAGGGACTGAGCGCGACCCAACAGCTACAGTTTGCCCTCAACTCCCTTGACGGGGAAGCGCGGCGGGAAGTCCAAGCCGCCCCCGAAGCTGTCCGAACCACCGCCCAGTCTGTGTTCAGATTCCTGACGGAAAGGTATGGTGACGCCACTCCAACTGCGGTTCTCCGGGCCCAGTTCTTCAGCAGCAAGCAGGGCCCCCGCCAATCCGTCAGAGCTTTCGCCCTCCAACTACGGGAGCGAGTTACCAGGCTGCAGGGACGCCCAGACCATGGTCTCGGAGATAGTGAGACTCTGTTGAGGGACCAATTCCTGTTGGGGCTAAGGGAAGGCCCGGTACGCCAGGGACTTAGAGTCCAATTCAGAAGGGAGCCGGAACTCACCTTCGAAGACCTAAAGAAGGAAGCGGTGGCATTGGAGAACGATCAGGTTGAGGTGCAAAAACCCCCTGTGTGTGCGGCCGTAAGTAGCTCCGCAGTGGCTGTCCCCGACATGGCAGAGTGGAAACAGACTCTGAAGCTCGAACTCCTAAAGGATGTCCGGGAGCAGATGGCGGAGCTAACCAAGACGCTCGTGGACGAGCTGCGTTCTGAGGCTACCAGGCCAGAGGTGAGGCCCATCTCGCGGGACCGGGTGTACTCGGACGGGAACAGGGACGCAGGGAGGCGACCTAACCGGCCCAACCGGCCCCAGTTTGAATGGGACGAGCAAGGACGACCTATCTGCAACCGCTGTGGCCAACCAGGCCATTACAGCCGACAGTGTGGTCCTCGAAGAGGTTCGGAGGGGGGTTTTTAGGTCGACCGGCCACAGTGGGTCGTGTGGTCGGGACCCCCTTAGATGACCCACCCATCGGAGCAGGCTCCAAGGACAGGCTGGTCGGGCATAGCCCAGTGGTGGAGGTCCAGGTGTGTGGTGTGAAGGTGCCCTGTCTCGTCGACACCGGATCCCAGGTGACCCTATTCGCGGAGAGCCTGTCGCAAGAGCTGTTTGGAGATCAGAGGATGCATGGGACGGAGGCTCCCTGGCTCTCCCTGAAAGGAGCAAATGGTCTGGACATCCCCTACATTGGCTACAGGCTGACGGACTTGGAGATCCACGGAGTGATCGTGCCCCAGAAGGGAGTGATCATCGTAAAGGACCACTGTCTGGGGAGTCACCGGGCCTTGCTAGGTATGAATGTATTATCTGCATGTTGGGAAGAATTGTTTCGGGCAACGCCCGCTCGAGGGATCTCGCTGGCCGAACAACAGGAATGGGAACGTGTCGCCAGTGACTGCCGACGGATCCAGATGTCCCGGGCCCGGCAAGGCCGCGAAGGGACAGGTCGGGTAGCGTGCCGTTATGCCCTGTCCGTGCCAGCGAACAGCGAGGCCCTAGTATGGGTGCGAGTCCTCCAGCGGGACGTGGGAGCGGAGGAATGGGTGTTGGTGGAGCCCCACTGGGATGGCCAGCAGGTAGAAGTCGCCAGAGGTTTGGCCGTGGCACGAAGAGGACGGATCCCGGTGAGAGTTCGGAACGGGACGCCCCATGTTGTGCACCTACATAAACACCAGCGGCTGGTCAAGGTAACGCCGGTAGAATCCCATCAGGTGCGGGAGGACCAGGACGTGAGCTTTCGCCAAGTACACCCCGCGGTGGTGGAAGTGGCCCTTACCCAAGCGAGCTCGTCGCCCCAGAGTCTAGGGGAGGAGGTGCCCGGCCACTTGAAGGGAAGTTCCCTGCAAGGGGAGGAGCTGGGACCGACACAGGCCAGGAAGCTGCGAGACCTGCTGAGCAAGTGGCAACATGTCTTCTCGGCACACGAAGAGGACTACGGCTGCACCAAAGTCGTGCAACATCGGATCCCCACCGGAGATGCAGAGCCCAGTAGAGAAAGGTACCGACCCGTCCCACCTACCCTGTACACGGAGGTCCGTACACTGCTGCAGGGTATGCTCAATCGAGGGGTTGTTAGAGAGAGCAGCAGCCCGTGGGCAGCTCCCATCGTGTTGGTACAGAAGAAGACTGGCGCATGGAGGTTTTGCGTCGACTACCGCAAGCTGAACCTGGTCACTAGGAAGGACGCGTTCCCCCTACCCCGGATCGAGGACTCCCTGGCTGGCTTAACACGCTCGGCATGGTACTCCACGCTGGACTTGGCAAGTGGCTACTGGCAGGTACAAGTGGCCGAGGCCGACCGGGAGAAGACTGCCTTTACCACCCCGTTCGGTCTCTTTGAGTGGGACCGGATGCCCTTCGGCCTCTGCAACGCTCCTGCCACCTTCCAGAGGCTGATGCAGCGGTGCCTGGGAGGTCAGTTGATGGAGTCCGCCTTGGTATACCTGGACGATGTGATTGTCTATTCCCCAGATTTCGACTCCCACTTACAACACCTTGAGCAGGTCTTCGGGGCCATGGAGAAATACGGGCTGAAGCTCCAGCCGGACAAATGCCATCTGTTACGGCGGGAGGTCAAATTCTTGGGACACTGTGTGGGCGCGGCGGGAGTTTCGGTCGACCCGGAGAAGGTGTCGGCGGTGCGAGAGTGGGCTGCCCCGCAGACGGTGAAGCAGGTCCGGTCATTCCTGGGCTTCGTGGGGTACTACCGCCGCTTTATCAAGGACTTCTCCAAGATCGCAAAGCCCCTAAATCAGTTGCTGGCTGGGACAGGACGCCCCCGAGGTCGCGGATCGCCGGCTATCCTATGGAGCCCCGAGTGTGAGGCTGCGTTCCGGCGACTGAAAGACGAGTTGCTGCAGGCGCCGATTCTGGCGTATGCTGACTTCTCCAAGCCCTTTGTCCTATACACGGACGCTAGCAACCTGGGTTTGGGGGCCGTGTTGGCCCAGCAACAGGACGGTGTAGAGCGGGTCGTAGCCTACGCAAGCCGGAGCCTTCATCCAGCAGAGAGGAACGACGCCAATTACAGCTCCTTCAAGTTAGAACTGCTGGAGCTGAAATGGGCACTCAGCGAAAAGTTTAAAGATTACTTGTGGGGTGCCCAGGTGACGGTAGTAACTGACAACAACCCCCTAGTACATCTACAGACGGCGAAGTTGGGGGCAGTGGAACAGCGCTGGGTGGCCCAGTTGGCCAATTACAACTACCAGCTCCGATACCGGCCAGGACGGGAGAACACCAACGCTGACGCCCTGTCCCGACTCCCGGAAGCTCAAGGTCCGAGGGACCCACCGGAACCCACGCCAGACCCCGAAGGAGAGGAGTATATGGTGGGCATTGTGGAGGCGCCGGGGACTCAACATGAGGGGATGCCTGTGAGTTGGGGATGGGACCCCTGCCGCTGGAAAGAGCGACAGCAGGCCGACAGGGAGATCAGTGGCTTGATGCGATGGCTGGAACGGGGCCGAAAACCGACGTTGGCCGAACAACGGGCCCAAGGGGGAACAGGAAGGAAGCTGTTGGGACAATGGGCCAGACTACAGGTGAAGGAGGGAGTACTCTGTAGGTCTGTCCGAGATCCGGGGCTGGACGAGGAACTCCGACAGATCGTTGTCCCCGAAGGCCAGGTACAAGAGCTCTTGATAGCGTACCATGATCAGCTGGGCCACCAAGGGCACGAGAAAACGGTCTCTCTCTTGAGGCGACACTTCTACTGGCCCAACCTAGAAGCAACGGTACGTACCTTCGTTCAGGCCTGTCCTCGTTGCACCTTGTTCAAAGCCAGGAAGGAGGCACGAGCACCGATGGTCCCCATCCAGGCAAAGGCTCCTCTCCACATAGTCGCAATGGACTTCTTGACTTTGGGTCGGCCGGCAGATCGCTATCAGAACATCCTTGTCATTACCGACTTGTTCACCAAGTACTCCTGGGCCATTCCTACTTTGGACCAGACGGCGAACACCACCGCCACTGCTCTTTGGAGAGCTGTCTTCCAGCCGTTCGGTTGCCCCGAGTTCCTACACTCGGACCAAGGGCCAAACTTCGAGTCTCGGGTAATCAGAGAGCTGTGTAAGGTGTACGGCTGCACCAAGACCCATACCACTACTTACCACCCCCAGGGAAATGGCGGATGCGAGCGGTTCAATCAGACCCTATTGAACTTGCTCGGCACGCTAGACCAAGAACATCAGAGCGACTGGGTGAGTGCGCTACCAAATCTGGTTCAGGCCTACAATAATAGTACGCACAGTACCACGGGCTACGCCCCCACTTATTTGATGTTTGGCAGGCATGTGCGGATGCCTACCGACTTATTGCTGGGGACGGCAGCAACCGAGGAGGAGGGGAACGTAACTGAATGGGTAAGGCGCCACCACCAACGCCTCCATTTTGCATACGAGCAAGTCTCGGGACGGATCCGAGCGGCTGGGAAGAAAAACAAGAGGCTGTACGACCGGACGGCTTGGGAAGCCCCCCTTCTCCCAGGAGAAAGGGTCCTGGTAAGGGACAACCGGCGACAAGGGAAGGGGAAGCTCAGTGACCGATGGGAGAATGCACCATACGTGGTCGAGGGCCAGCAGCGGCCTGGACAGCCAGTATATACAATTCGGCCCGAAGGAAAAGCCGGGCCCGCTAGAGTGGTCCATCGGAACATGATCCGCCCCTGTCCGAACTATCCCAGCCCCGTAGAGGAGGCGCCAAAGGAGCCTGAAGCTGTAGCCCCGTGGATAGCAGGATGGGCCATGATCCCAGGAGAGCGGGGAAATGTCCCCGCAGAAATGGCCCCCAGAGATCCGATGGATATGCCTGCGGACATCGACCCTGTCTCGCCACCACGACGGTCCCAGAGGGAGAACCGAGGTCGGCCCCCGGCACGCTATGGAGAATAGGCGACTGAAAGGCGTTCTAGGGACTAGAACGGTTTGGCAGGGGGGTATGTCACGGGGTGACGAAAGAGAAGCGGAACTAAGTCCCGCCGGAATTTTGTGTTCCCCTCGGGACGGTGTCGCGGTAACACCGGTTCACTTCCGGGTTGCGCCCGATGTCACAATAACAGCGCTAATGACAGATTGACATCTGGTGTGGGGAGTTTGATGTGGCGATCTGTGAGAGGATTATGGAGGCGGAGTAACCAAATAAAAAGAGAAGTGCAGAGACCATGCAGGGGTGATTCTTTTTGGTCGTTCGTTCTCCCGGCTATTCTTCCTGGTTGGCTTGCCCCCGTGTGTGGTTCTTCTCTTTAGACGTGTTCCCCTAGGAGAGGTGAATTCCTGGGACGTTTGGGCTGGCGTGTGGAGGTATTTGAGGACTATTGTGGGGTTTCGGCTATCTGGCTGTGCAACAGATATATCAGCGATCGAGTGGAGATATTCAGGACAGAAAGAGTGTGAGTTCTGGAAAGCAAGTGAAGACTAGACCGCGCCATCGCTATCGGAGGGAAGTTAAGAGACCTGATCTGGGATTTCGATCAATTGTATACATCTGGACTGGGAGTGATAACGTTGTGAAGTGGACGGAGTCATCGTTGGGTGAGTGCTGGCTCTATTTGCACTAAGAGTGGGTGTGCCGTGTCTGAAGTGGTGTGTTTGCACAATAAATCGTTTGAAGTGAAGTTACAGAGTGTGGGGAAGATATATAGAGTTAATGCCGGACGCTCACCACCCCGAGAGCCCACCACCGTCACCGTAATCCACACCCAGGCACTCAACTGAAGCATCTCCCAGCCGTAAGCCCCATTGCTTATTCAAGAACACATACATGCTGTTGATTACTTACCCCGCTGTGTAGATCGCAGGATCCTCTGGGCCGAATGCCGCATGTGATGTCCCTATGAAAAGAGGTGGACACAAGAATTATTCCTTTCCCGGTCACAACCGAAGCCTCTCCCAGCCGTAAGCCCCACTACTTATTCAAGAACACATACTTGCTGTTGATTACTTACTCTGCTGTGCAGATCGCAGGATCCTCTGGGCCGAATGCCGCATGTGATGTCCTTATGAAAAGAGGTGGACACAAGAATTATTCCTTTCCCGGTCACAACCGAAGCCTCTCCCAGCCGTAAGCCCCACTACTTATTCAAGAACGCATACTTGCTGTTGATTACCTACTCTGCTGTGCAGATCGCAGGATCCTCTGGGCCGAATGCTGCATGTGATGTCCCTGTAGAAAGAGGTGGACACACGAATTATTCCTTTCCCGGTCTTAACCGAAGCATCTCCCAGCCGTAAGCCCCACTACTTATTCAAGAACGCATACTTGCTGTTGATTACCTACTCTGCTGTGCAGATCGCAGGATCCTCTGGGCCGAATGCTGCATGTGATGTCCCTGTAGAAAGAGGTGGACACACGAATTATTCCTTTCCCGGTCTTAACCGAAGCATCTCCCAGCCGTAAGCCCCATTACTTACTCAAGGACACATACTTACTGTTGATTACTTACCCCGCTGTGCAGATCACAGGATTCTCTGGGCCGAATGCTGCATGTGATGTCCCTGTAAAAGGAGGTGGACACGAGAATTATTCCTTTTCCCGGTCTCGACCGAAACATCCACGAGCTCTACTTACCCGGATACCCCCCTCACTCCGGGACGGGTGACAGACTATCCTGGCTCTTGCTGGCCCCGTACAGGCACGAATTGCTGACGACTCCACGCCTTCCCGGCGTCCGAGGTCTGGCTCCGTTCTGGTCGGGAGACACGGAAGGAACACTGAACTTTTAAATTGCTTTTTTTTTTATACTCTCGTCCGTCTGGTTCTTCTGGTACGCTCCCCGAGGTGATCCTGGGTTTCAGGGGTGGGTGCAGTCTGGCTTGGCCCCCCCGACCTGTGACAGATTCATAGTCCAAGTTTTCTTCTCAATTTTTATTGTATCTCTGTGGCAGAATTACAGCACCACGTACTGGTCTGGCATGTATACTACATCGTTTTGTGTCATTTTTGTGGTTTCATGTAGATGCAGATATTTCTTGAGACGAGGGGGGAAAGATCAAATAGGGAAAGCTCTGGCTTCGTGTGGACGTAGCCTTAGTTAATTGAATAAATGTGTACTGATTCCCAAAACTTAGACCCTAATAGAACATTTCTTGAAACTAACAACTCAAAATAAAGAGAAACTGCTTTGAATGAGTCTGAAACCCTCCCCTGTATAACTAACAGAATCAGCAGCAACCCGATTGACAATAAAATGGAAATATACCCATAGAAATCGTATCTAAACAAATTAATTCAAATTCTAAAAAAAAAAAAAAAAAAAAAAAAACATCTATCTGTGTCATACAGGTTTGGAACAACATGAGGTGAAAAATGATAACAAAACTGTCATTTTTTTCAACTATCACTGTAAAGACTTTGGTCAAATGATAAAGTAATTATTTCAGCAATGAGTCTATGTTTAAGCAGATACCCTGCAGTTTGCTGCATATGACAGATATGACAGATCCAACGTATACTTTTGGGAAGCCATGCAAATTCGTTCTCTGTTGGCAGACTTGTGCAAATATTTGAAGCAAACACAAAAGGGTTTACTAGATGTATGATGTCCAGCCGTTGGAGATTATGAAGGAAAATGTTCAGAAATTTGCTGAGGGGGGCAGTCTGAACATCTTTTGAGTGCTACATGCATTTCCCCATAGCACTTAAAAGACATTTATGAAACACAAACATACTCTGACTAATGCAAAAGTTTGACTATCGGCCCGTCATTTGGAGCTTGGCGTTGATCAGGGTGGATTTAGCTCTGCTGGAGTTACAGTTGTAAATGTATTTCCGTCACACTGTCGATGTCTGGCGACAGATAAACCCAAGCAAATAGAGGCAGACTTGATGAAAGGCATTGCATATCTAGTAGCGAGGTTAAGCCTTTCATAAATTGAAATCTAACTGAAAAGATAAGTAGCCACTTTTTTTCTTCTTTCTTCTTTTTGTACAGTGGATAATCTGCAAAGTGGGCCTTTCATCAACTCCCCCATCCAGAAAGAGACACACACACACACACACACACACACACACACGGCAGACCTAGTTTTACATAACATATAGCTCTGTAATTATGTAAAAGACTGCATACTCGTTTCACAGAAAAATAAGTAAAACTGCATGTGATTTCATCTTAAAGTTGAAACTCAACATTTTCCTTGGAGCTGGAATATTCAATTAAAAGATGTCCTTGATAATTTCTCAGTGCTGTGACAGAATGAGGCCCAATTTGGTTTATTTTCTCATTCTGTGTAACACTTGAATGCCACTTGAGTTCAGTTTACAAGGACACATATAAAAAGTGTTTACATGGCCGCCCTGTCAAAAGATGGCTAACCTTGGAACTGGATAAGAAGTGAAGAAAATCAAGACACTCCACGGATACAGTGCTATCATATATATGTGTTGGTGCCTGATTACACGTGACTCAGACATCCATGCATCTATTTCCTTTACCTTTTTTCCCTGTATGTGATCTTAGCTCACTCAATGTAAGCTTTTTTTAAAATACACAAAATAAGCTTTCATAAATGTCTTCAATATATATATATATATATATATATATATATATATATATATATATATATATATATATATATATATATATATATATATATATCAGAGGTTGCATTAGACTCTAACTTTTACTGTCATTTTGATTGACAGCGTAAAAATTCTGTCCTAATCTATTATTAACGGTCATCTTAATTTTCATATTTTAATTAAAAAACACATTTATTTGCTTTTATTTTTGTCCACATTTTTATTTGTAATAATGAACCTACAGGACGAACATATGGGCTTATGAATTTATTTATGATGAGAAAAGATACTGTGCATCACTTTAATATTCAACACCACACACCCGCACGTGACAATGGAGGCCACTAAAAACAACAAAAAATGCTATGCCAAGTAAAAAAAAAAAAACAACATTTCTCTATTTTAATAGATCCAAATTTTTTATTTACTAATTGTCACGATCAGGACACAGGAAAACACAGAAAGAGATCCAAGTGCAGGTATGTCTTTTATTGGGGTAATCCAAATCATTATCCAGTCCAGGCAGGGGTCAAAACCAGAGTAGCAATCCAAACATAAACAAACACAAAACAATCAGGCAAGGACAGGAATAGAAGGACAGGACTCCGTGACACATACTAAAACAGACAGGGTATAAATACACAGGGAAATGACAATGCTAATGGGGAATTGGCTGAGTGTAATGATTAATGACCAGTGACAGCTGAGTGCAATGATTAGACAGAGATCGTGGGAAAAGAGGACATCTAGTGGTTACCCAGGGAACACAAACCAGACACTGTGACAATACCCCACCTCTACGGAGCGGCTACCAGATGCTCCAAGACGAGACTGACAAAACAAGAGACCAGGAGGGAGGTGGACAGGTGGAGGCTCAGGGGGAGGGACGGACGGTCAGGTAAAATGGGGAAAAAGAAACAAGAGGAACATGTGAATTGGGAAACAGGGACCAGAAGTGCAAACAGAAAACAGGGAGACTAGGAGGGGAGGTGGACCGGTGGAGGAACAGGGGGAGGGACGGAGGGCCAGGCTCAAAGAGGGGAACAGGGACAGGAAGTGAAAAAAACAAACAAAACAACAACAACAGGAGACCAGGGTGGGTCAGGGTGTTCAGGGACCCAAGACAGTGCCGACTGGGAAGGATTCCAGGGTGGAGCAGAAGACTACCATATCCGTGTGGTTGAGACCAAAGCCCCCCAGGGCGGAGCAGAAGACCACCACAGTGGGATCGAATTGACGGGAGAGCAAGTCTGGTTGGGCAAGTCTGAAACAGAGAACATGAACAAGTTAAGGGTAGCCTCCGTTGCCACGACAGGATCAGTCGAGCACTCAGAGAGTTCGGCTGAAATGTGACGAGGCTCTGGAAGTTCTGCGGAGGTGAGGAGAGACTCTGGTAGTTCGTGACTTTGCCCATGAAGATCATTGGTGACTTGCCTTTGTCCATGAATTTCACCAGTGACTTGGCTTGACTCCGGAGAGTCAACCATGACTAGCCCTGACTCTGGAGGGTCATCGGTGACTAGCCCTGACTCTCGAGGGTCCACGGGGACCTGACTCGACTCTGGAGGGTCCATGGGGACCTGACTCGACTCTGGAAAGCCCACTGTAGCTGCCATCCTCTGCAGTGGTTCTGGGCTGGCGGCCACCTTGTGCAGTGGCGCTGGTTTGGTGGCCATCTTGTACTGTGGCGCTGGCTCAGCAGACGTGACGTGAACAGTCTCTGGATCAGCAGACATGACGTGAACACTCCTGGGAATCTCTAGGATTTTGGACAGCATGGAGAAATAATCCCAAAATGTTTCAGCGGCCATCTTGGGCAGTGGCGCTGGACCTGCGGCCATCATGTGCAGACTCGGCAGACGTGCGCATCCTCTCCCTTCTCCGTCCGCCATGGTGAGACGGCGGCTCTGATCCGTCCCACAAGAGCCCCGGGTCGAAGGGGGGCCATGGTGGTGAGCGATGTTGAACCTCCTCTCGACCACTCACTCCACGGTGACCTCCCCTGGTCCCGCGAAACATGACCAGGCAGTTCCTTCAAACCGTCTCCTTCTCTCCCGCTCGGTGGTTGGGGAAGAAACATCAATAGACATACCGCTGGATCTGTGTGTGACGGTGTCCTTCTGTCACGATCGGGACACAGGAAAACACAGAGAGAGATCCAAGTGTAGGTATGTCTTTTATTGGGGTAATCCAAATCATTATCCAGTCCAGGCAGGGGTCAACACCAGAGTACCAATCCAAACATAAACAAACACAAAACCACCAGGCAAGGACAGGAATAGAAGTAGCTTGAAAACTACAAGGACTCTGTGACACATACTAAAGCCCCGTCCACACGTAGATGCGTTTCTGTGTGAATACGCACACATTTTTTCATTTCGTCCACACGGATCCGGCGTTTTCGCAAGGTGAAACCTTGCTATTTTTTTAAAACCGGGTCCCAGAGTGGATACATTTGAAAACGCCGTCTTTGCGTTTTCGTCTGGACGGCTAATCCGTAAATTTTCTGAAACAATGACGTCATCAGCCCACGTCTCCCCCCTAGTCAGACACCTCTACGTCCCGTAACAGTAACAAAAACATGAACAAACACTGAACGATTGTCTTTTTATTAACTAAAATGAACACTGATTAATACATTTATTTATTCATTTATTACGTTTGTGTACCACGCGCAAGGTTTATGAGCATAGTCCAAGTCTTCTTCTCTGTTTTTAGTGTATCTCTGTGGCAGAATTACAGCACCACATACTGGTCTGGCATGTATACTACATCAATTTGCGGTTTCGTGTGGACGCGGATATTTCTTGAGACGAGGAAAAAAAGATCGGATTGGGGTAAGCTCCGTCTCCGTGTGGACGGGGCCTAAAACAGACAGTGTATAAATACACAGGAAAATGACAATGCTAATGGGAAATTGGCTGAGTGCAATGATTAGACAGAGATCGTGGGGAAAGAGGACATCTAGTGGTTACCCAGGGAACACAAACCAGACACTGTGACACTAATAATGATTCTTAACTCCCAATAATTTAATTCTCATTTAAAATTATGACCATTTTATTAGGAAATTCAAGCAATAACGTTTATGTTATGGACAGCCTTCAGATTTTTCTTTCATTCGATGATGGAAAATTTTCAGTTAATGTGACCTCTGATATATAGATATTAATATATATAATATATAACTTATATACTGTATATACAGAACTCAAACTGATAAAAGCAGACTGTTTTTTGTTTGTTTGTTTTTTCTCGATCAGGTAGGGTACACGTTTGTTTTTATTGTTTTTATATATCGTGGATATATTATTAACCTGATATAAGATGCATTTGATGATGATGCATGATACCTTATTGCAGTGAGACACCAAAACTTAGTGTTTTGAACAACACATAGTGAATGGCAGTAAAAAGTTTTCAAATTAAACATATTTTATACTTTATGTAATCGTTTACAAATATTACTATGGATAAATTTTGAGTGAAACAATAAGTATTTTTCTTTGCTTGTTGCCATTTCAAATCGCTCAGCATTTCTGGCTGCTGTGGTGTCTTCATCTTAATCCGGTGACATCTTTGTTTGGAAGCTTTCACTTCTGCACCTGTGAAGAGCAAATGATATACAAGTATACAATATGTCTTCACTCGCACATTCTCCCAAATTTAAGCATTACAGCCAAACTAATTCCCCTATTATAAAGACAACGCCTTTCAAGGTAACCAAATAAATTTAAATAAAAAAATTGCCGGTAATTAGTTTTTATTTTAATAACAAAGATAAAAGAATGATGAAAAATACACATTACAACATAATATACAAATAAAACAAACAGTGCTTTACTTTCAGGTACAACAGGTGTATTTAGCAAAGCATTCAAGAAACTGAATGAACAAATATAAAAATAAACACTAAATGAACTGATTCCGAAAGCAACTGTGTTAAATGTCTTCAGTCAAGAGCAGTGAGTGATTCTTCTCTTTGCATTTTGTTGTTTTATTAACGTTAAATGAATAATTCACCCAAAAATAAAAAATAATGTCTTTTAATTCTGTCATAGTGTTTTATTTATATACCACCTTTTACTCACTTAAAGGTGGTTTTAAACCCGAATTAGTTTCTTTCTTCTTCTGAACATAAATGCTGTTTTGAGGAACAGTTGCTTGTCCACAGTGAATTCCAGGGTATTTTTTGCTACCATCAAATCGAATGTGGATCACCAACTGTTTGGTTACCCACATTCTTCAAAAAATCTTATTTTGTGTGCAGCACAAGAAAGAAATTAATACAGGTTTGGGACAACAGGACAGTGAGTGAATAATGAGACAAATTAAATTTCAGGATGATCTATCCCTTGACAGTAATGACAGTTGGCTGCATGTTTAATAGACCTGCATGCATCTAATATACAGACACGTAACTTATACGTTTTTCTCTCAACTGTTTACTTTCATTTTAGACATAACCAACTGAGACTACATGTAGACCTTGTGTGTTTTGACAGTATTAGCACAACAGATAACTTAGGTCAATAATCAGTGCTGTTTGACAGGCTTTAGCACATGCTTCGGTTGTATGCAGTGCTCAGAAAAAGCACAGGTCAGACCAGCGCATGAATGAAACATTTAAAAGCACATGCAAACAGTGAGAGAGTAACTCTACCGTTGAGTTAACACTGCTGTGAATGCATGTGGTGTTGTACAGTATATGACGGAAGCTCCAGAACTCCAGCCGATTGAATGTACGATACTAAAATATTTCTTCCAGAGCAGATTGTGGAGCTATTTTTATCATCCATGATCAAAAATCAGCTTATCGCACACCCCTCTCCTCTTCCTATGTTTGTTGGCGGACTGTAGTGTTGCTTGTCAGTTTTCTGTAGCGTAAACACTCTAGAGTCTAGACCCACACAACAATACTTAGATCAATGATGAAAAAGATATTGTTTATTTATTTTTTAAGCGTATGTTTCGCACAATGCCGTGTTCGCTGCAGTCTCACACGTGAGGTGATCTTCTATGAGTTCATGAGATTTGTGGACACGAAGGTGAGTAATTAATGACAGAATTCACATTTTTGAGTGAACTATCCCTTTAATGAACAGAGCGCAGGAGTGTAAGCTGACGGCTCTCCCTCAGGGCAGGATAAACGCCCTCAGGCTGGAAGATCATCATTTGTCTCGTGGGTAACGCCGGCCACTTAACGGAGATGAGTGGTTCTTGTGCGTTTCATTTTGAGCTCATCTGGGACAAAAAAAATAAATAATTTAAATATCTTATTAGTGTCATGTGTGTCAGTGCCTGTTTCTCCTTATGTAATTTTTATTTTTTGTAAGTTGTAAGAATAAAGTTTTGATGTTTATTGCTGGGGGAAATGCATAGAGCTGCACTAAAACCTTGTAACTCCTGACACCCACAACACACCAACATCATTTAATAAACACAAGCACCACACACATTTTTTCTTGAGAAAATGTGAAAATCTAGTCATATTTATGAGTGTTTCTCCTTTAATTTCACAGCAGAGTAGAGATTGCTCACGTAAGCATAGTCATGTACCGTGTCCGAGCACACATCAGCCGCTGTGCCATGTTTCTGACAGCAGCTTTGTGTGTATCATGAGCATGAGAACTAACAGAAACTCAGCCGCAATAGAAACTACTAACAAAACATGTTTATATATTTGATACCTTAAACAATTCAATGTAATACACTACCACTGACGTTGTTATTATTATTATTTTTATTTTTAAAACTTGTAAATGCTGCATTTATTAAATAAAAATATATATTGTAAAAAAAAAAAAAAAAAAAAAAACTTTTAAAGTGTCATTTATTTCTGTATTTTCAGCATCATTCCTCCAGTCTTCAGTGTCACATGATCTTCAGAAAATATGATGATTTACTGCTCAAGAAACATTTCTGATTTTTTTTATCAATGTTGAACACAGTTGTGCTGCAAAATTTATTTATAGAATTTACAGATTAATAGAAAATCTAAATGAACAGCATTTAATATTAATATGCATGAATGCTTGCTGTATAAAAGTACTATTTCATAAAAAAACAACTTACTGAACCCAAACATAATAAATATTATATTCTATTCACACTATTCAACTATTCTATATTTACTTAATTCTATTCTATTCTATTAACTTGTTATCAGCCATATTAAATATATGTTGATGTAACATCACTCACTTTTTAATTCAGTACCAAGCTTGGGAAAACCAGCAATACTCATGATAAATAATGATGAAATCCTGTTGCTTTTAATCGCAGCAAACACAATATCTAATTAAGCAAAGCTCCATCCCCTCCAATACATTTGCTGCAAGTCTATCAAGCCTGTTATTACACCGGACTCATATAAAGTTCATTTATTGGCTGCTTTATGCTCCCCTCCCACAGGATCACATGAGCGCAATTGAGGATCAAGCCTCGTGTCTTTCAATAAATGTTATGTGATTGCGTTTAAGATGTTCAGAGCTGCGTTCAACATGAAAGGAACACTGAATGTGTCAAATCCCAGAGAGGATCATTAATTTTGAGGAGTTCTGACATCATATTGAGGCGGGCTGCTCATGCGGCCTGAAATCAATATGACTTGTAAATCAAAAATAAATTGGTTTTCCTTTTGTTCTCTGTGAACAATCGCCTCTAATTAATTGCTGTTCCAACTGAATGTTTTAAAGAAATTAATTGCCTGTGATTGGGTGTGTTTTACACAATGCGTGCAGCAAACGCAAGGTTTGGGAGCATTTATAGCCATTTTTCATGCTGGTAATTCCATATTCATTGTTATCAGACACAGTTGGCTTTCTTCTGGAGACGAGGAGCTGCTCATTGTTTCTTCGAAGGCATGGATCAATTCGGCTCAGCATCGCTCGGCCATCAGACGTGGACGTGGATTTTCAAAACGCTCTTTATGTTGCATTTTACTGCAGGAGTATACTGTACAGTGTTCACTGGCTCTTTCAGATTCTCTCCTCTTTTCATCACGTCTGTATTTCATTTGTTCTGATTCTGTTTTTACTTTGCAGGGATCGACTCTTCTTGCGCTTTTCATTTATTTGATCATAGTTTGATAAATAACTTCAGCTGAGATCAAAAGAAAATATTGTACACAAACACAAAAAAAGAAAAATTATATGAATAAAATGTGACATTTCCAGAAAAACACTGGCAGCTGTGATAACGTCTCGGTTACGTACGTAACCCTCGTTCCCTGATGGAGGGAACGGAGACGTTATGTCGACCGACAAATGGGGTCTCACTTGGGAGGCCAATCATCTCTGATTTTAAGAGAAAACGCCAATGAAATTGGCAAGTGGATTAACACACCTGAGCCACTCCCCGTGCCAGCGGGTATAAATAGGGCGACAGGTGCATCCACTCATTAGGTTTTACGCTGAGGAGCCGAGAACGTGTCCCGGCAACAGCGAATGGTTCAAGGTTGTGGCATGGGGACATAACGTCTCCGTTCCCTCCATCAGGGAACGAGGGTTACGTACGTAACCGAGACGTTCCCTATCTGTCGGTCACTACGAGTTATGTCGACCGACAAATGGGGTCCTATGGAAAACGCCATAACCTGAACCCCGTCACAACCCTGAGGCGCTGCAATTGTTGACAAGCCTTGGCGTGCCACAAAAGCTACGCTTAAGGTCGTAACCTTCCCAAAGCCCCAGCGCAAATTCACTGACCTTGGTACCGAAGGGGCCAAAGGGTGAGTACATCGCTGCTGGAGAAGGCCATGCTGCTGTTCCGCCCACATAAAGTAAATGGAAGGGATTTCAACCTTCGGTGAAAGACAGCTTCAAATCTTCCCTATTTGTTCTTTCAGCTGGCAAGACAATGGGGAAGCGAGCCTTTAGGTAAGGCCGCTACGGAGACCACATCCTACCTGTAGGGAGGTGACATGTGGATATACCGATATGGACTGACCCAGGGGGCAGTACTACATATGGAAGGGGTCTCTGAGGCAGGTCCTACCTTGGAGTAGGGATGGAACGGCTGCCAGAAGAGACTGACAGAACGGTCTGTCAAGGGAAGACACGGGTTTGCCAAGAGGGAAACCTTACCGTGGAAGAATACACATATGGGATTACCCGTAGGGAACCCAGCCATATGGACACCTAGCCCAGTACAGGGGCTGACCGAACTCCGGGCATGCTAACGCCAGTACTGGGCCTGGCGACAGACTGCTCCGCCAAGTCTGACGCCGAGGGTGCTGGAGGATGCTCGACCAGGGTACGCCAACCGGGGAACTCTACTGGGAGAAGAAGGCGCTCACATCCCCGTGTTAGGGGGAATGGCGCAGCAAGCGAGACACCCAGCCAGCCCTTCCCGCCAATTACCTGTTACCCAACACACGGGAAGAAACTGGCTCTACACGGAGGTTGTAAAACCTCGCAAAAGTGTTAGGTGTCGCCCAGCCCGCAGCTCGACAGATGTCTGCCAGAGAGGCGCCGTGCGCCAATGCATAGGAGGAGGCCACACTCCGTGTGGAGTGGGCCCTCACCCCCAGGGGGCACGGCTCGCCTTGGGAATGGTAAGCCAAGGCGATGGCGTCCACTATCCAGTGGGCCAACCTCTGCTTAGAGACAGCCTTCCCTTTCTGCTGACCTCCAAAGCAGACCAGGAGCTGCTCAGAGCTTCTGAAGCTCTGGGTGCGGTCCACGTATATGCGAAGCGCTCTTACGGGACACAGCAACGACAAGGCTGGATCTGCCTCCTCCAGGGGCAGCGCTTGCAGGTTCACCACCTGGTCTCGGAAGGGAGTGGTGGGAACCTTGGGCACGTATCCAGGCCGGGGTCTCAGGACAACGTGAGAGTAGGCCGGCCCGAACACAAGGCACTCTTCACTTACCGAAAATGCTTGGAGGTCCCCGACCCTCTTGATGGAAGTGAGCGCGATCAGGAGCGCTGTCTTGAGAGACAGGAACTTCAGCTCAACCGAATCCAGCGGCTCAAAGGGACCCCTCTGAAGTCCCGCCAGGACAATAGAGAGGTCCCAGGAGGGAATCAGGGGTGTCCTAGGAGGATGTAACCTTCTGGCACCCCTCAGGAACCTAACGATCAGGTCATGCCTCCCCAGGGACCGGCCGTCCACTGCATCGTGATGTGCTGCAATGGCAGCCACATACACCTTCAGGGTGGAGGGTGACAGCCCACGCTCCAGCCTACCTTGCAGGAAAGAAAGCACGACTCTGACCGGGCATCTCCGGGGGTCTTCTCGGTGAGAAGAACACCAATTCGTGAACAGACTCCACTTCAGAGCATAGGCCTGCCTCGTAGAAGGGGCTCTAGCCTGAGTGATAGTGTCTACCACCGCTGGGGGCAGATCACTTAGGTCTGCCGCGTCCCGTCTAGAAGCCACACGTGGAGGTTCCAGAGATCTGGACGCGGGTGCCAAATGGTGCCAAGCCCCTGAGAGAGAAGGTCTCTCCTCAGGGGGATGCGCCAGGGAGGGGCTGTCACGAGGAGCATGAGTTCCGAAAACCAGGTCCGGGTGGGCCAGTAAGGCGCAACCAACAGGACCTGTTCCTCGTCCTCCCTGACCTTGCACAGTGTCTGTGCGAGCAGGCTCACTGGGGGAAACGCATACTTGCGTAAAGCCCGAGGCCAGCTGTGTGCCAGTGCATCTGTGCCCAGGGGGGCCTGGGACAGGGAATAGTACAGCTGGCAGTGGGAGGACTCGTGGGAAGCAAACAGGTCTACCTGGGCTTCCCCGAATCGACTCCAGATCAGCTGGACCGTCTGGGGATGGAGTCGCCATTCCCCGGGGAAAGTGAGCTGTCGTGAGAGCGCGTCATTGTTCTTTTGAGGTCCTCCCCTTAGGCCGGAGATTCAGAGTACCTCGTTTTAAATCCAATAGGACAAAGAACTCTTTTATACCAAGTGCAATTCGGTTGCTAAACTTGCATAATTCTTGATCTAGATGAGTAGTGTAACAGTGTTTTTAATTAATAGTTTGTATTGTTGTTGTATGTGTATGTGGTGTTTACCTGTTGTGCTACCTGTGTGTTTACCTGGCTGTAAGACAAGTTTCCCTTAGGGGACAATAAACTGAAACTGAACTGAAACTGAACGGTTGATGTACGAAACAGCCGCAGTGTTGTCCGTGCGGACCAACACGTGCTTGTCCAGCACTAGCGGACGAAACCGTCGCAAAGCTAGATGCACTGCCAGCAACTCCAGGCAGTTGATGTGCCAAAGCAGTCGAGGTCCTGTCCAGGACCCTGAGGCTGCCTGCCCGTTGCATGTCGCGCCCCAGCCCGAGTTGGAGGCATCTGTTGTGACAACAACGTGCCGGGACACTTGTTCTAAGGGCACGCCGGCCCGGTGAGGGCGCTGCTCTTGTAGCGACCAGCAGCAGGTGTGTTGTTGTCTGCGTTTGTTTGTCAAAAAGTGCTAAATAAGTTTTTTGTTTTGACTCGTTGTTTGAATGGAAATGGACTAGATACGATTGTTCATTAAGCAGTCACCATGGAGATATACTACGTTGTCATTTTATGGACTTTATGGATTTATTATGTCCAAGGCGAACACAGCCAGCAACGTGAGCCGGTAAGGACATACTCTCGGGAATGTTTGATGAGATGGGACAATCCGCTTATGGGAAATATATACTGGGACCCGCTTGTATCTGAAGATATTCTAGCCGAGATCTCTAGGCCCAGGTCTCCTGGAAATGGTTGCAAAAACTCTCGTAAAGAGAGGAAGCGAGGAAAGAGAGGTGGCGTACGACTCCGGTTAAAACAACAAAAATTACAACGTATTCCGCTCCCTTCAATAATATTTGCAAATGCTCAGTCACTTAGAAATAAGATCGATGAGCTACAAGCAAATTCGAACTATCTACAGGAATACAGGAACGCCTGTATTATGGCTTTCAGTGAGACGTGGCTGTCGTCTAAAGACAGCGACACGGACTTATCGATCAGCGGTTTTGGGGCGCCTGTTAGGATGGATAGAGACTCTGAAGTCACAGGGAAATCTCAGGGTGGTGGAGTGTGTGTATATATAAACCAGCGGTGGTGTAGCAACATCACCGTCAGGGAAAAGATATGCACTCCTGACATCGAACTGCTTTCCATCTCCGTTCGTCCGTTCTATCTCCCGAGAGAATTTCCCCAGATATTTGTGACTGTAATATATATTCACCCCAAAGCAAACACACAAACTGCTGCCGATATAATTCGTAAAGTGACTCAAAGACTTCAATCTCTTTCCCCGGATGCCCCATGTCTGCTTATGGGGGATTTTAATAACTGCAAACTGAGTAAATCCCTCAATTTTTATCAATATGTCACATGTCCAACTAGAAAAAATAAAACTTTGGACAAATGCTATGGTTCAATTAAGGAGGCATATAAGGCCTCTCCTCTGGCTCCCATAGGATCTTCAGATCACTGTACTATTAATCTCATCCCGGTGTACAGACCTATACTCAAAAGGGGGGAAGTTAAAACTAGAGAGATTGAGATCTGGGACGAAGAGTCTGTTCTGAAATTACAAGGTTGTTTTGACTGCACCGATTGGTCTGTTTTCATTGACTCTGCTTCGGATATCAATGAGGTTGTTGATGCTGTATGTTGCTATATTTCTTTTTGTGTGGATTCTATTATTCCCAAAAAACATGTCAAAGTGTATGCAAATAATAAGCCATGGGTCACTAGCTCATTGAAACAAGTATTAATGAAAAAGCATTGTGCTTTTCATAACGGGAATGAGCATGAAATTAGGGAGGCAACGAAGGAGGTCCAAGCAGAAATCAAGAAGGCTAAATTGCAATATAAAAATAAGATAGAGGAAAGACTGGGCAGTAACAACCTGAAGGTAGCATGGGATGGGGTGAAAAGAATGATAGGGTTGCAAAAAACACAAAAAAAATCAGTCCAATTGCCAATGTATACAAATGATAGTGAGTTATCTGAAGCATTGGTCACCTTTTTTTCACGTTTTGATAATCATGACTTTTCAGACAAACTAAAGAAATTAATGGAGGAACAAGCTCAGGTAAAATCTATTCCTTTCTCAATTACAAAAGAGGAGGTTAGGTCTGTATTTAAGAGAATTAAGGTAAATAAGAGTCCAGGACCGGATGGAATTACTGGGAGATTGTTGAAGTGCTGTTCAGAGCAGCTCTGTGGGGTGTTTGCAAACATCTTTGAGATGTCCTGGGAACAGGGAAGGGTCCCAATGGCTTGGAAGGAGTCTATCATAGTTCCAGTGGCGAAGGGCAACACTGTGAGCACACTAAATGACTTCAGACCAGTGGCATTGACCTCACTGGTCATGAAGTCATTTGAAAGGATTGTTAAGCGGCTTCTGCTGTTCAGGGTGGGTGGGGCCCTGGACCCTTTGCAATTTGCATATAGGGCTAGCAGAGGGGTAGAGGATGCCCAGATTACACTCTTAGATCTCCTCTATAGACATTTAGAGGGTCCTGGTACACATGCCAGGCTCTTGTTTTTGGATTTTTCTTCTGCTTTTAATACTATCCAGCCACACGTTTTAGTCAGTAAATTATTATCAGAATTTAACATTGAGAGTAATCTTGTGTGCTGGATTATGGACTTTTTAACTAACAGAACACAGCGAGTTAAGGTGAATGGTTGTCTCTCTCGAAGGCGTGTCTCTTCCACTGGCTCCCCGCAGGGTTGTGTACTTTCACCTTTACTATACATCCTCTACACTAACGATTGTAGGAGTCAGTATAGTAATAGACACATTCTGAAATATGCGGATGATACAGTTATTGTCAGTTTACTGCAGAAACATGAATCTCAGCATGGGCCAGTGGTCGATGAGTTTGTAAGTTGGTGTGACAGGTCTTTTCTCCATCTTAACACCTCTAAAACCAAGGATATGCTCATAGATTTTAGGAGAAAACAATCAGGTAGTCCTCCACCCACCTGTATAAAAGGAATTGGCATAGAGGTAGTGGAGCAGTACAAATATCTGGGCACTGTGATAGACAATAAACTCAAATTTAACATAAATGCAGAGATGATCTGTAAAAAGGGACAACAACGATTGTACTTCCTAAGGAAGCTTAACTCTTTTAATGTTGATAAGGTTATCCTGTCTTTATTTTATAAATCTTTTATTGAATCTGTTCTTACTTTCGCTTTTATTGCCTGGTATGGGGGCATCAGCCTGAGGGAGAAAAATAACCTCAGCTATATTGTCAAGGTGGCTGGTAAGTCTATAGGATGCCCACAGGTTTCCTTGACAAATATCTATGAGAGGCAGGTTATGAGGAAAGCAGATGCCATATTGGACTGTGTAAATCACCCCCTTCATTGTTCTTTTGAGGTCCTCCCCTTAGGCCGGAGATTCAGAGTACCTCGTTTTAAATCCAATAGGACAAAGAACTCTTTTATACCAAGTGCAATTCGGTTGCTAAACTTGCATAATTCTTGATCTAGATGAGTAGTGTAACAGTGTTTTTAATTAATAGTTTGTATTGTTGTTGTATGTGTATGTGGTGTTTACCTGTTGTGCTACCTGTGTGTTTACCTGGCTGTAAGACAAGTTTCCCTTAGGGGACAATAAACTGAAACTGAACTGAAACTGAACGGTTGATGTACGAAACAGCCGCAGTGTTGTCCGTGCGGACCAACACGTGCTTGTCCAGCACTAGCGGACGAAACCGTCGCAAAGCTAGATGCACTGCCAGCAACTCCAGGCAGTTGATGTGCCAAAGCAGTCGAGGTCCTGTCCAGGACCCTGAGGCTGCCTGCCCGTTGCATGTCGCGCCCCAGCCCGAGTTGGAGGCATCTGTTGTGACAACAACGTGCCGGGACACTTGTTCTAAGGGCACGCCGGCCCGTAGAAAGGCAAGGTCCGACCAAGGGCTGAATAGGCGGCGACACATCAGTGTGATGGTGACACGATGTGTACCGCGGCGCCATGCCCATCTCGGGACTCGGGAGTGTAACCAGTGCTGAAGTGGTCTCATATGAAGCAATCCGAGCGGCGTGACTGCGGCTGCGGATGCCATATGCCCCAGGAGCCTCTGAAAGTGTTTCAGCGGTACCACTGTCCTGCCTCTGAAGGAACTCAGGCAGTTCAGCACTGAGTGGGCACGCTCGCTGGTGAGACGTGCCGTCATACTCACCGAGTCTAACTCCATACCGAGATAAGAGATTCTCTGCACAGGGGAGAGCTTGCTCTTCTCTCGGTTGACCTGAAGCCCCAACTGACTGAGGTGCCGAAGCACGAAGTCCCTGTGATCGCACAACTCTTCTCGGGACCGGGCCATAATGAGCCAGTCGTCGAGATAGTTGAGGATCCTGATGCCCACTTCCCAAAGTGGGGCAAGGGCGCCCTCCGCGACCTTCGTGAAGACACGGGGGGACAGGGAGAGCCCGAAGGGGAGGACCTTGTACTGCCATGCCTGACCCTCGAAAGCAAAGCGCAGGAACGGTCTGTGACGAGGGAGGATAGAGACATGAAAGTACGCGTCTTTCAGGTCGATCGCTGCAAACCAGTCCTGGGGCTGGACGCATTTGATAATGCGTTTCTGCGTCAACATCCTGAACGGGAGCTTGTGTAGGGCCCGATTCAAGACTCGCAGATCCAGGATAGGCCGAAGGCCACCGCTCTTCTTGGGCACGATGAAGTAAGGGCTGTAAAACCCCATCCTCATCTCGGCTGGAGGGACCGGCTCGATTGCATCCTTCGCCAGGAGGACAGCAATCTCCTCGCGCAAGACAGGGGCGTCCTGGACTGCCACCGAAGTCTCGAGCACGCCATTGAACTTGGGGGGTCGCCGGGCGAATTGAATCGCATAGCCGAGTCGAACCGTCCGGATGAGCCAGCGTGACGGGTTGGGCAGCGCAAGCCACGCTCCCAGATACCGTACAAGTGGCACCAAAGGGACAGTCGACATACCCGCAGTGGTGCAGCGATGGGGAGTCGTGCCGGAAGGCCCAGAAGGCACTGCGTCCTGGGTCATCGCAACCACACTCCTCGTGTTCCCGGAGGAACTGGCCAGAGACGCGTGGAGAGGCGTTGCGTCTCCGAACCGCGACCTCTTGGCCGCTGGCGAAAGGGGGCGTCGTGGGTGAGGGTGAGGAAGCTGTGCGTCGCTCATTGTCAAGCCACGAGCCTTGCAACTCGGAGGAAGGAGAATTTGCTCTTTTATTGAAAATGTGGGTAGTTCCGGCCAGTGGCGGAACAGAACAAAACAGAAACTGAAGATTCTCCGCCCGGCCCTCCTCCGGGGGAAGGAGTGGCGCTGTCTTCGCCATCTCCTGAAGAGCAGTTCTCCGCATCTCCGAGTTGCCCGTGTCAGGGCCGCTTGGTCGACTTCCTCGAGGACTTCGCGGCCGGGAGTGACACGGGGGGCGCCGCTCTCCTGCGCGGGGCTCGACGCGCCGGCCTCGAAGAACTCTCGGCACGGGGCGGAGCTGGTGTGGAGGACGCAGGGGGGCGCCCACGGCGACGAGCAGGCTGAGGCGCTACCCGCGACGGAACGGTGGCAACCGGAGAGACACGTCGGGGCAAGATGTGCTGGATGGCCTCAGTCTGCTTCTGTACCGCCGAGAACTGCTGGGCAAAGTCCTCGACAGTGTCGCCGAACAGGCCTGCCTGGGAGATGGGAGCATCGAGAAAGCGAGCCTTGTCCATGTCTCTCATCTCAGCCAGGTTCAGCCAGAGATGCCGCTCCTGGACCACCAGCGTGGACATCGCCTTCCCGAGGGACCGCGCCGTGACCTTCGTCGCCCGTAAGGCGAAGTCAGTCGCCGTGCGCAGCTCCTGCATCAACCCCGGGTCGGTACCACCCTCGTGCATAGCTTTGAGTGCCTTGGCTTGGTGTACCTGCAGGATAGCCATGGCATGCAGGGCAGAGGCAGCTTGGCCCGCAGCACTGTAAGCCTTGGCAGCGAGCGCGGCCGACAGCTTACAGGCCTTGGACGGGAGACGCGGACGATTCCTCCAAGTGGCGGCGTTTTGCGGGCACAAGTGCACCGCAACCGCCCTCTCCACCTGGGGAACCTCCACGTACCCCCTGGCTGCCCCGCCGTCGAGGGTGGTGAGGATGGAAGAGGGAGACGAGCGGCTTCTGGCCATGAAAGGGGCCGTCCACGACTTCGTCCCCTCTTCATGCACCTCCGGGAAGAAAGGCACCGGAGCAGAACGAGGTTGTGAGCCGCGTCCCGCGCCGAGAAACCAATCATCCAGCCGCGAGGGCTCGGGACTGGGCGGTGTGGTCACCTCCAGCCCGATACTCACGGCTGCCCGGGCAAGCATGGCCGACAGCTCCAAGTCAGATTCGGCAGTGGCGACAACACCCGAGGGGGGCAGCCCCGCCGAACCCTCATCCTCAGAGGTCGATAACCCATCCCCCGATGCCGCGATCGACATCTGATCTTCGGGCGGCGCACCGAAAGACACGCTGGGACCGCCGTGAGACGGCCCAGCAGAATCAATCGGCAGCTGCACGGGACAGGCGCTGCGGGAGGAGTGAGAGGTCCGTGGGGCGTGGCCCGGCGGAGAAGCTCTCACTGTAATCCTCAGATCTCCCAGAGCGCCAGCCGGCGGCCCTCTGCTCGAGCCAGAGAGACCGGGACGGGTGGCGACAGAGGGGTCTGCTGCACTCCCCTTGAGGAGTGAGAGACGCGATCGCAGCGCTGCCATGTTCATACGCCCACAATAGACGCATGAATCATCCACGAGCGCAGCCTCAGCGTGTTGGACGCCCAGACACTGCAGACAACGCTCGTGACCGTCAACCGAAGACAGGAAACGACCGCATCCAGAAGGACACGGACGAAACGGCATCTTGAAAAAGACGCGAATCTTCCGTGATTTGCTCTTTTAGAGAACTGTCTCTTTTAGCCGAAGCGCCCAGGGGAATCGCCGCTCGCAGGGACACCACTGTAACGCGCCGTCACACCGACCAGGAACAGCTCTACCGAAAACAAAGATGAATGGCTTTGTAGTGATCTTCTTCATCGACTACTCGGCTCCGAAGCAAAAATCTAATGAGTGGATGCACCTGTCGCCCTATTTATACCCGCTGGCACGGGGAGTGGCTCAGGTGTGTTAATCCACTTGCCAATTTCATTGGCGTTTTCTCTTAAAATCAGAGATGATTGGCCTCCCAAGTGAGACCCCATTTGTCGGTCGACATAACTCGTAGTGACCGACAGATAGGGAACTTAGGTTATAGAAGCATGTAAGGTTTGATAGACTGAACTTAAGTTTACAGTAAATGCATATTCCATTAACTAATATACCAATCTACTGAAGTACTAACTCTGTTCTGAACCTTTATAATAAATCAAAAAGCCGCACGATGAATCAAAGCTCATAAGTAGTAGGTCAGAAGTTGAGGTGAATACTCATTCACACACAAAACTCCATCATGATAACACAATTAACACTTATATACTGCAATAAATATTAATTTAACAACATAAGATGTAACATAGATGCACATAACAGAAAAATAAAAAAAAATCTTTCAAAAACTACATTTTAGAAAACTACAGTGTTTCACTGTAAAATTATGCTGTAAAAAATAAAAAAAATAAAAAAAAAACACCGTGTCAGCTGTGTTTGCCATAACTTTACTGTAAAACATATGGCAGCAACATTGTAGGTTTTACATATTTACAGCAAATGTTAAAATACTAAGCTGGTGCTAAAAAGTCATTAAAACTTTTGACTTTTGACACTCTTAAAAATAAAGGTACTTAAAAAGGTTCTTCACAGCGATGCCATGGAATAACCCTTTCTGGTTCTTAAGTTTTTATTTATTTGTTTATTTATTTATTTAAAGAGCCATCTCTTTCTTACATTTTTATAATCCGAAGAACCTTCTTTTCCAACAAGGAAGCTTTTGTGGAACTGAAAGGTTCTTCAGATGTTAAAGGTTCTTCATGGAACCATTCAGACACAAAGGTTCTTCAGTGGCATCATTGTGAAGCACCTTACAACATGTAGCATTTTTACAGTCATTTACCACTAAAACAATGATTTATTTGTTGATTAAGTGCTTCTCTTTTCATCGAAAGTATTGTTGCAGTGTGACACTGATTGTGGGATGAGAGTAGTGCTCAGTGCTGTGAATAATGTACTGTGGCGAGTGGGGCGGGGCCGAGAGGCGTGGGAACGAGGAGTGAGGCCAGGTGTAGTGATTGGAGATGAGCTGCACCTGCGCCCCACCGCCAGTATCGAGTCCCACGTAGGAGATGGAAGGATATAAAACTGGAGCGACGACCGTGAAGGATGAGAGAGGACCAGGCCTGGACAATATTTTATGTGTTTGCTTTTTATTTATGCGCACCAGTCGTCCGTGAGGGGCTGGTGCGCCGTTTTGTATTTATTTATGAATTATTAAAGTGATTTTTGATTGTGCGCCGGTTCCCGCCTCCTTCTTCCCGATGTATAGGAAGTTTTTATCGTTACATGTACAAAGGCCCGTTTCTGTCTCAGAGTAATTGTGGGACATTTAAAAATGGTCACAATTACAAGAAACATCTGGAAAGTATGAAATGCAAAGTCATATTTTTTGGTTTTTACTGTGAGATAGAAACAGGCTTTTATAACAATGAGCCTGACTTAAAAAAAAAAAAAAAAAAAAACTCTTACTAATTAGCCTTTTAGTGTAAATCCATACATGATGTTCAGAGAATAAGACTGTATTACATAAGTTTACTGTGAATCATCATTATCATTTCTTCTTTTGCCGTCTTGTTTGTCCTCAGTGTGATGCAGGTGGCCGTTGTGATGTAGAAGATGATGTGCTTTATCCCAGAGCTCTACTAAAATATTTCTACCCCTGCTGTACTCTTCAGACGTTCTGTCTGATCGCGCTGCGCTACAGTTTTGCAAACAAATATCTCCGTGCGACCGCAGAGCCATGACTTTCTGCTCCATTCTGCTGTTGAGTCTACAACAGGAAATTGAAAGCCAGAGTCTCACTCCAAACACATCAAAACTACAGACTGTGGTGTGTGTTGTGCCATTATCGTTGCGCTGCAGTCAGTTTACAACTTTTTTTGCCTTCACCACACACACACTGTGTTTTTCCACGCTTCTGATCTTATGAAAACACACATAACAGTATAATACACTTAGCCTTGTCCCATTTCCCACAGAAATCTCTCCTCGCTTTAGAAGTCATTTACTCCACTGGCTTTGAAGTGCGGTTTGCAGATACATTTCTCACCAGTGAATCCACCAATCAAATAAACAGCCAAATGTTGACTGATGGTGCATAGTTGTACCATTAAAATGCAAGCACAAAAGCATTGGTGAATCTTTCATGAACTCTCAAGAATTGAGCTGGAAATGAGCTCAATGCTCAACATTTGCTGCTTTTGTTTTGTCTAAACTCGGAACAAGTGCATCAACATTCAAGGCTCATATGTGAGTGGATAGAAAAAAATGTATATTTACATTAACCCAGCACATGCATAAAAGTATACTTTGAGCTTAATTTACAGGCCTATTATGCAACCACAAAGAAAAGCACAAAAGCAATTACATCCAGTACTTGGCCCCTTCCTCTAGCTAATCAATCTCCATGCACCTGTTTCTGATTCATGCTAAATTCACGGCCTTTGTGTTCCTCGCTCTCTCTAATCTGCTTCAACCCCAGAGCTGAAGGGTTTAGCTAGTGCATGTGAAATGTGAATTCTCACTCACTGTGTTTCAGATGCAGATGTGAAAACTTTCAGCTTTAAGAGTAGATCTACCTGTTGGCATCGTTCAGAAGCATGAAGCAAGTCACAGACAATGCCGTTGTCCTCGCCTAAACTTTCACCTTGCGTCACTTCATCATGACTTGTTTTCCCTGCAAGGCTTAGAATTATTTTGGGTAAACAAATGCATTTATGTGTCTCTGTTTCCAGTGAAGCAACGAGAGGCTCTCTTTAGTGTTGCTTTCATCTGCCTTGTGTTAAATAAGATGCTGATCTCCATTTGGCCCAGTGTAGCCTCTGGTTTTGATATTCTCTTAACATTTTTACGTGCAAGGTTTTACTCAAGGATAAGGTCATGTTGAGCTCCATGTGTGCCAAAACTATTCTCCCTGCTTCAATTAATTCTTAAATGTCATTTGAGCGTGAGAGATGGAGAACTATGCTTCATGAAGGGGACTTTGAACTTTAAATGCCACCTCACACATGTATGTGTCTATTGTATCTCTGCCAAAGTTGTGGCCGGTTTAAAGGGGTCGTCATTGTTTGACCTCCGTATGTCAAACACCATCACAGACGATGCTTCTGTACGTCCAGAATATCTGTTCAGAAATTGTGTGCAGAAATCGGGCTCATGGCTGCTGTCACTGAAGCAATCAATGTACCTTAGATAGCTAGTATTGTAATATATATGTATTTATTTTTACTAATTTTTATTCACCACTGACAATTTAATATATGGTTAATTATAACTGTATTACCTCTACCAACAATTAGGTCAAAACTAAATATAATTTTGACCTTATTTCCAGTTCATCATCATTGAGATCATATTTCTATTTTTATTTATTTATTTATTTACTGTGAATTTAGCTACACGGTGTGTAGATAATTTTACTTATTTAAAACATACAACTTAATCATATTTTAAAGGGTAAGTTCACCCAAATATTAAAATGATGTCATTAATGATTCACCCTCATGTCGTTCCAAACACGTGAGACCTCCGTTTATCTTCTAAACACAGTTTAAGATATTTTAGATTTAGTCCGAGAGCTCTCAGTCCCTCCATTGAAGCTTTGTGTACGGTCCACTGTCCATGTCCAGAACGGTAAGAAAAACATCATCGAAGTAGTCCATGTGACATCAGAGGGTCAGTTAGAATTTTTTGAAGCATCAAAAATACATTTTGGTCCAAAAATAGCAAAAAATACGACTTTATGCAGCATTGTCTTCTCTTCCGTGTCTGTTGTGAGAGAGTTCAAAACAAAGCAGTTTGTCATATCCGGTTCGCGAACGAATCATTCGATGATACCGGATCTTTTTGAACCAGTTCACCAAATCAAACTGAATCTTTTCCGCAAACCGGTTCTTTCGGACAGTACGATTCAATAAACCGGTTGAAGAAAATGGTTCACCGGTTCTTTTGCGCTCGAAGTAATGGTGTCATTGGTGATGATTGACCTTGATTCAAGCCTTCGGTTCATAACATTAGCACAGAATCAGTTCAGAATCAATCATCAAAAGAATCAGTTCGGTTCAGACGCTCTGTGTGTCGGTCTGCTTCACGCTGAATCACACATGCGCAGTATCATCAGCTCCTCGGTTCACGAATCAAACATGTCCGACAGAAACGGTTCTTGACTAGAGAACCTATTGCTATTTTTGGACCAAAATGTATTTTCGATTCTTCAAAAAAATCTAACTGACCCTCTGATGTCACATGGACTACTTTGATGATGTTTTTCTTACCTTTCTGGACATGGACAGTAGACCGTACACACAGCTTCAATTGAGGGACTGAGAGCTCTCGGACTAAACCTTAAAATTCCTTAACTCTGTTCTGAAGATGAACGGAGGTCTTATGGGGTTGTGATTTCCATTACAGTATCTTTCCTTCATGTGATACAGTCCATCTAAGGGCCCGAAGATCACGGGCATCCAGTATGGTTTTCCGACTTTGCCCCCTACGCACAGAGATTGTTCCAGATTATCTGAATTGGGTTCTTCGAACACACCTGTTGTGTATGATTAGTATCGCTGGATTGAGTTATCTGAGATAATTGCGCGTTCATGTGTTGTCTTAAAAGGAGATATGTATCGATACTCGAAACCATGATCAGCAGTGCAGCGATTGGCTGGTGGCAAGACGGCAATGTAATGACGTCATATAATTTAAAACGACACCTGACGAAAAACTTGACAAATTTCTGGACTTTTTATAAGGAAACAGCCAAGCAAACAAAACGACATAAATGTTATAATAGATACATGAAAGAGATAATAGATACATGTTGTTTTTTTTTTTTTTTCATGATTCCCAATCATTTAGATTCGCAATTTATAATAGTTGTGCAGTCTTTACATTTTAATTTCAATGTAGAAATTATCTATTCATTTCATTTTATATTTGGACAGATTTGTTACGTGACAGCATTAATGAAAGTTTGTTAAGGGTCAATATCATGTTATCTGCATCTCCTTCGCTCCATCAAGTCACTCTTATAATAGCAGTCATCACTCAAAATAATGCACGACTCTATTATCTGTATAGCATGTGTGTAAGATTCTAATACAATTATGAAGTAATAATTTTATGACAAATTAATATTTCAGTGAGTGTCTATAGTAGGCTGTTAGCGACTACACAGCATTTTTATATTCTTTTTAATTAATTTTTTAATGATTATTATTTTAAAATATTGTCCCTGGATCAGTACGATATACTTTTGTAATAAAGTAGCGGTGGTAGCAGACATATTTTGAGTATCAGTTCTGGTTGAAAAGAAGCGATCTAATCCTGTTTACATGAAATAAGCTGCTCCCGAGCAGGTTTAAGCTTACGGACCTGTTGCTATGACAGCAGCTCCGGGATGAGCTTCGAAGAACCAAATGATCCAAGATCACGCCAAATCGTCAACATTCAAATCCAGCTAACTGAGTTAGCAACGTACGAAGAACGGGCCCCAGTTCTGAATGAATCAGTGTTTTGAACAAATTGTAAACCATTGATCAAAGGCTCATTCGTAAAGAGAGCCATTTACATAATTTGTAAATGAACCAGCCATTTGAATGAATTGAATGAAGGATTCATAAACACATTTACTGGCTTCTTGCTGGCACATTTAATTTCTCATTTAAAAAATTATTTCATGAATAAATAAATTAAAAATCTTATTTTATCCTCCATAGTTTATGTTGTAGCCTAAACGTAATGTCTGCTTGATAAGATTTTTTTTTTTTTTTTTTCATTTAACACAAAAAATAGCTTTAAGTAGTCTTTTTTTTTTTTTTTTTAGGTATTTTAAGAATCAAATTTATTTTGTAATTATTATTATTATTATTTTACTAATCATATATCAATGTATAAAATATTTAATTTTTATGTTTAGTAATTTTATATAAACTATTTATTAATAAACTGTTATATTTCAACTTAGAGTTCACAGAGTATTGTACAATGGCTCAGCCAATCATCATCAAGGACTGTAATTTAAAAGTATTGGATATTAGAAGGTTTTCAAACTCTGTAGTGTTGCTAATACAAGACTTCATGTTCTTTAGACATAAATTTTTAGAGTGTAAAAGCCAAAAGCAAGCATGTGTTTATTGAGAGAAACTTGACAGTATTTATTGACCTGAAAACAAAGACACAGCCAGTCAAACATATATCTTCATTGTTCAGTGTATATTTGAGAATCTCATTGAGGTTGATAACTAAAACTTTTTTGTGTCAGGAAGCATTGATCAGAAAGAGCAACAGAATTGGGTTGGGCTGTGAGATGAGTCTGGCTAGTGAGCTCACCTTTATCCCGTGGTGCCATCTGTTGATTATTCCCCTCATACAATTCCATTAATTAGCCGCACACTTGCTATTAGTGACACAATGTTATGGGATTGAGGAATGAGGGGCAGGACTGATTGTGCTGCAGATGGTTGTGACGTTCAGACAGATGGCATGTCAGGCTGATTATACAGCAGTGATGAGAATGAGACGAGAGCTGATTTGACCCACACAGCTAAATGATTGAGATGTGACAATGCAGGACAAAATCACAAAGACTGCAAACCATGATGATACTAATCTGTAAGAATCCGTTTACAGCAATTAACAGAAATTTGATCAGAAGTCTGAAATTACTATCAGTGGTGAAGTGTCAAATATAAAACTAATAATAATAATAATAATGTACTTGCATAATGTCCCAATTAATTAATGGCAAATTAATTACAAATCAGTATGGTCTGAAAGAATACACTCCCAAAAGATAAAGCTATTGTTGTTTTAAATAAGAAAGGCGCTGTATAGACATCACAAAAGTGGATTGAGAAATGCTACAGAAGTGGTAAAGAATGAGGTAAAACACACGGAGGAGGAATAGCTACCCTAGTCAAACAATCCTGGAGCACTGACAACAGTAATATCAGAGTTATGCTCTAAAGACGTGGAGTATGTCACCCTGAGGTGCAGATCTTTTTATTTACCTGGAGAATTGCAGTGCGTTGTATTAAGCACAGTGTGTATTCCCCCCTCGGCTAACGAAGATAATGCACTTAAAGAACTGCATGATATGATTAGCAGACATGAGAACTCATACCCAGATGCTGCCATTATCATTACAGGAGACTTTAACCATTGTGATCTCCAGTTTCACAACAAGGGGAAATAGAATATTGAACAAACGTTACAGTAACATTGCAAGTGCTTATATTGCTGCCTCCAAGCCAGATTTTGGGAAATGCGACTACCTTGCTATTCTGCTACAGCTCACTTACACCAGAAAGCTCAAGACTGGTGTACTTCTATCTGTATCCCCTCAAGAATTATTCGAGTGTTTCCCAATCAGAAGCTGCGGTTCAATGCAGATCTGTGCATTCGAAACAGGATCCAGTGCATTGCTTTCAAGTCAAGTTATCGAGTATAAGCATATGAGCTCCAAAAATCCATCAAGGCCACAGAGAGGGCATACACCCAGAGACCTGAGAGCTGCTACAGGGAAAATAACACAAGAAGGATGTTGGCAGGGAACCCAGTCAACAACTATCTACATCATTTTTTTTGTTTGTTAAATATATTTTTTTGTTTTTTAAAGTAACGACTAAGCACCCAGCGGCAGATAGTGAGCTTATCATGGCCTATGTTTGATCAATTTAGCCTTCTAAAATCATCACGACCTAAAATAAAATCTATAGCTATAAAACATTTCAAGCATTTAAACCTAGAACAAGTGTGCTGTTAAACCTAGAAAAAGTGCACTGTATCCAATAGTTTGTGAAGAGAGTGGAAGCTAAAGTGCACTTTGCATTTCAGGAAATATCTGTTTTAGCCTTAAAATCAGGGTTAGCTGCTTCTACAGCCTTGTTAATCAACTATTATTTCCCTCTGATTTTAGGAATAAATTATGGGTAGGGATTGGCAAATTCCTGTAAAAAAAGAACTGTAAATTCTGGGAAATGTAGGAGACAAAAACAAAGTTTCCTTACTTTAGCAAAGGAAAACCAGTCTCCTCTTGTTTTATTTCGAAATCCTCAGACGTTTTTGCTTTACAAATCCTCTTTTTGTGCTTCTAATTTGTTTCCAGCGTTTTGTTTTGTTCTCTCTCCGAGCTCGTCACTAACCAGGTATCGCTGACAGACTACAACATCCGCCTGCACGTCTTCCGATTCCCTACACTCAGCAGAAATGAGAAAAAAAGTGTTTATTGTGTTTGAAATCTGGATATTTATCTTACAAGAACGCATGGATTCACTACAGGGGGCCTTTATTCACCCCCCCCCCAGAGCCGCGTGAGGGACGTTTTATTACAGATGCGCACTTTATTTCATGTCTTCTGAACAGCTGACAACAAACTCCCGCTTACCCCATTGAAAAGCTTGGAAGAGCAATGGCAATTTTTAATATAACTTTGATTGGATTATTCTGAAAGAGGAAAGTCACATATATCTAGGATGCTTCGAGGGTGAGTAGAAGATGGGCTTTTTTTTTTTTTTTTTTTTTCTCGGGTGAACTAACCCTTTCATGAAATAAATTGAAAGCAGAAACCTTAATTATAATCATAATCCATAAAGATGAACTTCTCTCTAAAGGCATGTCCAATGAGGAGATGGCAGGATCAGCAACTTCATCCTCACAACACGGACTCAGAAAACATACATTTTACCTAGTTTTGCCATGCACGAAAACTCGATTCAACATTGCATAAAACTTTCTTCCCTCAAAAAGAAATGCTAAGTTAATGCATTTTCACTTGCACACTTTAGGGTTAATTTATGAATGAACACAGCTAAAGCAGACTGTGAGTGCTCCGCTCCCAAACAAACAACACGACGACTGCATGCATTCACACTTGTAAAGTTTAGCGTGGGCAGAGGTGACTGAGCACTGTCAGTACAAACAACAGTAAATAAGACTGACACGTTTCACACAGAGTGCTTGCCGAAAACACAGAAGCTAACGCTGCTTGTTTCGGATGCGTTTTTAAGCTTTCTGGTCTCTACGACACCCCGTCTGTGACGTTTCGCCATTGCGTTGGACTGATTTCACATGTGATTCAGAGCGTGGGCACACAGGGTCGTTCCCAAAGCATTTTGATGCAGCATGAGTTCCCAAAGGGGATCTGCAGCAGTGTAAGATGATGGACAGCTCTGAATAGAACAATGCATTAAACGTATTAATGCCTTAACACATTATTCTTTCCATAATTATTGCATAAAATTAACATGTCATATTGATAGCCCTTATATGCATATAATAATATTGGATAATATTGGATTTTCATTCATGCAATGATACATTGTGATTGTGAAAGAGGTGCATTTTTTTAAGTTATTTATTTTTATTATTATTATTCTGGCCTACCGACATATTTCCTCACAAGGTAAAGAATAGGCTTTTTCTCTTTGTCATTCATTTGACTCTTAGAAACTGCATTGCAGTCCCCATCAGAAACACTCCTGGATGAGACTCAGATATTGTCTGTGAAGGGAAGGCGCAGCAGGTCAATGATATGGGCTTTCTTGCCTTGTATTGTTTCTCGTGCAGCCATTGTGTTTGTGTGCTTTAATCGGGATCTTTCTCACAGTGACTCAAGGACACCTGAATATCAGTGCTGTCACCAGCAAACGGCAGATGCAATAATGACACTGACCGTTATGATGAATGGAGCTGTTTATATATTTTCTGTGATTCAGGTGAGCCAAGGAGACTTTACTTTTCTGATTTTTCCTCTCGCATCTGTAATACATGTTTTCACTTATTTGTTCAAACAGTGAATAATCAGTTGGTTTTTAAAAAGAATGAAACTCAAGGGTTTTTGAAAACATTCTCTACAAATTGCATTTAAATCTCAACTTCAATCAAGACTTTAATCTTGTTCTTTGTGTCTGTTAATTGATTCACAAACTGAAATCATCACCTTCATGTTTTACTGACTATATAATAGAGGGTGAATAATCATTTACAAGAACATCTTCACAGTTAAACTCATAAAAAAAATCTTGAATTTAAGTATAGCTTGTAGGTAAAGATATAGTTATGGTCAGATAACTGACTTAAAACCATTTTTAGATGCTGAGAATACAAGTGTTCTGCTAATTTTGGCCACCAATGTATATAGATTAGGAAAAACTGCATCTGTCGACTGCAGATCGCAAAATTAACGAGACACAAGTCGTCCTGGGAGTCTATTTACTTTCCTCTAAATCATGCAAATTGCGTCTTTTTTCAGCTTTTATGCTGCATAAGCTGCTTTAGACTTTTCTTTGCTTTTGAATTATAGTTGTGTGTTTTGCTGACTTGGATGTATATGTTTATATTTGCTCAGCCCGGTATGGTATTAGTTATTTGTCAAGCTGAAAACACACTAAAGTCTCCATCAGAGATCTTCTGACTATATATACCATCTGCTGTCTGGTCTTCATAATGTCACAGACACTCGTCGCTCGTGTACACACAGCACAGGAGTCATTCATTATCAAGATTGTGAACCGTGAAGTGTTCCTCCACGAGCGACACGGTAAAACGAGGGTTTGAGGAAGATTGCCAAGACACAGCAGGGTGATTAGCATTCGCTAATACACAGATTTCAGGCGGCCTGTTATGTTTGCATTTCAAATCCCGCTGAGATGCTGGTCTCCGACGTTTGAGAGTTTATGGATCAAAAACATCTGCCATCTTTTGAAGCTCAGTAGCTTCATCTGATATGCTGATCTCTCTCTCTCTCTTACAGTGTATTGACTCACCCGTCATTGACAAATCAAGTTAGAGGACCACGTTTGTTTCCCAGAAACCAGGGCTGGATTGGATTTGGCCAGCAGAATGCTAGTGATTGACATCGAGTGTCATTACGCTGGTCGGCACAAATCAATTGTTCTCGGTGGAGACGAGGGTTAGCAGTCAGACGGCTGGACTTTCAGCAGCAGCTGCTTCTGTTGCTGCTTTAATTGCTTTGCTTGCCTGTTTAAGTGCTTCAAATCGTGTGTGCTGTGATTGCGGAAATGACTTTGTTAT
This sequence comes from Carassius gibelio, assembly GCF_023724105.1. NCBI lineage: Eukaryota > Metazoa > Chordata > Actinopteri > Cypriniformes > Cyprinidae > Carassius > Carassius gibelio. The sequence goes on from NC_068419.1 coordinate 17,372,782, forward strand.
CCGTCTCACAACAGTATGTTTGACGTCTCATAACTAGAATATTTGATGGACATCTCCCAAGGGTTTCTGTTATATGTTATATGAAGGTAAATGTAAGACTTTAGTGCCTTTGAAATACTTAGTAATGAGAAATATAAGGAAAAATATATAGACATATATAAGAGAACAATATGTCAGTATATTTTATTTAAATGAAAATGTATAGGGGGTACATGATTAGCACTTGTTTTTCCTGAACATTTTCTTTGGTTTTCCAGGAAGTTGTGTATTTGAACCCTTTTTAACAATGACTGCATGATTTTGAGATCAATAATTTAACTATTACAAAAAGTCCAAATGCTCACTAATGGTCAATAAACGAAAACTTTTCAACAGGATGAAGATATGTACATTGTTCTTATTTTGACTAAATTTACAATATATTGTGGATTATATATAATATGTCTCTGAGACACTGATCTTCTGGATTGAGTCTGTCTCAGTTTGTTCTGTTTCCTTCGTGTTATAAAGAAGTTTCTCTTTCAGATGCAAAATGATTTAAATAAACCATGCGAGGTGATTTACTAATATCTGCGGTGGGCAGTTTACTGATATTTGTGACATTATCTAACACCTCAAAATGTATTTAACGTCTGATTATCATTGGCTCTGCTTATTTGGGTCCCTATGTTTCTGCTCCATTCCCGGACTTTTGTTATTTTCCCAGAATGATAGCTTATAAACTCTTATTGTGAGACATAGACTTGCAATTCTGACTTTCTTTCTCACAATTCCAAGTTTACGTCTCCAAAATCTGAGTTGTGGAACAAAAAGTTGGGCTCGCAAGATATAAATTCAGAATTGTGAGACAAATCATTTTATAAATTTATACAATATATTTTTTTATTTTTTTATTTTTGTCAAATTCTAGTCTTGAATAGAAATGATCATTGACTGATTCACTCTCACATGAGATCTTAACAGAGCCATGTCAGGCTTATCATTTAGACTGAATGCATGCATTTTTTTTATATATCTTAAAGGTAGGGTTAGTTCAAAGTGATTAAAATAAACTCTATTTCTTTTATTGTATTTTATTTATATATATTTTTTTATTCCCTGAAACACCTTGGTCCATAAGTGCTTACAGCATTGCCACAGAGGTGTTTGTAAATAATAGAGGGACGGAGAAAAAAAAGAGCTTTTGTTAATGGCTGTTTTTTCATTGAGCAGGACAATGAAGGACTGACAGGAACGTGGAGGGAGTGACAATTCGATCTCTGCGAGCACACAAGCTTTAAACCTGCAGTGCACGTGTGAAGCAGCGCTTTATGAGTAAATGAATAGGTGAAATGTGAATGAAAAATCTGCCCTTGTTTATTTCTTCTGTGAAACACAAAAGGTGAAGTTTTGCAAAAAAAAAAAAAATATATATATATATATTTTTCACAATATAATGAAAGTGAGGGACTAAAATCACAGCTGAAGTCTTCTTGACTGTATGCTGTATTCCAAGTCATCTGAAGACGAATTAAATCTCTGTGTGAGGAACAGACACAATTTAAGGTGTTGAATCTTGGTATTGGCCCTTCATCACGTTCATGAGAGAAATGATGAAATCTGATGGGGGTCTTTTCAATGAATCACTTAAGCCAGTTCACAAAACCGCACTCATGCAGTTGTTGAGTTCAACTCGCTGACTTCATGATCCGGTCTCGTGGCTAATATCACACTGGAGGACAAGATTAGCTTTAACTTACTTAATCGGTCTGCTCGACACACAAAGCTCTATAGCAAACAACTCTAGAAGAAGTGAAATAAGTCAAATGGACTACGTTTATGATAGTTTTATGAGTCATTTTGAAAGCTTGAAAGTTTTATTTTTTAGTTTACTTTGCAACTGTATGGAAAAGAAGCAAGCAGTGTACTGTTTCATGTCTCCTTTTGTGCTCCAAAAGAAGAAAGTTGAATGGATTTGAGGATTTGAGGAGCCTGAAATGCATTGGTGTCGTTAGTTTATAGTGAGTTTATGCTCAGGATAGAATGGGAAAAATTGATCCAGGAATATTTCCCGTTTACCGTTACTCTCTTACAAGAAATGACATCTTTCCAGAAAATATGCACTAAATCTTTGTTAGAGACATACAGGAACAAGAGAATTATTAGATAAAGAAGATAAATATTGTCAGGAAAGGAGACTCAAACTTGCATGTTTGCACCGTCATGACCATACACCACGAGATATACTGAGGTCCAAAAATATATACCCGAAGTATTAATTCCCCTGATCCTCATGGGTGCATTTAAAGATGTTTGTAAAGCAACTTGGGATTGAAATTATTACATTTTAATAGGTGAATGATAGGATAATTTTTATTATTTTTTTATGTATGTATTTATTTAATTTTAGGTAAACTACTCCTTTAAACGGTTAGCACAGTGCAGTCATGACCATATCAAAATATAAAACTGAAAAAACTTGGGGTTTTGTAATATTAAAAGAATTAAAGAGACAAAAAAATATATATATTATTGTGTTTTATATAACTAGGTTGTAGCAAATCAATCAAATAAAGTGAATTGACTATACTTTATTGTAATAACAGTGTTCATAGAAACTGCACAAAGATTAGTGAGAATAGAGTAATTAATATATTAATAAATTAATATATAATGCATTTTACAGGTATGGGGTAACTATTCTAACATTATGTATATCACCTACATGTGAAGTAACAATCTTATGTTTGTGAACAATATAACGAGAAAACCAACAAGAAACACAAACCTGTTTGTAATGTTAGTGTAACTATACACATGTAGATGAACATAAACCAGAAAAATGCCTTTAATAATAATCCACACAAATACATTATTCAAGTTTATTTGTATAGCGCTTCTTACGATACAAATCATTGCAAAGCAACTTTACAGAAAATTAAGTTTCTACATAATTTAGTAGTAGCTTATCAGAGATGACTGTCAGTGTATGTGCATATTACAGACCTTTTCATAAAAATTAATGCAAGACATAGTCAGCCAGACGATGAACACTATTAACAGCAATTATTATAATTATAATATAAATACATGAACGATAATGACTCCGGGGACCATAAACACATGTGATTCTGCAGCCATAGTTGGCTAAAGATGCTTTTGGGAAACGCACCTCTGGAATCCACACACAGCTTCTGTAAACCGTTTTTTGGACTAGATCTACCTCACTTTGAGAGGCGCTGTTAGACCGCTGATGAGCTCAGATGAGAAAGTCAGTTATCTTATGCTAACTACAGCTGTTATTATGCAGTATATCAAGGCTTTTATTATACAAAACACATAATAATTCAAGGACCCCATTGTGGTTCTGCGTGAGCCATGACTCCGGTGGAAGAGCTGTTAATGTAATGCTTTAATACAATGAGATTCCCGTCACCAGTGTGAGCTAATAAGTTCATGGATTTAAGCACAGCACAGTCACTCCAACTGAGCAATTCTGACAACTTACAAAGAGCAAAATATAATCCAAATGATTTTTCAGAGAGTTTTAAAAAAGTCAAACATATGAATCCAATAAATACATGAATACAGTTTTTCTCAGCCAGTCTAACACATTTCTGCAAACTAAGATCAGTGCTTTCAGCACAGTTAACACTGCCGTCTCACCACTTCATACAAAACTAACTGATATCTTTGATCTGGAAATTCTGACTGTTTTCATGTGTCCTTTTGATCGATCAATCGATTGATTGATTGATAATCTGTGGCACAGTCAAGCTTCCATAGAAATCTGCAGGGTTAAATACAACATTCTCAATCTATAATAAGTGCTATGCCTACATCTGGCGGTTTATGAAAGCCAAGAGCAAAGGAATAATGAGGAGCCTTAATAGCTATAGGGAAGAAAGAAAAAAGCGCAGGTGTGAACTGAGCAGAGCTGAGAGTGGTGTGATGAATCATACTCTCTCTGTCAGTTCATCTTAATGTGAGCAGATCTACTGTGGCTTCAGAGTCAATGACAAGATCAGCTCATTGGGCGGATGACAGGTGAACATGAGCCCAGGATCAGGTCTTCTGATCCTCAAACCTCCTTCCAGAAGAAGAGGAGGAACAACTGGAGCAACATTGAACTACAATGAATCCTCTTGGAGACAGAAGGTGATGGAAACTCTGTGACAAAGTGACTCTACTGCATGTTTTCTGCTGAATATTATATCATTAGTGATATATTAGTATGTGCTTTTATTATACACTACTTTTCATTTTTTATTATTATTATTTTTATAAACAATACTTTAATAAACTGATCAAAATTGGCAGTAAAGATATTCATGATGTTACAAAGGATTTATTTTTCAAATTAATGCTTTTATTTTGAAAAGTTTAAAATGCATGATGGTTTGCACAGAAATATTGTTCAGCACAACTGTGTTCAACATTGATGATAATCAGAAATGTTTCTTGAGCAGTAAATCATCATATTATTCTGATTTCTGAAGATCATGTGACACTGAAGACTGGAGGAATGATGCTGAAAATACAGCGGAGCATCACAGAAATACATTACTCTTTAACACAGATTCACACAGAAAACAGTTCTTTTTAAATTAATCACAGTCTAACATATTTTTTTCTTTGAAAAACTGTATTTTTGGTTAAATAAATACAGCACTGACCTCGAAAAGAGAGTGGAATTGAACTAAAGACCACGTGACTCCCCAGCACAACATAATTACTTCTATAGATTTGATACACAAGCTACCCGTAAAGATCTCCATATCCCTTACTCAGTTTAATGCCCACGGGAATATCAAGTCTGCAATTTTTATTTATTTATCATCTTTAAGAAGCTAAAAAGAGAGAAAAATAAACTTGTTTGATGATATTCTGCTCCACAGAAAACCCTTTCAAGCAGAAAAAGAGCAATAAGTCATGGCACCAACAGAAAGAAAGGACAGAAGAAAAAGCTTGAGTGGTGGAAAAAATACTTTTTTGTAATATTTCACTGAATTGCAAAAAAAAACAACAAAAAAAAATGCATGTTTTGACGCAGTGAATCCACGTGTACATCACCCACCAAACACCTCTTTGTTATATTTCAACCCCTTACATTTGAAATGTGCGTTTTCATGTACATGAACAAATAAGAAAAGCATTTCTTTTAATTTTTATTCATTTATTTATTTTTTATCATTGTTTGTATAAACACTTTCCAGTATGAAAGTCCTAACAGGTTGTGAATTATTATTATTCATTATTTCGGAATATAACATGACGTAATTTTCTCATGATCTCAACATAACAAGATTTCTCATGTTCACAACTTAAATTTGACACAATCTCAACATAACAAAAGTTGTCCAACATGTAGCAGCTCTAACTGTAGCATTCACCAAATGAAATAATCAAATACACTAATATCATTATGTTACTTCTGTTTCTGAATAAATAACACAGTACTGATGTCATTGAATCACAAGTCTGTGTCAGTCAGAAGCTGTGCTACTCAAGCATTAAAATTCATAAAATTCAAATAATTTCATATTTTATTTGACAGATGAGGAGGAAAAAAGGTGGGTTGAATCCAAGAGGCTCTAAAAAGTTTGTTAAATAGTAATCTGTATCAGTCTGAAAGAAGTTTAGACCATGCTAATTACACAAAATGTTCAATTGAAAAGTAAATAGTCATATAGGTCGATCAATCAATCAATCAATCAATCAATCAATCAATTGGTCAGTTGTTCAATCAATATTGCATGGCACGTTAATTTTTCTTAGACCAGAACTGAACTTCAAGTTAATTATGATGTTGAAAATATAACAACATGGCCATTAAAACATAATTATGTTTTGATCTTTGGGTAAGTAATGTAAAATAATGTTTTTTGTAATTTCTCAGGCAATTCAATGGAAATTAACACGTTACGTTTTTTCTAATTAACAAAACAATACATCAAAACAAGCACATTTTCACAACATATTTTATTTGAGATTCTTTGTAATTGCTTTAAAAAGTTTGTTCCATTCATGCAATAATCAGAATGTGAAGTGCTTCAAAGTAAAGCTTATATGAAGAGCAAAAATAAAGCAAGAGAATTTTGAAAAGCAAAGAAAGAAAAAAACTCCAGGTATTTTCCAACCCATCAAGCTAGAAAACTTTGGAGTAAATGAGGTAAGAGCTGCTCTTTCTAATGAATTATCTCTTGACACGAACATTTCTCTTGCTCACGTTATGAAAGGAGTTTGATAGATGGCAGAAATTGTCAGGCAGCATTATTATTAGTCGAAAGACGACGTGTATTTTTAGTTACGAGATTCAGAAAGTTTTACAATCCATGCAAGAAAGAGTTTCACTCATTCGAAAGGCTATCTTGCAAATAAAACAGCACAACTGGGTGCCTTTGTAGGTTGCTTTTAAGATGTTTCTTAGGTTGTAAGTTGATTCTCCTTTTTTAAGATTTTAAGTTGTTTTTGTTTTCTTTTTCCTTTAGGTTCTAAGTTGATTTTTTAGTTGCTTTTAGGTTGTAGTTATATTTTAAGTTGTTTTTAGGTTATAGGCTGATTTTAAATATTTTTTTAAGTTGTCTGTTGATTTTGATTGTTTGTTTGTTTTTGTAAATAGTTTTTATCTTGCCCTAGCAATGCTCTGTAATTTATGGTGGTCTCTTGCAATATTCCCCCAAGTGTTTTGACGCCGCATTCATAATTCATATTCTAAGTGTCATTGTGAAAGATTGGGAGGGGACAGCTTATTATTTTGACACGTCTGGTTAAGAGAGCACAAAGGCTCCTGAGCTCAGACGCTGAGATGAATAAGAGCTGTTAGCAGCATAATGAATCCTTCGGCTGATTTGCCATCGTTTGTGATGTCTCATCGTTTCATTGAGCAAAGGGGCCCTAAGGAAAGTGCTTCATTACTGAGTCTCTGTTGTCCCTGTACCTGCGCTGATTGTATGTGATTAATCGCGTTTATTATGCAAATTAGCATAATGTGGAACAACATGGGCATTTCATGATAGTGAATAGATAGCAGAATACTAAATGGCCAGTTTTCACTTTGTCGTTATATGTATGTGTCATACACCTGGACTCATTTAGCTTGTTTTTGCCCAGTGACCCAGTTTCTGTCTTCCGTGATTAGTTCCCAGGTGTGTCAATTCTATTCCTCATGTGTTCCATGTCCCTGTTAATTTAATGATTCCATCCACCTGTGTTTCCCCAATTATCTGTTGTACTTAAGCCGTGTCCCTTCAGTTCTGTTTTGTCGGGTCTTCTCACTTGCAGCTCATTTGCTACTTACGTGTGTCTACCTCTGTGCTCCATGTTGGATATCCCCTGTGTTGGATATATTAAAAGCCTTATTCTGTTTATCCTCGACTCCGTATTCCTTCAGGCAGCGTAAATCCGTGACAGTATGAGGATGGTGTGAAAACTAGACTGCTTCGGAGCATCCTTCCCTAACCATTCACAAACTTGAGACAAAGGTTGATTAGTTTTGTTGCAATATATATATAATGTTTTCTTTTTTAAGTTATTCATTTATTTATTTGCAGGAAGAATTGAAAATAAAATTCTAAAAATTCTTTCTAAAATTTTAAACATAAATTGAAGATTTGAAATGGGTCTGTAATTTGCCAGTTCACTATGATCTAGTTGTGGTTTCTTAAAGGGGGGGGGGGGGGTGAAATGCTATTTCATGCATACTGAGTTTTTTACACTGTTAAAGAGTTGGATTCCCATGCTAAACATGGACAAAGTTTCAAAAATGAAGTTGTACGTTTGAAGGAGTATTTCTGTTCCAAAAATACTCCTTCCGGTTTGTCACAAGTTTGGGAAAGTTTTTTTCGAGTATGGCTCTGTGTGATGTTAGATGAAGCGGAATTTCCTTATATGGGTCCTGAGGCACTTCTGCCGGAAGAGCGCGCTCCTGTATAGCAGAGCACTGAGAGCACAACAGACTTCACTGATCAGAGCGAGAGCGTCGCCAAATGTCACAAAAGAAGTGTGTTTTTGGTTGCCAGGGCAAGACAACCCTGCACAGATTACCAAAAAAAAAAAAAAAAACAGCATTAAGGGACCAGTGGATGGAGTTTATTTTTACAGAGCATCAACGGAGTTGTGCAAGTGTTTTTGTTTGTTCCCTGCATTTCGAAGATGCTTGTTTTACAAACAAGGCCCAGTTTGACGCCGGCTGTGCGTATCATTTATTTCTTAAGGATAATGCAGTCCCAACGAAAAAGTGTCACGATCGTGTGTTGGAATCGCAGGCGGTGAGTAAAACTGCTTCAAATATCTCTGTGTTGTTAACTTAGCTATCAGCGCGGAAGCACATCAAGTAAACAACATGCGATGTTGTCATCAAACTGCACTTTCCACATGTACAGCTGTTACGTCTCCTGATGGCATAGAGGTATGAGGAAGACGTACATAATAAAATATAAACACAACCCTATAATTTTGGTCTCTGGGGAGTACTGGGGGAGAATTACACAAGGCCAACTGACATAACAATAAGTGGTTCGCTTTATTTACCAAGGGAAATAAAGTTTACACAAATGAGAACACACCAACCAAAACCTTAGCTATATACAAAGAAAGAGAAAAATAATACTAATTTGAAAAGCCCCAGAGAATAAGAAAATGAGCCGTGCCAAACAAAAGAAAATAACAAAAACAAAGCATTCAATAACTAATTCTCCGTCCTCTAAACTAACTAGAAACAAACCCCCCCCCCAAAAAAAAAGTATTCGGCATTTAACACGCCATACCTAAAGCTTCGCTAACTAACAAAACAAAACTTACACAAGGTTGCACACGCTCCTACCCTAGTGTGTCTAACAGAGTAATTCGACGTGTTTGCTCAATGTAAGTCACGTACGTGACATACTTCCCTTTCCTTTATCTCCAGGCTGGTGAAGTTAATGTCAGGCAATACATTCTCTGCATCAACCACCACCACCACCACCACCACCACCACCACCACCACTAAACAGCAGCTTCAAACAAACTGGTACAGCCAACAAACACTCCAAGCTCCTCCTCCTCTGTTCTCCACGGCGTCTTTTATCTTGCACCCATTAATTATTGGATGTTTCACCAGATGAGGGTAATCATGATGGACACATTACCCGACCAATCACAGCACCTAAAAACAGAGAAACAGCGGAGAGCGGGAAAACAGGAAGAAACCAATAACAAGGGGAGGAATACAGCAACCCATATCAAAAGGGGAGGGAACAGTCAAAGCATGTAACAACACCTTAAAAAAAAAAAAAAGACGACATAAAGTGGAACTTAGTCATTTTCCAAAACCGCTAAGCAAATATATAGAGTTTCAATACATACCACATAGAGACGTCCTGCTGTAGTCGTTGCTGCTGCTGCTCTTGTTCAATTTCAGCCTCTGGATCTGATTCTGGATCATAAATATACGCTGAATCTGACTGTTAGCCATGGTTTGTTTTGGATGATGGTTTTGTCCTCACGGTAAAGTCACAGCTTCCAAACGCTCTCAACGCAAAAGCCTACTCGCGCTCGTGATTCTTTAGCTCCGCCCACACGTCACACCTCCAGGCACTCGTGTTTTTCTGAAAAAAAAAAAAAAAAAAAAAGTTACAGATTATCTTTCTCTTATGAATATAATAAAAATAAAGACTTGTTGGAGTTATGGAGGATGCAGTACTACTCTATAGGTACTCAAGATTAACAGGAGATTGAGTGAAAACGAGCATTTCACCCCCCCCCCCCCCCCCCCCCCCTTTAAATAAGAGGCTTAAAGGTGCCACAAAATGCAAAAATCACTTTCATAAGGTGTTTGAACACAGTTGTGTGGTTGCAGTCTATAAAGATAAAAATCCATTCACTCATTGTTTTATAATTCACAAAAAAAATCAGAAATACTGAAATAGGGATACCAGCACCCCATACGCAAACTTCCAGACAAAGTAAGCGTCACGCAAAATATTTTGTTTTACAAAAGAGCTTTGGCTCTTTGTAAGGCTAATGTTGCTAAAGCTACCATTGTCTCTGCCAACAGAATGATTGTGGATAGGAATGTGGTTTGGAAGCAATGTGTGAGGTCAGTAACACAGTAACACTGGTGGTTTGCCTGCGAGCATGAGCTCTTGAAGCTCCGCACTCTTCTGAGAAGGGAACAGGGTCGCCAGGTTTTCACAACAATACCCTCCAGCGGACATGAAAAGTAACCCATGTAAACAGTGTTGGAAGTACCACTTCCACGGAAAAAAAAATGCAGACTTGTCAACACTGGAAGGGAGGCAGGAGCACCAGCTAAATTTCATTCAAAGGGGACATACACTTAAACCGAGCGTTTTGGCTCATATTCTAAAAGTGGCAATTTCAACAAGCTATAAAATATTATCTATGGGGTATTCTGAAATAAAACTTCACATTCACAATTTAAAATATCGTATCAATGCATTCTATGGCACCTCTAATAACCGCTAGCTGAATGGTTTAGGGACGTGACCTAAAGACAATGATGAGTTAATAATATTGAGAAGCGGTTCTTCGCCAACAGGTTACACCTCTTTCAGTAATTTAGTGGGTACAGGATCTAATAAACATGTTGTTGGTTTAGATACAGTGATAAGTTTATTTAGCTCTTCCTCTCCTATAGTTGTAAACCACTGCAGTTTTCCTTGGAATCTATTGTGCAGTCTACATTCGTATTGTATTTCTGATGTTACCTATTTTATTGGTGAAGAAATTCATAAAGTCATTTCTATTGATTTGTGAGGCAATATTGAGGAATTTGGATTGTTTTGGTCATTTTCTATGAGTTTGTGGATATGGCAGTTTTTATTGCCTGTCTATAGCTGGACATACTGTTTTTCATTCGATTCTAAAAACGTCCACTTTTAGTTTTTCTCCATTTGCGCTCAAGACTACGAGTTTCTTTCTTGATAGAATGGGCATTGCTAGTTTTTCTATAACCTTTTTTTTTTTTTTCAATTACGAGAAAATAACCTCCTCAAGCTCAGTTCCTCCCAAAACGGTTCTAGCAAACGCCTTTGGACAGGAAAACAGATAAACTTTGGGATTGTCAAACGTTTGGGAACTAAGGTACTGGGTTTGAATCTGGATGCTGGCTTGCAAGAGTTCGTCTCACTTCTTAAAGCTGCTGTGATCAGGTTCCATCTCCACCGCAGCACAATCACGCTGTTATTATACCATCACAACACACATACTGCTGCGATACCACAGAGGTAAACAAGATTACCATACAGTTACCATGGTGATAATGTGTTCTGATAATGTATTTGACAGAGATGCTGCAGGCTCTCCAGCACGCAATCATAGACTTACCATAGATGTAGGCTGATGGCTTGAAGTTTCTGTTTGTCCATTTGGATATAGTCATATATGCCATGAAAGCAAATCCAGCTCCATTTGATCCTGGCAGGGTTTCCATTTGGTCATTACTGTCCATACAGGCTTTGATCATACCTCCTAATGTGTTGTATATCATGTTAGGGTTTACTTGTCCGTACAATGTAAATCAGTGGGGTCCAATGTTGCCTTCGGTTTAAAAGCATCACATGTGTGATTGTAAAGGTGTTGAGGCCATAAACACAAGTATTGAAGATTTTCCATTATTGCGGCCAGATTTAGATAGATTTGGTTTCTTGGATCTTGTGAAAACACTGAACAAATGATTGGGTTAACTGGACGTGTAGTTATTAATATATGTTTATAATATGTTTAAAGCTACAGTTAAATGTTGTCAGTTTACGGATTCATTCACATTTCTCAGTGTTCAGAGGAATGTAATGTAAAATCCACAAGATTGAAGGAACTTTTTATAATTAGGGGTGCTCCGATCACGATCGGCCGATCGTAATGCGCATCTCGTCAGTAAAGCCGGTTCTCTAATCACATCGAGCAGCTGTTACTACACAGAGCCGTTGAACTGAGAAGATGCGCCAATAAACGCTGAAAATGAAGTGGATTTGCGCATCTTCTCTATTAACAACGGCTCTGTGTAGTAACAGCTGCTCGATGTGAAATCATGCACCTGATGGAATTAACCGCTGATTAGAAAACCGGCTTTACTGACAAGATGCGCATAACGATCGGCCGATCGTGATCGGAGCACCCCTATTTATAATCATATTACTCACAATAAGATGGCAAATCATATGTGAAATTGTATGACTTGGACTGCATGAAAACTTAAAACTTCATCTTGTTATCCAGTATAAATAGTTTTTGTTAGGTGTAGAAATTGTACTAGATGAATCAACCTGTGCATATTCATATGATTTTGCCATCATGTACAAATTATTAGGTTGATCAGATGTTTAATTATTCCATTAACTAGCAATGAACATGCTTATTGTTTAAAGATGAGTTCAGTTTTACCAGTTTTTCAGCGTTTCAGTATAAATCCACATACAGTACAGACCAAAAGTTTGGAAACATTACTATTTTTAAAGTTTTTGAAAGAAGTTTCTTCTGCTCATCAAGCCTGTATTTATTTTTTTTTTATATTTTTTTATATTGTGATATATTATTACAATTAAAAATAATTGTTTTTAAATGTATTATACTTTAAATTATCATTTGTTTCTGTGATGCAAAGCTGATTTTTTAGGATCATTATCACATGATCCTTTAGAAATCATACTAATATAATTATCAAAGTTGGAAACAGTTCTGCTGCTTAATATTTTTTTCAGAACATGTGATACTTTTTTTAGGATACTTTGATGAATAAAAAGTAAAAAAAAAAAAAAAAAAAAAAAAAAAAAAAAAAAAAACTATGTTTTTTAAAATATAAATTTTTTTTGTAATAACAATATACACTACTGGTCAGTAATTTGGGATCAGTATTTTTTTCTTTCTTTTTTAAATAAAATCAATACTTTTATTCAGCAAGGATGTGTTAAATTGATAAAAAAGTGATAGTAAAGAAAATATATTATTAGATTTTTTTTTTTTTTGAATAAATGCAGTTTTTTTAACCTTTTATTGATCAAATATATGAGACAGCAGAACTGTTTCCAACACTCATAATTAATCAGAATATTAGAATGATTTCTAAATGATCATGTGATCGACTGATGTTACATGTGACACTGAAGGCTGGAGGAATGATGCTGAAAATTCAGCTTTGCATCACAGAAATACATTATTATTATTATTTTTTTTTAAGTATATTCAAATAGAAACTATCATTTTAAGCTGTAATAATATTTCACAATATTACAGTTTTTTCTGTATTTTTGATCAAATAAATGCAGGCTTGATGAGCAGAAGAAACTTCTTTCAAAAACATTAAAAATAGTAATGTTTCCAAACTTTTGGTCTGTACTGTATTTACTTTTACTGATCCATGTAGGGAAACTTTCTCTCCATTTAACCCACCCTAATCTAGCCTGCTGTTGAAATTGTTGATCAGCTTGTCGTTGAGAGCCTGTGTGTGGCATAATATGCAAAGTATATGCATATGACTGTGTTAGCTGTTCCAGAGATGTGTAAGATAGATGTGTAATGGTATGTAGTTTACAGTGGGTTACTGAAGGCCCTGACTGAAACCCCACAGTACGCTACTGGTGAGGGGTGTAACATTTCTGTCTGAGGTATTCAGCCAATCACAATTCACTTGATAGCTGGCCAATCAGAGCACACCTCGCTTTTCAGAAAGATGAGTTTTGTAAAAATCAGTGTGTTTCAGAAGACAGTGCATAGAGGAGAAACAATAATGTACAGTATATTGAAAATAATTTGTTTTTTGAACCTTAAACAGCATAAGCACATTCCATTACACCAAATACAAAACCAATATTGTTTTTAGCAACATCGAATGACCCTTTAATGAGTGAGTCTTTGATTAACTAATTCAACTGATTCATTCAATCTGATTGATTTACTCCGGGATGAAGCACGTGCTTCATGCTTATTTTCAGATCTGCTAGTACAGTACAGATAACACACTACTGTGGTGCACACAAGCTACTTCAATATTATTCCTCTGAAAGAAATGAAGCTCAAGCAAAATCCCTTCATTTTTATTTCTGTATTTTCCACATACTGTTTGTTGGTCCTTTTCTCTCAGTATGAATCATTTATCCTCCTCATGAGACGACCAGCGAGTCATCAGTCCCATGGTGTCAGACACCCACCGTCAATTTTCTGCAGCGCTGAATCTCAATTAAAAAGCAAAAGGCAGAGATTCAGCCGGTGTGGACACAGAAACTTCACTTACGCAGCTGAGCCTCTGTCTAAAGAATGAACAGAAATATGCCTTCATTACTCCTCAGCGTAATGCTCCTCTCTGGGAAAGTGTGGGCCTCATCTTTTTTGTGACCTATTTTACAACAAATATCAAGTAAGTAATGGATTGTCTGGAGGCTCGGGGCAAAGCGGGCCGGCCGGCACTCAGTGTATTAATCCTGGTGGTAATAATAAGTAATGAACTGTCACAATCTATTATGACCTTCCCAGTCTCCCCGCTGTGAGGTTGACGATTACTGAATTGTTTGCTGTTGCAGTGGCACATCATTATCCTTAATCTAAGCATATCGTGCAAGTAAACAAGGAGATACTGCAGACTCACAGTCGCATACTAATTTTAGGGACGCTACAATTATGATTATGGTTACTAAATCTAAATCTACACAGCTTGCTGGTACACATATTTTTTCATCACAAGTTGTGTTGTTTTGAAGTTAAAAGTTAAAGGTGACCCTCTCAGAATATTATTGCATTGTGCGTGTTTATAATAAACTGATCCAACATTAAGACATTTGTTATTAAAATACAAGCCCGTAATCCATAATAAGACTTCCTCCAGGGAAGAAGTGTTCTGGTCTGAATCAGGAGAGAAATCTGCACAGATCAAGCAGCGTTTAAACAGATCTAAACTAATCTGTGAGAGACAACAGCAGATGCACGTCTTCACTGGAGGAAGTGTTATTATGGATTATAGACTCTATGTGTTTGAGTTAAAATCATCTTAATGCTGGATGTGTTTCAGCTTTTGTCTTCTCCAGATGTTCACTGATGGACTGGAGTGCTGTGGATTATTGTGATGTTTTTATCAGACTCTCATTCTGACGGCACCCATTCACTGCAGAGCATCCATTGATGAGACACTGATGCAGTGCTACATTTCTCCAAACCTGATGAAGAAACAAACTCATCCTGATCTGGGATTGACTGACGATGAACACATTTTCAGCTAATTTGTTTTATTTTATATTTTATTTTAGGTTGAACAATTCCTTAATTTGACCCGGTCGTTTAATTTATTTTACAGTTGCACTGAATGTAGAATATATGAGAAATATTTTTATTCTTGAATCTGAACTGATCCTGAACTCTAATACTTTTGTCCAGTGGTGGATTTGTACTGTAGCATAACTAGGAAGCAGCTCTTGACTGTTGTGCGATGGGCTCTGGTCCTATCGAGTTTTGTGAATCGATGTGCTATTGATCCGACTCGGCTGTCCTCGTGGAGCAAATTACTGTCAGACACTGAATGTCAAAATTGCTCCTTATCAAATGTAATCCAAAGTTGAAGGCAAGTAAAAGACCATTGAATAAGTCAAAAGTGATGATTGATTAAAATTTTCTCTTTCATGCGTTTATGCAATTGTTTCCCTGTCATATATTTTTAGTATGCAGAACATAGAGAGTGTAATTCAATCCCATGCAAAGATCAGACTTATAATTATCCAGTTTTCTATGCCTCACGAGAAATAGATAGTTCTTCAATTGCAAGTTAAAATTACATTTGTACGGAGGGTAGGTGAGGGTTTTAATGCAGGAATGCTGAAAGGGTAACGGGGCACTTCATTAGCAAATCTACATTTGTTCCATTCCCCTTTTTAATCATTACGCTAATGATTTTTCTTGCACATTTACTTTTTCCCCCTCCTTCCCATTCATTTTCTTCTGTGCAATCTGCATTTTGCAGTCACAAATTGATGTGTAATTTAGAACTTCTCAAATGTCCCTGTGTTAAATGTGTTTGATTCATTCTCTGCAGGGCTTGTAATGACCAGAATGACCCAGATGCTTATGGGGACCAATTACAGGCTCTTCTCTTTTCTCAATTGTATTTGGCTCATTCTATGAATACGGTGCACTCTGGTGTCCCATTACTTTTTTTTTTTAATGCATCAGTCACAAAACCCAGTGCTTTCTGTTATACGAAATGTTATACATGCCAGATAAACTATAATCTCAGTTAGACAGTAGATTCTAGTGTTGCTCCGTCAAAATGTTTTATTTATTTATTTATTGTGTGTGTGTGTGATGGTTTTGTCTTGTGCCACATCCGATTTCTTTTAATTACCATTAATGTAATATTTACAGTAGCTGTGTCTGACATTATATGCTATTACTGCATTCATCATTATACAGTATATCATTTCCTTAAACTTGTGATGCTAGATAACGTGCAACTCTTTATGCAGTATAATGGGGGAGGGGCAATTTATTTTTAAACAATTAATATTAATTTTTTACGTTCTTGGTTTTACATTAAATGTTCCATTGACTGTATTTATTCTTAACTTTTTAATCACTTTATCCAAATGATTATAAAAAGAAATAAACATATACATTAGAAACATTTAGAAAAAGTAACTTTTTTTTTTTTTTTTACTTTTTTTTTTTATATAAAGTACATAAAACAAATTAAAAACATTTGGTCCAAACCTATAACAGTGGCTGCTTAATTCTGGCATTTAGTATTTTCTCTAAAAGTTACAAAATGACAGGATTCGGGGTTTAAAATTATATAGTTGAGACCTGAATTTTTGTAACCGGGTTGGGAAAACTCATAATTGAATCTTAAATTCTAAGTCGATGATCATTTTTTTTTTTTTTTTTTTTTGCCTTTCACAAAAAAAAAAAAAAAAAAAAAACTTTGATTATTGCCGTTTATTAGGAGTTCTTGTAACAAATGTAACACATTTGTAACCATGTGAAAATGTCACTTTTTTTTAGAGGCATGGAAATAATGATGTACTTTATTTATTTGTTTTATGCCTTCAAGGTTTGATTAAATCAATTTAATTTTCAGTGAAATCTTAGACATTTGGACTTGTATGTATATGAAAATGAAACACATCATTAGACATAGATTGTATATTAGAAGTGACGAAGTGACGTGACATTCAGCCAAATATAGTGACCCCATACTCACAATTCATGCTCTCCATATTAATGTGGATGCAGACTTGTTTCTGATGTTACCATCATATGTTTTTCCTCTCATATCAGTTAACATAGTTACCATTCATTGTGTATTTATCTTATTCTTTTAGTTCAAGCCATACTGAATAAGTCTTGTTTCCGGGTGGCACACTTGCATCATTTGCATTCAGACAGAGGAGTTGTTTGCAAGCATCTCTTCAGCCGAGCGTCCTGTGTTTCTGAATCCCGGAACAGCGCTTACATCAGTGTCTACTCTTTCTGCTGTATTCCTAGTTGACAAAGACGAGTTTTGAGCGCTCTGTGCTCATGTTGAGCATTCAGGATCCGCGCTGTGACTCATGCTGGAAATGACTGAGAAGTTTGTTCACTGTCAGAGAAGTTTCTCAGCCGTAATCAGTGAAGATAATGAGCGGCGGCTGACAGTAAGACTGTTATGTATTAGTTGTGCTGCACTTGGCTCTGTGAATGACTGAAAATACTGTCTAAAAGGTCAAATTTATCGATCTGCTCTACCTCCTACTTTGAAATGAATTGTTAGAGGCTCTGGCAATTAACTAAAATCAGCAGACATGCTGTGCAATTCATTTGTGCCTGTTTTCTCCCCATTAAATCATGGATTTATTCTGTATGGAGATTTCCAGAAAGTTCCCGGTACTAAGCAGTTATTTAACATTATTTATTACAGAGGACACATCATTTACAAATTATTTATGTTAATAAGATCCTGTGACAAATATGTTTAATTTTACAGACAAATTGTCTCACACTGAGAGTAGATCTGTGTATTTTCTGAAGCCGACATCATTCAAAAGTCCTTTAGCAAATTTTGGAGCAAATGAAAATGTGTTTGTAATCACATAAATCATTGAAACAAATTAAATTTACAAAAGATTATGGATTACTTATTTATCACTCATGCAAAGCTTAAAAACATTTAGTATAAGATCAAATGATAGAAGCAGCTTTAGTATTTATGATCTCTTTTCAAAAAACTCCTTATATTAGTGTTAAATCATTCTTACTAAAAATATAAAAAAATTTGTGTTCCACATTTAGGTATAAAAAATACTGTTATATATATATATATATATATATATATATATATATATATATATATACATATATATATATATATATATATATATCGTTAGGGTTGGCTTGTAGAATAAAAACAGAAGTCACATGATCTTCAGAAATCATGAAAATATGATGATTTACTGCTCAAGAAACATTTCTGATTATTATCAATGTTGAACACAGTTGTGCTGCACAATCATTTATTTTTCAGGATTCACAGATGAATAGAAAGTTCAAAATATTGGTATTTATTTAAAATAAAATAAAATAAAATAAAATACTTAAATATCTTAACTGTCACTTTTGATCAATTTAATGCATCCTTGATTAATATTAATAATTTATTAATATATATATATCTCTTATTTACCCCAAGGTTTTCAACCGTTTGAACAGTGAACTTAGCTAAACATGTTACAATTTTAAAATGATGCCAGTACTTATCAGCACATTTAATGAGACAATTTTATTTAAATAAATGAATTAAATTACATGAATTCAGTTAAAATCTCAAAAGATTAATATTCATAAACACTTGCATGCCTGCTGTATTTAAATCAGTGAGAATATATATGTGCTAAAACCTAAAAACTTTTCATTCAAACACCGACAGATACTAATAAGATGACATTTGTTGATCTAATAAGTCATTAGGGCAAAATGAGCGCACTGTCCTCCAAAACCTCACAGTCTTCCAGTCATGTCCTGTCTTGACCACAGAATCAATCTTTCTGAGAAACACCTGATGCAAACGACCGACCGCTACACATCCAGAAACCAGAAATATTCTGCTTAATTGACTCACATATCTAATGTGGTGACAGCCATGCAGAACACAGCACCTTAAATGAAAAGACTAGTTATTCTGACATGAAACACCTGAAGGGCTCAGACGGATCAGTGTTTGGTCTCTTGCAGCTGTAATGATCCCTCGTTAGTGTGCTACATGCAGGACTGTCCCTGTGCTCAGATGTCAGGCGGATGATGGCAAGTCTCTCGCTGCTCTCATAATTTACTGACTATTGTAAAGCAACAGCTTGTTCTTTCTGAACACGTTTAACATGCATCATGACTGTTCCTCTGTCTTGATCTGGAGAGACGCACACAACTAGACATAGAATAAGTGACTGTAACGGTGTAACGGTTGGCGTTTGGTCATTTCACTCAGGTGTGATAGTCACTTACTCTTGCCTGCCTGATACACAGTAATTGACAATCTGGCGCAAGAGTGAATATTATACAAAAAGGACAAGTCTGGGTTTGGTACGATTTTAAAATATATTTTTAACAAAGTCTCTAAGGCTGCTTTTATTTAATCACTGTAAATTTTAGAAATATTATTACAATGTTCAATAATGGATCCAGCACAGGAGGTGGTTTTTGTGTGTGTGTGTGTGTGTGTGTGTGTGTGTGTGTGTGTGTTTCTTCTTTTGACAACCACAATGCATTTTATTTTTTAGGATTCACAGATGAATAGAAAGTTCTAAAGAACAGCATTTATTAGAAATATAAATCTTTTGAAACATTATAAATGTCTACATTTTTTTTTTATTAATTTAATGCATTCTTGATGCATAAAAGTATTAATATGTTTTTTTTTTTTTTTCAGGGTCCACAGATGAATAGAAAGTTCTAAAGAACAGCATTTATTATAAATACAAATCTTACATTATAAATGTGTCTACATTTTTTTTTTTTAATCAATGTAATGCATTCTTGATGCATAAAAGTATTCATATGTCTGCATTTTAGATATGAATCAATTTCTTTTAATTTGCATTTCATATTCAGCAATAAGAAAGAGTATACTGTTTGTTTACGGCAGTTTACAGTGTAAAAATATAATAATATCTTCTTCTTCTTCTTGTATATGCCTGAATTTAAATAAATAAATACGGCTTCCAGTTTGGTTAGTGTTTACAAATGAACAGTTAGTCTGTATATATGATCAAACAGTGAATCAGAAACTTTAATGTGTGTCTTTCGTAGTAATGAGATGGGCTTTCTCGATGTTATTATAGAGATCTTTGGACTGTGTGGTGCTGTGTCTCCAGGGCTCCAGCTGCCGTTGAGACGGATGGGGATGTAGAGACAGATTTCTCCAGGTTTCTCAGACAGACTTCAGGACGGTTGAATCTTCACAGTAAGAGACTGAACTATTATAGCTGGATCTGGTGAAGCGCAGGAGCCAATATCAGACTGAAGAATGGCCTTTCTCTCAGACTGAGCTCAAACACACATGCACGAAACATGCAGCAATCTGTGAACAAACACTGAATAGTTTAAAATGTCTGCTATTTCACCATGGAATAAATGACTTCAATCCCATTTTGCCATCTTCCCAGCATGCACTTGGTCATGAAAAAATAACAAGGTTCTCTTGTGATATCAGAATGAGTTTGTTCCTCTATTATTTTAAAATAATAATCCCATAGAAAACACATTACTGAATATACACCAATCAAACATATTTAAGCATATATATATATATATATAAATATAAATATATATATATATATATATATATATATATATATATATATATATATATATATATATATATATATATATATATATATATATATGCTTAAAAATCTTAAAATCTTAAGTAGGCTAATATATTAATTTAAATGGGTAATTATTGCAATGAACAGGATTTAAGTTGTACAATTCATTTGCATTTAGATGAGTTTATTATTATTATTAATAATATTATTATTATTTAAAATGTATAAAAATGTATATATAATTATTTATGAATAATAAATAATAATAGATAATTATTTAATTATTATAAATAATTGATAAAATTGTTATTATACAATGATTTTAGTAAATATTTAGACTGTTTTTTAAAACTGCAACTTTTTAGTAGTAGCAGTAGTTTAGATTTGAATTTTAAAATAATCATAATTTAATTGAATATCTACACTGAATTCCAAAATATAAACGTATATTATTATTATTATTGTTTTTGTGAGTATGTATTTGCATAAAAAAAAAAAAATAATAATAATAATATCTAGACTGAACTGAAAATGTTAATTCACTCATTCATTCACTAGTTGTGCAAACTCCTCCATTCAGTAATAAAACCTTCAGTGAAGCACACTGTCACACTAAACTGGCTCTATAAGATCTTCCCAGCCGGGGTATTCGTATGCAACACCACAGACAGGGACAGGAATCTGATTCATCGCGCTGTCGGAGATGAAAACAGGTGCTGCAGGAATCTGCTTTGAATGCAGACGTCCTCAGTGTCACGAGTCTGTCAGAGGTCAGAGGTCAGGGGTCAGATGTTCTATCAGTCGTGCATTACTCCGTCCAGCATCAACACGCTCCTGTCTGTGTCCTTTGCTTCCTCTCAGTGTGAACGGCTGCATTAACTGCTGACTCACGGCGCGAGTCTAAATTATTTCTTTTAATTTACTAAAGCTGCGGTGGCAACAGACTGGAATCACTAATTCTGGCTCATTATAAATCAGGAGTCAGAGATGCCCTCAGCTCCTCATTCTTCTCCTTTCTTTCACCGCACTCACTAAAAACAAGTCTTATCATCAAAACAAACAAACAAAACTTTGGTCCTCAAGTAAATGTATCTTATGTTAAGAGTGTTAGATAACGGTATTATTAGATAATTTAGATAATTGTACCTAAATTAAAATTGCACCCATTGTTATTATTATTGCATATTTAGATTTTTGATTTCTTTTTGTAAATACACCATTCTCAAAGCCTTGTAATGAAATATATTTTTCTACAGCTTTCGTTTTGATGTAAAAACCTTAACTTCAGAAGTGGAAAATAAGTGACAGCTGTAATGTTTTTAAAGGAAATAAGGGACGCTCAGAATATGTGTACTGTAATGTATGTCTGTCTGCAGTTAAAACGTTCTGGGAAATAATCACATGTGTTTCGTAATAATCACATCTCCAGTGCTCTCTATCATCCAATCCAGGCCAATACTGCTACTGACAGTAGTACTGTAATGTATTATTGTATTCGTTCATGTATTTATTGGTAAATGCATAATTCTCACACATACGTTTGTGATATTCAATAGATTTATTAAGTTATTATTCACAGTAAATCAAATAAATTGTAATAAGAATGATACTGTGCGTCCAAACTTTGGACTAGTGATGTTGAAGAAAGAACGAATAATGCAGAAGAAACAAGAAACCTTTCTATGCATTTCATATTAGAAGCTATTAATATTGATCAACCTGTAACTAAATAATAATGGCACATTTTATGTGTCTCGTACTGAATGCTAGACGTTTAAGCATGTCCCATTAGATATTGAAATATGTCAAGAACACTAAGAGTTGAGAGATGAGAAATGCTCTGTAATTCCAGACTATGTCGTAAAGCGCGTCTGATATAGACTTACAGAAACTCAGACAGACTCGGCTTGGCTCACATCCACTGTTTTCTTCCTCCGTCTGTGCCTTAATAAATGTGAATTATATTTCTCCTGTCCGATAAAAGACAAGCACATTGTTCCTCCACAATGACTTATGAGGGGCTGTTCTTTAGGGGGAGAACAATGTGTTTTAAGTTAAACTTTTGCTCTGCTTGGTCTGAAAAGATACAAAGCAAGAAAGAAGTAGATTTTTTTTATTATTATTTACTTGTTCTTTAAATAACCATCCAAATGTTTCTCAGTATTATAACATCTAATAAGCAAAGCATTGCTGTTGGAAATTAAACACAACATTCACCGCCTCTATCAATATTTTTACACATTATGGCTCCAACGGTTAATAAATCTGTGCAAAGTGCTTCTGACTCACTTTCTGTTTGAAATGGAAAGATTATGATGTCACCCGTTGCCATGACAACAGAGTGTTATATAAAGGAAAGCATCCCAAAGTTTAGTTTTGTGAGTCATAGACAGGTGCAAATATAAACATTAAACCTGTCTCTACAGATATAAACACAAGCAGATATACCATATAAACACTGATATCAGTAATCTTACACAGGACGATATTGAAGACACACAAGTGTAGCACGTTAGGATGATGCACATGGAAACATCCGTGCAGTAAGATGATAGAAATGTGTTCTGTTGCAGCATACGTGTGTACATCTCAGCCTGTTTAACCCCGTGCACTCATGATGGGAGCAGTGAACTAGTTCAGATCCACAAAGGGCACAGACAGACAGTAATCTTGGTCTTATTTGCTAAAAGGGACTGCAGTGTCTTCACAGAGCAGCCTGAAAGGCCAGCTGTCCAAACAGATCTAAAGGAGAAGAAAACATCTCAGGTCCTCGGACAGCATCCTAAGCAACTCCACAAGAAGCCCCATCCATCGGCAGACACGAAGCAGAAGAGAGACGGACGCAGAGTCTGGGACGCTGTTCTTGAAGGAGAAAAGGTCATTAACATCAGTCTGCTCCTGATTGTGTTCTGCTCTCCGCCTGCTGCTTCAGCATGAGACAGTTTCAGGAAATACTGATGCTCAGGATGGCTAATTAAATATTGCATACATTTTTAGGATGTTTTATTGAATATGAATTATATGAATTTATATTATTTTGCAATCCTTAATATCACTAAAATGATTTTCACTTTGAAATTGCTAACGCATTTCACAAATCAATACTAGGAAATGCACATGATATATATACTGTATATATATAGTGTAACAGGGATGATAATTAAAATGTTGTGTCTGTTTGTCTGTTAGGGGTGTAACGATACGTGTATTCGTATTGAACCGTTCGGTACGAGGCTTTTGGTTCGGTACGCGGTACGCATTATGTACCGAACGGTTCGTTGACTAATTAATTATATAAAAAAAAAGAAAAGAAATATAATGATATCTGTTCAACAAGGTAGCCCAATAACCCAAACGACGTAACTGGCAACGCCCCTGACACCCAACTTATAGTTATATGTTTATGTTAGGCTACTCAGTCAGGCGCTGAAGGCTCGTTGCTAAATGTCTAATGCGTTTAACAGACCAGAAATAGAAGATCCTCCAGTAACCAACAGGTCTGGTGTTTGGGTGCACTTTGGATTCCCTTTAAGCTATAATGGTGATGACAAGAGAGTGGTGGATAAAAAAACAACAGTATGTCGCATCTACATGACAATAGGGTACACCAGCGGGAATACAAAAAAAAAAAAACACCAGCGGGAATACTTGAAACATGTCAACTCATTTACGCCGACATCACCTTAGTGTGTCAGTATCTGGGAAAAGACGAAAAAAAGGAGAAACATACAAGCAACAAACTATCCCCGCAGCATTTAGAAAGACATTTCCAACTGATTCAAACAGGGCAAAAGACATCACCGCGCGAACGGTAGGCTTCATTTACGTTATAGCCGCGGATATGAAACCTTTCTATTTACCATTCATTCTGTCATCACCATTATAGCTTACAGGGAATCCAAAGTGCACCCAAACACCAGACCTGTTGGTTATTGGAGGATCTTCTATTTCTGGTCTGTTAAATGCATTAGACATTTTGCAACGAGCCTTCAGCGCGTGCTGAGTGAGTGAGCGCCTAGGGGCCGTTCACATATCGCTCCTAAAAACGCGTGGAAAACGCTAGTCGCGCCGCTTTCTCCTCCTTTCCAAAGCGCTCGGGCAGAAGCGCTCATGAGGCGTCTGTCTTTGCTAAGCAACAATGACGTGCTCTCTCCATGAGACGCGGAAATTTCAGCAAAGGATAAATGGATTTGCAGCTCTAAAAATCACTTGCAGTAGCTCTGCTACTAAATTTATTTCAAAATTGCAATCCACATACAACTATGATCAGCTGTTCCTTCATCTTGGCTGAGCTCTCAACGTTGTTATGGGAAAGGATGAAGCTGATTGGTTAGTTCTTGTCACATGACCCGCGGTGCGCTTGCGGCATTCTGAAAAGTTGAGATGTTTTTACATTTTGCTCTATCTAAAACGTACCGAACCGAACCGAACCGTGACATCAGTGTATCGTATCGAACCGAACCGTGAATTTTGTGAACCGTTACACCCCTAATATATATATATATATATATATATATATATATATGTGTGTGTGTGTGTGTGAGTGTGTTTGTGTGTGTGTGTGTGTGTGTGTGTGTGTGTGTCTGGAGCACAAAAGCAGTCTTCAGTCTCTGGGGTGTATTTGTAGCAATAGCCAAAAAAGCATTGCATGGGTCAGTGATATTGATTTCTCTTTTTTGCAAAAAATGATAAGGATATTAAGTAAAGATTATGTTCCATGAAGATATTTTGTTTATTTCCTACCGTAAATATATAAAAACTTAATTTTTGATTTGATTAGAACTTTAAAGATGATTTTCTCAATATTTAGATTTTTATATATATATATATATATTTTTTTTTTTTTTTGCTCCCTCAGATTCCAGATTTTCAAATAGTTTCAAATAATATCTCGGACAAATATTGTCCTCCTAATAAACCATACATCAATTATTCAGCTTTCAGATTATGTATAAATCTCAGTTAAAAAAACAAAAAACAAATTACACTTAAGACGGGTTTTGTGGTCCAGGTTCACATATATTATACAGAAATGAATGGTCCATAATTCAGATATGATTTTTGTTTAGTAAAAAATAAAATTGTTATATAATCATAATCTACTGTCTGTTTTGACCTCAAACAACACAAGTGCTACTCCTAAATGAATTATTCCAAAGCGCTAATAGCAATTATGTCATTATTACACTGTAAAATATATATTTTTAAGTAACAAATAAAATAAATATTTTTGTAGCTTAAAAAATACCATTTTCAGGATTTCTACTTTAAAACGTGGTACTTGCTCTTTCTTTGTAAATGCAATATTGTGCCATTAATGCTTTTAAAATGCCAAATAGTTTTGTTAGTGAAAACTGTCACTATTATATTGTTCCTATTATGACACGACACACACACACACACACACATCCTTTACTGTATCTGAAATAACTCCTAAATCATAGTTATTTGCTTAGAATATTCCCTCATTGCGTGGATAGAGAAAAACTAGTTTCCTATGGTTATTTTCACAATACGTAATCACTCATGTGCTCCCTGTGCAGTGTGCATTAACGCTTGAGTGAACTCAAGGCTTTGTCTCCAGAGTTTGCTCCAACAAACATCCGTGTCATTACAGCATTCAAGCCCAATCAGCACCAGCGATGGTGAGAGGATGTTAAACAGCTATCTGTGTTTCTCTCTCCTTCACACTGTTGCCATTTAACTCTCGCCCGTCTCTTTCATTTTCATTTACCCCACCATGCGTGGCTTTGTGCCGGAGAGCAGAGAAACGCACCAGCAGCGTGTGATAATTGCACAGTGTGCTCCATTAGTCTCGACGTGCCTCAGCGTCGCTGCTGCTGGGAATCAATGGCACGCATTATAGAAGTAATGACTTGTCTTTAAAAGGTTTGAATGGGATTTTGCATGTAGATGTGTTGCAGATACTAATACAGTGTTTTTGGCATAGTGTTTTGTTTGATGTATTAAATCTGGGTAAATCACACTTGTTCATGCACTGTCAGAAAAATCCATTACGCTGTAAAGCTTTCAGATTCTGACTGGTGGAAGAAAGCTTTGTTCTGATTATTAATAATCAGAATTATTAAATATTTTTGTTGATCTTGCACAGTCACAGTGCCGTAGCAGCATTATATTCTCCCATTTCCAGTACTCAAAGTCGAAAATAGCTCCTTTTTACTTCCTTTCTGGTCTTACTGTGAGCTCTTCATCTGGGCATGCTAGTCTAAGGGGGTAAAATGTTTGCTTTGAAATGCACGGTCAAAATTTTTTCTAATCAAAATTCTGAAACAAATCTAATTTCTGATGACACCCAAACCACTTCTGCATTATTGATCCATAAAATCAAACAGAAACACTTAATGTTGACTTTAGGGCCGGAAACAATCATAATAAAAGGGTGAATTTACTGAGGTAATTGGCCATTGTAAAATCTTGAGGTTCAATTGCATCAGCAAACTGGTTTTTCTTCTGAACTCCTCTACATCTCTCGAAGTCAGAGCCGCACTTTCTTCCACTGACTGCACCAGAAGAAAAAAATCACATATAATGCTCAAACGCACTTATGAAATCCCAAATGAAATGTAAAATCTCATCCTCACCTGATCCATTACTCAGCCACGTCTCATTCTCCTTAATGCTTTTGTGCAAATGGGATAAAAAACAGCATTGTGGGTCAAGATGAGTCTCCTTGGGTTAACAAAATAAGCACAAATGACTGGTCCAGGTTTCTGGAGACCACTTTACACTGGCATTTTCAGAAAAGAGTGAAAATGAGTGCAAAATGATTCTTGATCTCAGTGAATCTTTGATGGGTAAAGGTTTCACAGTGTTCAGATTCACCATAAAAGCCATGCTATATATATCTGATCTTTCCCACCAGTAGAAATAAAATAAGTGAATCTAATAAGCCAATATCAGATTCAGTTCTGGTATAGAAATCATTAATGCTGTTGTGTTGTGATGTGTAAGTGTAATGTACGACATTACAATAAGCCATGATCACGGTAATTAATCATCACTAAAAAAAGTTGGTTTCGCATGATGCATTTTTTTATCAACACATTCACTATAATTATAATCGGATAATTAGTCTCTGCTCATTATCTTTTTTTTTGAAGAGTATTTTCTTATTTTATTTATTTATGTTCTATTTAAAAAACAACACACATTAGACTGATATTGTAAGATTTTTTTTTTTTTTATGTGAGAAAAAGTTTTTTTCTGATCTCAGAATTGCATTTTAAGTGAAAAGTAGCATTTGAACTATTTAAAAAGCACTGAAAACATGCTTTATAATAAATGATACACGTATATGTGGAAAAATTATAAAACTGCCACACACTTTAGATGCTTTTTGTTTGAATTGCAACAATACTCAAAGCTGTTCTTCTGAGCTTTCTATTCATCTGTGAATCCTGAAATAATGTAAACTAAAATAATGTATGACAGTCTTCACAAAAAATATTGTGTAGCACAACTGTTATAATCCACATTTATAATAATCAAAAACGTTTCTTGAGCAGCAAATCATCATATTACAGTTTTTCACGATTGCTAACACACAATTCATGAAACAATTATTAACAATATATATAGCCAGACTCAAACTTTGACCTCAGATGACACCAAGTGCGTAGTTTTGATCGAACATTGGGGGAATGAAGTGTGAACTGTTTTAGTAGAGTCCTGGGACATGCTCAATAGGTTTGTTTGCTTATATATTTAAGTATATTTAAGCCGAGTGAAAGGAGTTCACTTTATTCAAGAGCAAGAGCAGAGTATACGGTGATCAGTGCACCGCTCGTGGACTGCCTTCAGTGATATTGTGCTGAGAACTGCTCCGTTCAGTTCGTTAGTGAAATTAGCAGTTCTAAAAGTGCTGAAGGTGCTATTTGGTGCTTACACACTTTTTGGCGAATTTGGCTCATTATGTCAAAACTCTACACACAGGTCGATTGGACATAGCACTTGGAGATCAACAACTCACATCTATACCAAAATTAAACACTGCTATCAAAACGTAACACTGCTTTCTAAAAATTCAATTCTTGCCTCAAAACCATACACACAAGCACCTTCTGAATCTTTCATATCACCAGAAACACAGTGATGGGCTTTATATAAAACACTGCAGTCTCTGTGTTTCTAGTTTTATTATCATTTTCTCAGAATCAGTCTACTCTAAAACTCCTTTAAGTAGAATTTATTCAGTAATCAAACAAGAGTAAAAAAAAAAAAAAAAAAAACTGTCATCACAAATCATCAAATTTTGCAACAAAGTAAAGAGTAACAAGAGTAGAAAAATAAAAAAATACTGTAGATATTGCTATTTAAAAAATCAATGTCCACCTCAATGTCTCTGCATGCCTCTTCCATTGCTTGCAGAAAAGTCATGTGGACATGTGGTTATCGATCATATACTGTACTTTCCACTAAAAAAAGAATTCCTCGACTGCATTTAGAAAGGGGCTGTAAGGGGGCAGGTATAAAAGTGTGAAATGGTTATGGACCAGAGCAGTTAAAGTAAAGTAAAGTGACACATACCTGCAGATAATCATGGAGCAGATCCTTGACCCTGTTCCTCTCAAATGGCACCCTGTACAGCAGCCAGTTTTACTAACAGCTTGCGTCAGTGCAAACCGTCCTTTGGCATTAAAATTGTACTGTCAGGTAAATTACTGGTATAAGCGTCAATAAAAAAAAAAAGCATGCCTTAAACTATTTTCCACTTGAAATGGCTGCAATCATTGCTGCTAGGAGGAGGCATCACACATATTTATTTTGAATGCTAGAAGATCGTTTGCCGAGCCATGTTATTTTTACTGTAATTTGTGCATTAATTAGTAAATCAACTGCAGAAATTTCCACGGTTATTGGCGCTGTTTTGTAATTGCACTCTTGCACTATTTTGTCATTTAGTATAACTGGCCCAATGTTTGTTATAGTACGCTGCATAGACAGAGTGATGCAGATACAGTAAAGCCTAGCAATACATTTTAAGAAAAAGGTACTTTCATTACACTACTGTAAAGTGATCCCCAGTGGATGAATAGCACTAGAAGAGCAAACGACACAATACAGCATACACACAGTGGGATATACTGTCAGTTACTGTAAATAAATAAATAAATGAATTCAGCATCCTCTGCCAAGTTGCATTACTGTATTCATAATATCCTTATATGTTATACTGTACTTCTGGAGTTTCTTAAGTTTTCTGAAAAAAAACAAAACAAGAAAAAAGACTTTCTCAGCCTCCCCTAGAGAGTCAGCTCTCAGCTCTGCACAAACACATATAAGAAGTACATGGCTACGAATCAATTCAGCAGTTATGAGTTTGAGGCTGTGTGCTTCAGTATTTACAGTACAGAGCAGAGAAAGTTATCTTATCTGAAGTAGGGTGAATACTGGTAAAGTGGGACAATGGGTAAAGTGGGACAGTTAAGCTTAATAATTTATATCTTTACATGGATATGTTTTTTTTTTAACTAAAAATCAACACTGAGCTCATCAGTAGCAAGTATGTGATAAAAAAAAAAAAAAGAAAGAAATTCTGTGGCTATGACATCACTTCCGGGGTGTGGCACATCCTATTTTACAACCTTGCAGTGAACTGTGATGGTAGGTAAAATGACATAGCATTCTGGGGTAAATAATGTTAAGGTTACAAAAATAAAACATAAAAATATAATAATAAAAATAAAAATATAAAAATAGTGTTCCTGTAGCTGTGTGTTTTACTAACAGATGCAGAGTTGGTGATGTGATGAAAAAAATAAAAACAGAGATGTTAATGAAAACATTGACATTGATAACAGTTACCCAGGACTTGTCTGTTATCAAGTACTTATCACCACACATTGGATCTTCAGTGTTTGCTCTGTTGGTGTAATCCGTTAAAACGATTAGGAAGAAGTGTTACAAGTTGGCTCCATGCCTCTCCAAAGTCTCACAGGGAAATTATTAGCATATTTTAGAGGCAGAAGCTAGATAGCGGATGATGTCTGGAAAGAGAAACAGAGGCTCTTTTCTATTGTATTTTATACTGCACTGCAGTGCTGATCTTCTGTATCTTGTCAGAGCCAGTTCCCAAACGTACAGATGTTAAACTACGGTTTGGCTCAAATGGCAAACCCACAGACCACCCACCATCCACTCACCCACCGAATTATGTATACGGCACACAAAACCAGAAAGCACTTCACAAGTTCCAGCCAAGATTTTTCTTGTGCAGCCTGAGAAACACATAACTGAGAAACAACTGGCTTTGCAAGATTTGATATGAGTATTTGTAATAAATGCTTTAAAAGGGTCATCGGATGCACATTTTCCGCAAGTTGATATAATTATTTAGGGTCTTAATGAAAAGTCTGTAACATAGTTTAGTTAAAATATCTCAGTAGTAATGAAAAAAAAAAAAAAAACATTTTTGTACCCTTTCAAAAACAGTTCTTTTTAGAGCAATCTGTTTTTGAAACTTTGTCCTTTAAATGTTAATGAGCTCTGCTGACCCCGCCCCTCTCTTACCAGCTGATCTCTGAGGCACTGTTTACTTTAGCCACATTAATTGTGAAACTTGCTGATAAGCACATTATCAGGAAAGGCCATTTGCAAAGATTTATTAAAGGGGTCATTTCAGTTGTTCCATTCTCTTTGGAGTGTTACAAGCACTTGGTGCATAAAGAAGATCTGTAAAGTTGCCAAGACTAAAGAATCAAATCCAAAGAGATAATCTTTTTAAAATTAAATGGGTCATAATGTGCTTTTTTAAAAATCATTATTTGGTGTATTTGGTGTAACAGAATATGTTGACATGCTTTAATGTTCAAAAAAACATTATTTTTCAAATACTGTACATTATTGTAGGTCCTCTATGCCCTCCTCTTTCAAACACCTAATTTTCTACAATGTCCCTCCTTCTGACAAGTGCAGTCTGCTCTGATTGGCCAACTGACACAGTGCATTGTGATTGGCCAATCACCGCAAGCACTCATCGGAAATGTAATGCCCCTTTCCATAATTGCAAGCTTAATTTTTCAAAATAAATGTAAAGACAGTTAATAATGTCCTCAGTTTTACCATCATTTTAAGCCCAAAGGGGGAAAGAGTCACGTGACAGACACAGTGATGAAGCTTTTATGTGTTTGCAATACACAAGCCATGGAGAGTTAAGACAGCTGACTACACTGTGTGACCGTCTCTCTCACACACACACACACAACGTGCAGATACTATTGGCAAAACTTTGCATCTGAACATTCAATAGCAAATACTTAAACTAATAACAAAACATACTTCCAATAAGTGATTCAGAAGCGCCAGATTATTGTAGCAAAGTCATAATGACCTGCTCTCCTAGGTTCACGAAACGGTCATCCATAAAATGAGTTTCTGTTCTGTTGTAAGTAAACTTAAAGACTGATATCTGACATCTACTTTCTGAAGGGCATATAAAGTGTTTTGCTTTTGTCTAGATACACACAGCATCTCCCTGACATGACTGCTTCAACACTAACTGTGTTTACTGAAACCACACTTTCTTTCTTTGTATAAACAGTTGAGCGACATTACACAAATATTTCCACATAGTGATGTAGACATGTTTGGCGTGTTTGAATGAGCCATTTTAGGGGGCATCTTAACTTTGATAAAGGATATCTCTTTGGATTTGAGAATTTATTCTTTGCAACTTTACTGATCTTCTTCATAGACCAAGAGCTTGTAACACTCCAAAGAGTGTTTCCACACGGTGGAAAGATATGCATAGCACCACCCAAACGTTTACACGAAAAAAAGATAAAGTTGATGAATGTCCCTGCTAACATTGGAGAATATTGCACTGGTAATAACACCCTTTGAACCAGAAGTGGACATTAGACATGCATCTGTAATTGCATCTGTAATTTAGTTATAACAAGGGAGAAAGGAAAGTTTAAAATACCTAAAACCTGATCGAACATCTTGATTGCGTTCCAATGCTACAATATATAAACTGTTGAACTTGGATCTTCTTTTTAGATACATTGTTTCCCATTGTTTAATCAGGAAACAGATTGTTTTGTTGTTGTTTTTCATTCAACCAATAATGTGTAAGTCTTCTTGTTTAGAGTGAGTGTTGCACCTTTTCTTCAAGTAAGATATGTTGATACCCAGATTTTTTTGTAGCATACAACAGTTCACTTAAGTTGTATAAATTTTAGATTTGTGTGCACATTGTAACGTAGAGAGTTATGACGACGGAGTTGGTGATCCAAAAGCTAGGCTTTATCTCACAGAGCGTAGTCACAACAGGCAGGGTCAAACACTGCAGATAATAACATCCAAGGGACAGGCAAAATAATAATCCACAAAACAGGCGTTGGTCAGGGCAGGCAGCAATAAATAAAAAAACAAGGTAACAGTCAAAGGATCAAAACAGGAGAAAGGAAAAATCTAGGAAACTGGGAAACTAGGAAACATGGAAGGGTGAAACATTCAATCACTAGCGAAGACAGGGATGCATGTGCTACTTTCAAAGTCTTTCTAATGTGAGAGCTGTGAATTGAAGATGAGATTTAATGAGAGACTGGTGATGCAACCGATGAGTCTGTGCAAAGAATTTCAGCAGACATATCACCCTGTAGCCCAAGACTGGCTGGCCACTGAAGCAAAGCAGAGTTGAGCCTGGTCAGTACCTGGATGGGAGACCTCCTGAGAAAACCAGGTGCTGCAGGAAGAGATGAGGCCAGTGAGGCCAGCAGGGGGTGCTCACCCTCGGTCTGTGTCGGTCCTAGCGCCCCATTATAATGATGGGGACACAATATTGTAAAATAGCACCATGCATTGGAAGAGACGTTAAACTGAGGTCCTGACTCTCTGTGATCAATAAAAATCCCAGGATGTCCTTAGAAAAAGAGTAGGGACACACTACAATCTTAACTTTCAGTATAAAACCACATGTGCATCTACTATGATACATAAGAGTGGCTAAAAGCTACCAAAATATATTTTTAAAGTGATTAATACAGTAAATAGGTCTCAGGTTACATATGCAACCATGGTTACCTGAGAAGGTAACAAGACACTGCATCCTCTTACAAGCTATAAGGGGAATGTCTTCAGTGTGACTAGTGTCTGAAGCAAACATCTAAACACAACAATAACATTGACCATTGACAGCCTGTGATGTCATCACTTGGCACGACCACAGTGTGAAAGGGCACCATCTGCCAGAACACATCATCTGCTTCATCTTCTGAAGCTTACGTCTGAAGCATGGCAAGGGAACTATAGGACACAGTGTCTCATTCCCTTCTCAGGGAACCATGGCTATATACATAACCTGAGACGTTCCCTTCCAAGGGATCTTTGAACTGTGTCCTCTAGGGGTCGCTGTGGAGAACAGTATGAACATGCCGCCATGCTGAGGGGAGTGCATACCAGAAATCATGGGAGTTGACCCAAGGACGCTTTGTTGGCTGTCAGTGGCATTGTCCTCTTAGGCCAAGGACCTGAGCTGCATACTCTAAAATAGGGGTCGGCAAGTAAGTTTTGTATATTATTATTATAGCACTTTTTACAACACGTATAATTGCAAAGCAACTTAACTTTACTGGTGAAAATTAAGTTTCTACAATATTTAGTAGTAGCTTATCAGTGGTGACTGTCAGTTTATGTGCTTATGACAGAAACTTTCAAAAAATTAATACAAGACTTAGTCAAACAGACGATGAACACTATTAACAGCAATTGGTATATGATGCAGTCACACTTGTAGCAATATTTGTTAGTTCTGTATGTTTCAGGGTCAGCATCATCTCTTCTCTGGTGTCCTGGATCCAGACTGGAGGTTGTGTAAATCCCAATGTGTGTAGTTACCACGGGATGGAAATCCTGTGGTAAAACCGAGAAACAAATAGAGACATCATTAGGGTAGCACCATAAATTAATAATGTTTCAAATTAAAACCTCTTAATTCATCTCAAAATAAAACATTGCTGCAGAAAAACTTATCATTCTTTTATTTTGAAATCACTAAAGACGAAGTGATTGCTATCAAAATAATCTGGCTGCGGGCACGGGTCAGATATTATTGCCAGCACCTGTAGCCAACCACTGCTCTAAAATAACTTAACCTGTTAAGGGCTGGGCTAGGAAGCACATGCATTTGGCCGGGGTCAAGGCTTGGAATCATAAGAAAGAGATTTCTTTAAGGAGATATGGCCAAGTGTCTAAAAAAACAAACCAGACCCTGGCCTTCTACTCAGGGACGGGTTACCGCCGGTTCTGAATAAACCTTTTCAAAGAACTGACTTGACAGATCTTTGGTAGCAACTTCCTGCTCAGAAATGTATTAACGGAGATACATAAGTTAAGAGGAGCCCAGAGGTGAGAACTGGGGCCTAAACCAACACGAGGAAGACGGCGCGTAATCCTTACCATACAGTATTTTAGAAAGTGTGCAGAATGCTTAACGTGCACACCACAATGTTGTTTTAGAAAGTGCACAGAAGCTCTTTTTAGACTTTCAGTCCCTACACTAAAAGTATTTTGAGTTTCAATGGCATCAAAAAGCATGTAATCAGGATGTAGGTTTATGTATTGATCTCGGGATCATGCTGATGTATGGATCTTCATGGCATGTTGAATTTGCCCAAATCGCCACAGATTTGATTGTCTGCATGCATCTTCTCATAAGTTTCATGTGCTATGACAGATAATGCAGATGTCAATGATGTCTCTGTGGCACATAATTACTGATTTATGCTTTAATCATACCCTGTTCCTGTTACATCATGTGCTTTCATGTAAAGATGAAGGCGTTCAGATAGTAGACACTCTCAGAGATGTGTCTTTCTGCCTGAATGCTCATATAATTTTCCCCATATAATTTTGACATTGACTATGAAAATGGCTATGAATTTATACATAAGCCAGAGTGGATCTCATGACTACAACCGGGCGATCTCTAATAATATATCCTAATAATTATGTGATAAATGGGGTCTGTTGAACCCAGTGTTGTTCTCTTTGCCTTTCACAAAGCTGCACCTGAGTTTCCATGGTAATAAAGCTCAGTGGGAAGAGCAGAGAGCAGCAGGATCTGATGCAGGCATCTTAAACTGAGCCAGATAATTGGGATTTGGGGGAAATTACTGGTTTTACTGTCAGTTAACTGTGGCATTTCAATGTCCATGGATTCCCTTATCATCGATCTGTCTGGAAAATGGCATTTCATATCACCTGCAGGTGTAGCTTTGTCCTTCAGGAGCATCTCTCAACGAGTTCTCCTAATTACACATCATCTCTCCAAAGATGGAAAGGTATTTTCTGGTATTTTGGGTGATTTCCTAAATGACTTCAGTTCTTTTCAACTGATGGAGTCTAGAAGGGTCATGAATGGCAGTAAGGAAAATTAAATAATTATTTTTAGATAGAGTAGCACAATAAATAGGTATAGTATTCAGTGTGTGTCTGTGTGTGTATTTATGTGACTTCCATCGAGCACAATCAAACCTCTACAAATGATTCAAGATGCAGTGGCACGACTGGTCTTCAACAAGCCAAAAAGAGCCCATGTTAGACCTCTCCTTATCTCCTTGCACTGGCTACCGGTTGCATATATATATATATAATTTAAATAAAATAAATACATTTAGCTTTTATCCAAAGCAACTTACACTGCATTCAGGCTAAAAAAAAATTACCAAACATGTGTTACTTGGGAATCGTACCCACAACATGGGCTGCATTCAAGAACTTTTTCTTTCTCTTAATTCCTTCCCTTTCTAGCTTCTATCTAACAAATGCCTGAAACTTGGTATTACAAGCACTTCCTGTGTTTTTTTTTTTTTTTTTTTTTTTTTTTTTTTTTTGCCACTTTAAGAAAAAATGCTTTATGTATTCCCCAAATGTGGCTTTGGATAAAAGTGTCTGCAAAATGAGGAATGTTATCTTAATAAATGTACTATAACTCTGATAAATAAAAGTGTTATTTTTTTTATAATTATTTATTTATTTTTAACAGTAAAGTAAATTATATATATATATATATATATATATATATATATATATATATATATATATATATATATATATATATATATATAAACATTGCATACTTTCCAAGATACCATTTATTTTTGCATTAGAACCCAAAATCCCAACCCAAAAGCCCTCAAAATCACCCAAAAACAAGTCGAGAGCTGCTGGAGCTTCATTTCAGACTTTACCCGTGTCATATACACAAACATTTTCCTCTAGGATTCATCTTTATTTTCTGCCTGTTTTCAAACATGACAATGTGATATAAACTCCAGACCGAGGCCATGAAAGGACCCGTGCTGGAGCCTGATGAGACTGGCTTCTCAATAGATAACATGACCAAATCCAGTCCCTGTAAGAAAATGAAAAAGAAAGGTGATTGGAAACGTGTCAGACAGGAACCTGAAGGTTTCAGCTAGTCTCAAAGAGCCATCAAGAACTCATCAGGTTGAGTGACGGAGGCACACGTATCTACTGCCACCCCTGTGGAAGAACCTGCCTCTCTAGAAGACATGACAACAGCAGCATATCAAACAGCAATTAAAGTCTGACAAGTCACATTTTATTTACCCTGGCCAGAAAAAAAAAAAAAAAAAAATGAAATGAAAATCATGCAGTGACCAGGATGCTTTGTCTATAGCAATGCTTCTAAACCCGTTTTGGGCTTTATATACTGCCACACATCCATCGATGATTGAAGCCCCTAAAAAATATTTAGGTCTAAATTTATCATTGATGTATTTGAATTGCATATGAAAATTACCATGCATTTTGATTACACAGTTTAACATAAACTAATAAACGTAATGTGATGCATATTTGATAAATATAACTAGCTATCTAATATATTTGCATTCGATCTGCTTTTATACAACTAACAAAAGCAAAAAAAAAGAACTAACACTAGCTTGCTCTATTCTTTTTCTATTCTATCTGTTTTCTTTTTATTTATTATATTATCTAAAAGCCCTTGCTATGTATACTGTGTTTAAGCTAACTGAGACTTGTTATAGCACTTATATATCATTGCTCTTTTGTTGTTTTTGATTCCTTCCACTGTCCTCATCTGTAAGTCGCTTTGGATAAAAGCGTCTGCTAAATGAATAAATGTAAAATGTAAATGTAATTACTTACTGTACTTTAATAATTTTTCCCTTGATAAAAAATTATGGGATTATTCTTATTTATTTCTGTAATTATAGTTACTTCTGATGTAATTGCAATAAAAATTCATAATACAATTTTATATAAAATAATAGTGGATTTAACATAAAAATGTAACATCTAATGTTAAAATGTATTTATTTAATGTAACCATCTCTCCTTAAATTATTTGGCCAGTTCAATTATACTTTATGCAATTTTATATTATTTATTTAAAAGAATTGAAAGAGCAGTTTCATATCTATTGTTCAGATGATTGAGGTTGATGTGTGACTACAAAAGTAATTAGTAATGCAATAAATCTCACAGAAAGTCATTAGTACAGTAATCTAATTACACTGTTAAAGATGTAATAAGTAGATATTGTAATTGATTACTTTTTTACAGTAACTTACGCAAAACAGATTTTTGATAAATATTTTTGAAGTCACATTTAGAAGGAAAGAAAAATATATATGTTTGCTGAAAACAAATTATGACATGTATTATTTCCTTCAATAGTAATATATATATATTTTTTTTAAACCTTCAGATTTGTAAAAAAATTATAACAGCTTTATGAAAGTAAAATCTGTATTCTTAGTCCCAGAGGCTTAGTCCCTAAAACCCATAAAAGTTTGTACCCATCTGAGTTTGAATCCCACAGACGTATGATAATGAGATGTTGGTATGTTTAAGTGCTTCAATAAAGTTTTCATTAAAACTCTCTTTATGTAGTTTTCAGGTTCAGTGGAGGGGAAGGAAAAGTGAAGATGCTCTTCACAGCCTTCAACTCAATTCTCCGCGCTGAACTTGCACCTAAAGTAGTGTTCATGAACTTTTAATTTGCATTACCCGAGATTAGAATTTCAGATTAGAGGCATTAAGAGATGTCTGAAAACCAGGATGATTGTAACATCTCATTTTCCAGCCAGACGCTCCACTCGGTGTCTGTAATTATGGAAATGTCTTTTATCATAATGTTAATGTTTGGGATAAAAGCATTTTCTAGCCCTCTATGGACCAGACTGGCCAACGCTTCACCCCACATCATCAAAAAAAATACCCAGTCAGTATTAAAAAAAATAAAAGAAAAATCTGGACAGGCTTGACATAATCAATAGGAGCTGAGAAGTATCCGACACTCGGTCCCGTTCTGCTAGGTTGTGCAGCAGGATGAAAAAATATATTAAGAATACTCTGGTGAGCAAATAAACAGTAATGAAATCGTGTTGGCTTCAATGAGTTCGTCTTGGTGAGGAGAGCCGCCATCCAGCGATAGGAAATAATTGGACTGGGACTACGAGATGTTTCTGAGGAAAAAGTGAAAGCCGAAAACAGTGTTAGGAAAATCTATAAGGAAGTGTTGAGATCAGAGATGGAGGAGATGCCCGCTATGTGCAAATAATTGGAACTCGGTTCAAATCAAATTCATAAAGAGAGGAAATAATAATTGACTGGAAACTATAATTGCATTAACTGCAGGGCAGAATATCGATTGTCTTAAAGTATAATTTGATAAGTCACTAATTAAGTTACTGTCCAAATGTTGTCTGTTCCTGAAGTGGTCCGGTGATACTGAGCTTATGTGGGACTTTATGATTTGTTTGATTTGTTGTTGTCATGAGCAGAGGATTTCATACCTGGACCCGGAGACACAGAGAGGACTGAAAAGAGCTACAAAGACATTCAGAATGTTTTTACTGCTCTTACTATAACTTTGTCTTTTCTACATCAATAGTGTGTTCTTCACTGTTACTCCTCTAGACCAGAACATTTCTAAATTGAAAATTTGAAAATGCACATCCCAGATCAGGATGAGTTTGTTTCTTCATCAGGTTTGTAGAAATGTAGCATTGCATCAGTGTCTCATCAATGGATGCTCTGCAGTGAATGGGTGCCGTCAGAATGAGAGTCTGATAAAAACATCACAATAATCCACAGCACTCCAGTCCATCAGTGAACATCTGGAGAAGACAACAACTGAAACACATCCAGCATTAAGATGATTTTAACTCAAACACATAGAGTCTATAATCCATAATAATTGTTTCTCCAACTAAAAGGTCTCCTCCCGTGTCTCTCACATGAAAATCCAGCCACCTATTTGTTTAGAGTTGATTTGGACTGTTTTGACTTGTAAACGCTGCTTGATTTGTGCACATTTCTCTCCTGATTACTTGTGGATTATTTTGATGTTTTTTATCAACAGTTTGGACTCTCATTCTGACGGCACCCATTCACGGCAGATCATCCATTGATGAGACATTGATGCAATGCTGCATTTCTCCAGATCTGATGAAGACACAAACGTATATACATCTTGAATAAGAATCAGGGTGAACACACAATCAGCAAATTTACACTCTTGGGTTACATCTACCTTCTTCCACACCACCGATCCCTCTGTTAGTATGGTTTAGACAAAATCTAAGAGTCTTTCTCTTAGAAGAAACTCAACTTTCCTCTCTTCCTCTCTTCCCACCCCCACACACTTCTCATCATAAGATGTGAACTGTGCCACAGAAACAGTATGTACTACCCAAACTAGCTGCCTAGATGATATCTGTCCTACCTCTTCCAGACCAGCATGTGCTACTCCTTACAACCCCCGCTAAACCTTAAAACCTATGTAAGAATCAGACTAAACTCAGGGCAGTGGAGAGAAAATGGTGCAAATCAAAAGACTCATTATCTTTAATTACTCATTATCTATTATCATTATCACAGTATCAGTCACTGCTATCTTCATTTCCAACCAAAGTTAGGCTGCCAAAGCTACCTTCTTCCAAAACAAGAACAGGGTTAGATCTATCTGCTGCATTCAACACTGTTAATCATCAAAGCCTTCTATCCACCCTCTCATCGCTAGGAATCACCAGAACTGCACTCCACTGGTTTGCGTCTCACCTCACAGGGTGTCTTGGAGAGGGAGGGGTATCCAAATCACATCAACTGGTCACTGGGGTTCCTCAGGGATCCGTTCTTGGACCCCTCCTCTTGTCTATACACACTACATCACTGGGACCCATCATTGAGGCACATGGTTTTTCCCGCCATTGCTATGCTGATGACACAGCTCTCACAATTATTCCTTTAGTATTTGTAGAAGAATAACTTTTTTGAGGAGATGACATTCAGTGCCAGTTTGTAGCGAGTGTCAGTCTAGTGGAAGTCTCTCTTTTAGAAGTAGCACATTCTGCACATAAATGCGTATGTCTTGATAAATAATTGGAGAATTACTGTTCACTTGTATCACAAAATGACAGCTTAGAATAAAAAGTGCTATTATGTGCAGAATTGGCTGGAAAACACATGCTGTAATTTCTAAGGAAAAATCCAGCACTAACTGATAACAGGCCTCAAGCATTTTTTTTTATTTTTTTTTTTTATTTATATATTTTTTTTGTAGTACAAATTGTGTTTGTTCATTATAGTTTAATGGCAGCGAGATCATTTTTATGATAGCATGTATAGCACAGGTAATTAAATGGAGATGTACCAGTCATGAAAGTTATTGTTTGTTTACTTCTTTTTTTTTTACATTTTGCCTGTGATACATTATGCACATAAGTTTTTCTGTGAGAAATTGTCTTGTGCATTATATTTTTGAAGCTACATGATAGCTTTATGTGAATCCACATAAGTTAAATTCATTTTTAACTGCATTGAATAGGTTTCTAAATCATAATCATGGTTCTTGAGTCATTCCTTGTGTCGTAACTCAAAGATGATAATTTAGCTTCATTGATTTCCTGTGAATAAATGTCCCTTGAGGTGGGAAAGATGAAGGTAATTCCAGCTATTACGATCACTCATTCATCCACAAGGAGATCATAGGTGATACTGTAGCTCCAGCTGCCTTCTTTCCCTTCAGTAACCTGACTTTGACTCCATCGACTCTCCTCATGTTAGATGTGAACCCACCTCGAGGGGGTGACTCATGAAAGCCCTTCTTTAACCTCAGGTGTTAGTGAAGAAGTCAGAGAAATCTCTCTGAATGTGCTCCAAACGACATATGCGAGGCCCTTTGAAGGAGAAATGCATCCCAGGGTCATTCTGTGTGGAAGAGGAAAGAACAAGGCTCTTCAGAGAGTCTCTTGATGAATGATGCTGAAGACACTGAATAAAGCCCAGGTGAATAAGTCATTTTAGCACTAAAGAAGCATCTCTTGGAGATAAAATACAAAGATTCTTAGCATATCGGGAATTTAACACTTTTATATAGATTGGTTTGAGATACTACTATAGTTTTTTTTTTTTTAATTAATGCATCCTGTTTCAAGGAGTACTTAGCACACCACACTGCAAGTGAGCACATCATAAATTCATCTGACAAGGGAATTTTTGGGAATTCGAGAGCACATGGAGTTTAATTCAGTGTGTGGAGCAGGACCTATTATGAGCACAGAGCAGGTGTGCTCCTGTAACTATATTCTCAGTTTGACGACTGGACTAAGTACACTGTACTCTGTGTGACTTGACAATCATTTTTCAGGCTTATTCCACCACTTTCCTTTCTTTCTGAAGTGCTATTCTGATTTGCTCAATGCTCATTATGTCTATTGGAAAATATCAAGCCGCTGACCTGCTGGTTTGCCAGAACTGGAGTATGATTTATACTCCGGTGCAGCAACACAGTTGGAGTTAAATGCAGTCCCTTATTAGCTATTCTCACAGGCCAGGGGGCTTCAGCACAGACC
Organism: Carassius gibelio; assembly: GCF_023724105.1. Classification (NCBI taxonomy): domain Eukaryota; kingdom Metazoa; phylum Chordata; class Actinopteri; order Cypriniformes; family Cyprinidae; genus Carassius; species Carassius gibelio. The sequence continues at coordinate 17,415,407 of NC_068419.1, forward strand.
TACCTGCTGTTGCATTCAGTCACTGTCACATTACAAGTAAACAAGACAGATGGCAATGCCCAGGTATTTCTTGAGGGTACGAATGCCACGGTAAAGGACAAGTTGCTCAGGATGGGCTAAAAACTAACTTTCCAAACTCAAATGAATATCTATTGATGCACAGCCTGAGTAACTCTCACCCTTCTGGACATGATAACAATTGCATCTCCAGGCAAAGGAGGAAAAACAGCCCTGAAACCAATCACATTTAGTTTTAATTAAAACCCATCTTGGGGCTCTCATAAATATGTGTTCTGAGAGTTTAATTCTTTCCCAGAAAATAAACAAAAACAGATTAGGTTATTCTGTTTTTAAGGCACGGTGTGATGCTGGGAATACACACAACCCTTGTATGCTGTTGTAGCTCCCAGTGAAAAATGGCTGCATCAAACTAAACAGTCTCAATGCTGACCAATGAAGGTCAGTCGTGCACTCCACTCGTGTGTCTGTTGAGATGCAGAAAACCAAATCCTCAGCCTTTCAAGAGAAGTAGAGGCCGGGACAACAAGCATTTCCAGAGGAAGCTCTGAATCATTCAGTTGATTAGTTCAAATGCACTGATTTTTCAGGATGAGTGACTGTGAGTGAGTCATTGAGGCATTCACTCGAACGGTTCAATCAAAAAGATTAATTCGGGTTGCTCAATATGAACTTCTTTTGTATTGATCTGTAGTGTAGAAGCAATATCACACTCGCAGTCATCTGAAAATCTGTGTTTACTGCCGATTCACAGCTTTGAAGCAACAGCACTCTTAGTCGTGTGATGCTGAATTAAAGAAAATGTATTCAAATTTCATAAGTGATTAATCTTGTAGATTCAAATGCTATTTTAAAAGCTAATGATACTAGTTAATTCGGTTATTCCCCAAAGATTTTCTCTAAAGTAAGTTTACCCTAACCCTAACCCTAACCCCAGTCTTCCTTTCACTTTTATTCACTAGTCTTCCCCCTGTTCTTGCTCTCTTCTCCCGTCTCATTGTGTTTGTCAGATCTCTCTGTTGGTATCCTTCCATTTTTCATTCTCGTTCCCAGACTCCTGAAGGCAGAAAAAACACATCTTCTTCATACCCAGAGATCAACATGTGGTGCAGACGGTTGGATGAATATAAAAAAGGCAGGACTCTTCCCTTGCGAGGCGAGATTATTCAGGGCAGTTCTGGACTACCAACAGGATCGCTGGATTTCGAGTGCTCAGAGAAGTTAGCAGCATCTCTCGCTCTGTATTCCACACCATTTTGTGCCACTTTCAATGTCAACGGTCCCAGAAAGCCATTCTTTGTTTCTCAGTCTAAATAGATTCTGTCACCAGGGGCACTATATGCAGAGGAGACACACTGAAATATTTACTCTTAAAGGGTAATAAGCCAGAGGAAGACTCGCATTTACTGCACAGAATGTATATAGATGGTAATTTTTCTTGCAGCATTGATAAATTCACTGACAGCTCCACACCTACATGCTCACCTTCTGTTACACACACACACACACACACACACAGTATCTGGCGCAGCACGAATACATTCATAATGACAGTACCTGGGCATCTCATTTCTCCAGATCAAGGTGGGCTCGCGATAGGCATCTTTGTGATCCCTGTTCTCATCTTGAGTCTGGGAGATTAGAAGCAAGGGTCCAGACTTGAGGCCACCAATTACCCCCAGAACAGAATCAATCCCTGCTACACTTTGATACATGAGACAGTGGGACAATTGCAGTGAGACAGAGAGGTGAATGAGAGCCGCTCTTCACATTCACCCGGAGAGCCCTTATGAATCATCTTTTGAAGCCTGCACCTGATTAACAGGGCCAACTGTTAGATTTAAAGGGAGAGTTTACCCAAAAATGCTTACTTTGTCATCATTGATTGATGCTCGTCATTCCAAACTGGTGTGATTTTCTTTTTTTCTGTAGAACACAAAAGAAGAATGTTGGTAAGCAGACTGTTTTGATTAAAGGAATATTTCACCCAAAAATGAAAATCTGCTGAAAAAGTGCTCACCTTCGAGCCATCCGAGATGAGTTTGTTTCTTCATCAGGTTTGGAGAAATGTAGCACTGCATCAGTGTCTCATCAATGGATGCTCTGCAGTGAATGGGTGCCGTCAGAATGAGAGTCTGATAAAAACATCCCAATAATCCACAGCACTCCAGTCCATCAGTGAACATCTGGAGAAGACAAAACCTGAAACACATCCAGCATTAAGATGATTTTAACTCAAACACATAGAGTCTATAATCCAGAATAACACTTCCTCCAGTGAAACAGTGTTCTGGTCTGAATCAGGAGAGAAATCTGCACAGATCAAGCAGCGTTTAAACAGATCTAAACTAATCTGTGAGAGACAACAGCAGATGCACTTTTTCACTGGAGGAAGTGTTATTATGGATTATGGACAAATGATTGATTGCAATTGCAACTGATTAATAATTCAAACTGTTTAATACACAACAGTACATATGAGAACACTACATTTTTTTTTTTACATCAAAGTGTGATGTGAAGCCAAACTAACTTAAGATAATTAACTCCTTGTTTATATAGTTTAAATATTCACTTGCGCTGAGACTGTGCTGATCATGAAAATGTGTGTTTGCTGCTTCTTAACAGATACTGTTTTGCTTTCATCAGGCTCTTAATCATTTAAGTCATCTGAGGCCAAAGAAGGCCAGTTCATTTATTTATTTGGTATTTTACTTTTAATATCAGAAAGAAGTTGAGAAAACGGATGACTTTCTTCATCATTCATTGAGGTCCTTCATTACTCACCCTTCTCAATACGTATCACAGCCCGCCTTTACACATACTTTTATATATTTGATTTATCTATTATCAATTATTTTTTTAGAAGAGTTGTAATGTGGTTTCAGCACTAATCGGCACTTCAGATCATATTGATGTTATTAAAATAAAAATAATAATAATTCTGAAACTGAACGTTTTCAAACATTGATATATTGCAGTCTGTTTGTTTGCTTTTAAATCAAGCCAATAAACAAGACAAATGAACTCAGGAGTGAACGAGTGGATGAATGGTCGATAAACTATTATTGTGCAGTCCTACTGTCATAAAAAAAACCTGTGCCACCTTTATAACAGTGATTTAGGAAGACTGTCTGTCAAATATGTGAGCTGAATTGATACTGTACATGTGCCATATGATTTCTACTCCCAAACACACACTTTTTACTGGATATTACAAATCCATATTTCTCCTTCAGGGTGAGACGATATGACATTAGCTGTTTAATAAAGAAAGATGAATTCCAGGTGGAAAGACCTTGCAAAGTAATTTTTATTGGCAATTCAATTGTCTGTCACAAAAGTAAAAACATCCTTAAAACCAGATGAATTCAATGTATTTTGAATCAGGTTTCATTTCATCTTACACAATTTTGACTTTGCTACAGTAAAGGAAAAACATCCGGTTAATTTTCCTCTATGGGTCAAGAGTGGCCATTCTTGCTAATTTTGCATTTATTTATTTATTTATACAGTACTTTATTTTATTTAGTTAAGTTAAGTTAAGTTAAGTTAAGTTAAGTTAAGTTAAGATAAGTTAGGTTAAGTTAAGTTAAGTTAAGTTAAGTTAAGTTAAGTTAAGTTTAGTTTAGTTTTGCTGCCGTGGAGGAGAAAACACTCATGAATGGAGGTCTGCATGACAACAGTGATTCTCTGTGAACATTTGAGATTCATCCGTGGCTTATCAATGAACAGACTAGCTTCCACTTGCACAGGATTTTAGCTTTTCTTTAAAAAAAATCAGCCGCCATCGCAAAGCTGTTTTTTCTGTTCTCGATAATTGTGCGAAGATCCATGAAAAGTTCTGCTCTGAATTTTTCTTTGGGCCATTTTTTAGTCTATAAAAGTGTGCTCCTGGAGACTGTCAGAAACCTTTCACGATGATGTGTGCCTTTTTGCATACAGACATCCACTTAGAGAAGACTGGAGGTGTCTTAAAATGGGCTGTCAGTGTGAGTGAAAGGCGGATCTTAAAGACAGTCCAGGTTTTCCTGCAAAGGAAGAATCCGGTCTCTGAAAATTGGCCTCCCAGAGCTCATTTAGCCCATGCCAGGTGTCAGGGACAATGTGTGAAGCTGGATCGATATCACACTTAACTATTACAAAGACAGATATGTTCCTGAAATTAGAAGGGACTCTCGCACCCACACGGCCCCCAATCAGCAGATCAGATAAAGCAGGACGAGGCGCTCTTAGGGCCCATTGATTCGAGCCGACTAATGGAAGAGTCTGTACACACACAGACAACGAGAGAACAGCTTCACAGCTTTGTTTATAAATACTTTATTCCACTTGACAGCAGAAATCTACACCTTTAATGAAACTGTCAGGGGTGCTGTGATCGTAATGAGGAAGCTGACCTCACACACACACACACACACACACACACAGAGAACATTAATAGCACAAACCATGGGCCATGCCAAATATAATTATGTCCACATTACTACAGCCCTACAGAGTTCCCTGTAGATCTGGCTCGCTCTCTCTCTCTCTTCTTCTCCTTCTATCTTCCTCTCCCTCCCTTCCTCTCTGCAATGCGGTACTAGCGCTGCAGCTACCAAATTTGTTATTTCAAATAATGAGTCTGGTATGGCTTCATTTTTTCTTAAACCCCTGAGGTGGCTCATTTTCAAAAACATATTGTAAAAGTAAAGGTGCTGGAGCACATACTCATCACAGGTTTTAGATGGTTTAGGTACTTGTCAAGGCCAAAACCTGGCCAGACAGCTATAGGACGCAGGACGGAATCAGACAGAAAATGTATTTATTTATTAATTTATTTATTTGATTGATACTCTGACTATTATTTTATGTAATTTAAATTTTTGAATATTTATTTACAATTAATAAATGAATTAAAACTTTTTTTTCTAAATTGATTTCATTATTATTATTATTATTATTATTATTATTATTATTATAAATATATTTAAATTATTTCTTTTACCAACGATTTTCAATAATAATTATAATAAAACATACATTTTTATATAGCACCTTCAAAACTCGCATTTAAATGTTAAAGCATCACTATTAAATATACAAGGAGCATTACACAAACCCTCCATTAACTTTGCATCTTGTGATTGTTTCTCTGGAAGTGAAATTGATTGAACCTGACAGACACAAAGACATTCCAGAATGTTCCATTGGATTTCTTTTACTATCCACTTCCTGACTCAGCTTTTCTGTCACAATGCTCACTTCAGATAGACAAAGGCAGGTTCCGTATTGCTTGTAAAGCATCAACCAACCATTAACAGCAAACACAAGCCTTTATTGATTGTCAGGTGCTCCTGAAAGCGACGTGAACTGACGCCGGGCAGCCAATCTACGCTCTGATCCCCAAACTTTATGCATGGTGGATTCCTAATAATAATCTTAAATGATTTACTCTGCTTTCAGTCGCTGATGCGGAGCGCAGGTTGGGAGTCTTATATCTCTGTGGGGAGTTGAGGTGAGAATCTGCAGTGGAGTGGAGCACTGAAGTCAAATTCTCCCAATCAGATGTTCTTACTTTGAGGACAAACAATGATGTGCTTTGAATACTTATGGTATAAGCATTTAGTTGATTCCGATGAGCGTTCGTCATCTCAGTTGTGAACAGGACGGCTTTCTTCTTTCGTGAGGAGTTTGGTGCCACGGTGTCTTTGTTTCCAGGCTGAACGTTAAAGACGTGACATACGTGTCTCACGGAAAAGCTTCAACATTCCTGAAGTGTTTCCATTTTTGCATTCCAAACACATTAGACTTTTAGCCAATGGTCCGTGGGTGAGACTATGTGTGAGCTGACAATGACACACACAAAGTTTGGTGTCAACATGTCACAGCTTTACAGAAAAATGGCTTCAGACGTAGTCTGGCATCATGCCTCAAATTTGTTGCATTACTATACAAAAACTATTTTGTCTATCAACACAAAATCCATAAATTTTGTCAGCACAGTCTGAAGATGATCTGATTTGATTGTAATGAAAATTAGACCAACGGTCAATGTGGAGAAAAAAAAAAAAAAAAAAGGTTTTCAACATAAATCAAAATGGCTGGCAGGAAATCCGGCCAACTATGTCGTAATTGGTCTCTATGTTGTCAACATAAACCAAGGAATATTTTCAGACTAGATTCATTACAATAGGCTATTGTAATTAAAATATATTAGCAGGGAATTTCATTATTGATGGTTAATTAATTGTTTATCACTCTCGACCAATAGGTGGAGCTGTTACCAAATTGATGAATTTAAGTCAGTGAGAGGTGATAGTGGCGCACACCAAATCTGGTGTCAATATGTCAAAGCTTTGCACAGATCCAGCCTCAGATGCAGTTTGGCATCTTTCTAGAAAATTAGTTTGTCCAAGTAATCTACCAACATTAGCATTTTTAGATATTTCATTATAACTTACCACAAGGTGGCGATACTCCAAAACCTTTTTGAGTACCATCAGGGCGTGGTGTCGAAGATGCACATCGAGCTTCGTAACCATATGCCAATGCGTTTGTAAAATATTGCATTTTATAGGTAATAATGTAAATAATTTTCGGTTTCTTGCACAGAGTGATCGTTTCGCTTCAAAAGACATCAATATACTGGAGAGCCTGGCCTCAGGAAAATGCGTATAAATAGTATACCAATTAAAAACTTAAACTTTTGGTATTTATATGCAAAATAAAAAGGACTTTGGCCTGCATATAATACACAGTTTTGGCGTGTGTACATGATATGAAATGTATTTACATTTATTTGCGTGCATACGATATGCCGGTTTTGTGTACATGCTGTATGATGTGTACAACCCTAATCCTACCCATTGTGTAGCATATACACACCAAAGTCAATTTTTGCATATCAATACCTCAAGTTTTTATTTTTATTTGGTGTACTATATATATGCACTTCCATGAGATCAGGTTGCAATGTATTGTCTGGAGCCATAAGTATTCATTTTGTGTAATCTGGGTGGTTATAACATTGCTAGTGTGTGTCAGATATATACTGTGCTAGATAGATAGATAGATAGATAGATAGATAGATAGATAGATAGATAGATAGATAGATAGATAGATAGATAGATAGATAGATAGATAGATAGATAGATAGATAGATAGATAGATAACCTTGTATAATATTTCAGATAAAAGCATAAATTGCATGATTAGTTCTCCTGCCATTCTTGACCTGAGCAAACTGGAAAGTTTTCCACCGGCACCCATTAGCCATAATGCATTATGCAGGGTTGGCCTTGTGCAGGCGACTTTCTCGCTCATTACTGTCTGCTAAATAACATTTATTGAACTCTGCTATCATTGTGTGAGTACAATAGACCAAAACAATGGCACTGAATGGAGACCTTTATTACTTCAATTGCACATTCATATCATCAAACTGTCAGTCCATTCAAGCATCTAAGTGCACAACAACAGAGCATGGATTTCTACCTCGCAGGCTTTTTTTACACCTTTTTATTTTCACTAGAGTAGAATATCTCACGTGTAAGTGTGCGCGAAAAGCCATAGCTGTCCCTATTTTCTTTGCCTGGCTGCTTCATGTGGCTTTTGAATCCGATATGACTAACTTTTTCTCTTTTTTCTTTTTTTCTGAAGGCTCAGCTGGTTTTTTTTCTGAGCCACGAGGCTTGTTGTTTTGCATAAGTATATATAAGGCCTCGGAGTCACCGTGTCTGTAGGAGCTGGATTAATGGCAGCAGAGCTGTGGGACTGAATCAGGTGAGTAATGGTACGGCATTCCAGTTCATTTATCAGATCCACAAGAGTCCTGGCACACAGGACTGAGGAGAGAGCAGCTCCCATGGTGCAACACATGTAAATGTTCAGGTAAACAATGCCGTACTTTGCATAAATACAGCTCACCTGTCCGGCTCTAAAGGGAGGGATGGGGATAATGAATAGGAGCTGTGCTATTCCTCTTGTGTACTATGTAATATGTGCAAAAAAGTCTTGCAACACCCATCAGCCCTTAAAATAAATAAGTATGAAAATGATGTAATTTACTACTTCTGGCTCTCTTTGCACTGCCGAACACACACACAAAAAAAGAAGTTTGGCAGAATGTTCACGATGCTCTTTTCTATAAAATGAAAGTGAATGGTAAACAAGAGGGTCAACCTCCAAATCACATCATTTCATTCTACATATGACACAAGTGTTATATTCTAGGTCTTCTGATGTCATGTAATAGCTTTGTGTAAAGAAGCCATCACTTTTATTATGTTTAATGTGAATGTGCAAGGTTCTTAAACAGGTTAATCATTTCAGATATAATAAAATGATTTTGATCGGCTTCACTCTAAGTATATATGAGACGCACAGGCCTGCTAGCTTTATTCATTAGATGCTATATCTTTGTGTTTTTACATCCAGAGGGAACCATTCATTTGTCCTCGTGTTGTGATAGCATCGCGTTGAGTTAACAACCCCAAAGACTAGCTTTGATTCCTGAACACGCACATGGACACATATGAAAAATGTTATCTTTAAAAGTCCTATCAGCTGTTCTGAATCTCAGGACTCAGAAGACTGAATATATTCTGTTAAAGACAGAGACCACTTTTTCTGTTTCATAAATGAAATCCAACGCCAACGCAGGGTTATTATACTGAACAAAAACTAAAACTACATTTTAAACCATTCATTAAAAATAAATAATAATATATAATAAGAAGAATAAGAATAACAACAAAAATGGTACTTGAAATAAACATTGACAAAAATAAAATAAAATATAAAAAAAAAATCATATTAAAATAAAATATAAAATAAATAAATTTGTGTGTGTGTAATGTATACATATATGCTAAAAAAAGACAAACCCTAACTAAAATGTAAAATAGAAACAGAACATTTAAAATTAAAAACTGATTCTGAATATAATTAAAAACTGTATTAGTATCTCAAATAAATCTGCCTCAAAAATAATTAACTTTCTTATTTTTATTATTTATTTTTTTTTATTTTTAGTTTTTTATTATTATTATTATTATTTTTTTTTTTTGCACACTCATACAAATATATATTGCACATTTGTCCTTCTGAAGGAAGGAAATCTTAATTGACTCCTTGTGCTTTGATGTATGAATAAGTAGACTAGGAAGCACAAGCCCACCTGTGTATTATATCCATTAAATGCTTAGCTGTAATTTCAATTAGTAGTGGAATGAATATAAACTAAAAGGAATGAAGCGCAAATGACAAGAGCACATTATCCAAAGTCGTTCAGGCTCTACAGAATTAAACAGGTTGTTGAAGATTTTGATTTAACTCAAGGGGACGTGCAAAGTGTTACCTTTGACGGCTTACTCCGCTGATGATGTTAGCTTACTGACGCATCCCTAATGTATGAGTAAGTGACTAATGGTTGGGTGGTGGGGAGGGAGTTAGCGTTCGCAGCTAATCCATTTCTATGTTCTAGATAGTGATAGTTCATTAACTGGTCCAAGGATGTGTAGCTGCTCGCTGCTTTCATCCCCTTGAGAGCGCCATCATTTCTCCAGAGCACTCGAGAAGAGCGCCACCACAACTTTGAAGGAATTAACAGATGGTGTTGCTCTGAGAAGGAGATTGCCAAGGTTAATGAAACTGAAAAATTTGTGAGATTGATGCGTAATTACAATGATGGATGCACTTACAGATAGACCTGAATCTCCCATTAAAGCCATCATGTCTCAATGCTTGTTTGTGAGATCTGGAGAGCCGAGGCTGCTATCTAAACGTCAGACGATGAGACGCACAGCGACCCCCTGCTGTTGGGTCCGACTGAGACCCTCTCCAGTCGTGACGGGAACGAGTCTTAGCTGCTCTTAATGCTAATGTGTTTCACAAGCAGAACGGAGGGTGAAGCTGCTGATTCCTCATCCTAATAATCAAACACAGTGCTCCTGTATTTACAGAATATCCCCTGAGGAGGCAATGATCAATTCCTCCTTAAAATTGCATGCAAGTGAGTTTTATGCGCTTCAATGCAAATTGTAGTTGCTTATTAGTCAGTTTTTGCTGAATGGGTCTCCCCTAATAATTCTGATTTTAACTTAATATGTGCAGTACAATTAAAAAATAAGACAGCAGAAGTGATCATGAAATGATCAAAAGAGGAAACTTCAAAGTTTACCTAACTGCATTTAATTCAAATTCAAAAATTCATATATTCATAAACTTGAATTGACATGCTTTCCTATTACAAAGTAATAAATGTGTGTCACAGCATCACTTTTGTCATAAAACCAAATATGGAACCTTGAAATTCAGTCCTTTCCAACAATATGAGTTGGACTCCACCGAACTAGCGGAGGATCAGACTAAAAGGTTTTAAAATACCATTTCTATAGTAATGCAATGTCAATTTGAGTGTTTAAGCTTTCCTCCGATACCTAGTTTATGATGGTTACTAAAATATTTGATAGGAAACAAATGAAGTTAAAGTAGAGTGTGCCAAATAAAGTAAAAAAGGAATAATGTTTTAGTGTAAGTGAACAATGCTAGAATTTTCACTTTTCTTTATCCCTTTTATGTCATTTATAAACATATGGCTGATGCAAATGCGTAAAGTTATTAAGTGGTTGAATAATTCAAGATATAAAGTCTGTTTGTTTGTTTGTTTTGTGTATGTTTCCCATAACAAACACTGGACACAATTATAAATGCAACACTTGTGTTTTTGCCCCCATTTTTCATGAGCTAAATTCAAAGATATAGGACTTTAAAAAAAAAAGAAAAAAAGAAATAGGGGCAAAATCTAAAGTCTTGCATTTATAATCTTGTTCTGTATAGATGATCGTACTTTCCCCATCCTCTCACTGTCTCATGACTTCATGGGTCTAAAAGTCGTGTTTTTTTGCTCTCTGTCCTCCCTATCACCAACTCTCACATGTTCTGGCTCTAAGTCTTTTTTTTAATCCATATTTCCCTTCGATCAAAGCCTTTATCCTTAAATATAGCCCCCATCTCCGCAAGTGTCTACAGAGATGTATAATTGGCTCTCTTTTGATTTCATTCTTGAAGCTAGAGGATGTGGTGGAGGACGTAGTATTAAAGTGAGGAACGCATCACCCTTGTTCACTCTGAAGTGGTTAATTAATTAAGTGTCATAAATTTGCATGTGCTGTCTTTGTTGTTTTAGCACCCAGTTCTGATGGGTCTCGTATCTGCATCACATTTAAATAAATTATACATTTTTCATTAACACTTCTAGTGTAATGTTGATTACAACACGATTTTAATTTTGACTTGTCACTCCTTTTCTTTAAGCACAAATCTGGGTCACTGTTTCAATAGAATATCCTTAAGACAAACAATATTTGTGTTCATTCTCATGTGAAACAAAAAAGTAATAATTCTCTAAACTTTCCTGTGAATAACTGTATTTCATTGTAAAATTTTGTTTTCATGACAACCCTAAATTGATCACAAAAATTACAAGAACTTTGGTTTTTGCTTTCGTTAATGAAAACAAGTCAATTTCATGCCACAAACTGAACGTAACTTTATTTCATTTGAAATATTCCATTAAATCCCATTATTTAAACACGACTCTATGTACTATATTACAGGAGGCTCAATTCATGAGGAAATGATACAGAACTGAATGAATGTCATCCTGCCCAGTTGTTGATAGGCCAAAGAACAAGAATCACACCATAAAACTATTTTATTTCTAGCTGTCTAGGTGTTCTTATGACTTTGTCATTTCCACGCACTGAAAGAAAAGATAATGCAAAAAGTACAAGGTGGAAGAATAAAGGGCCCAAGGACGGATCCTTGAGGAACACCACAGTGCACAATCTGTCCCTTTCATCCACTACTGTCCCATGTAGACTAATTAGTTCCATGTGAAGCCAAACATAAAATAACAGTGCATATGTCAGGTTATATAATGATAATTCATTTAAAATATATATTTTTCAGCATTGAAATCATACATTTATGAATTATTTTATAAAATTTGTTTATAATAGCTAACTAAATGCTTCTGCTGAAATATGACTGGGCTGTTTTGTTATGCTGTTGTTAGGGTATTCAGAGTCATTTCTAGGGAGTTGCTAAGGCCTGACAAATATTATTATTATATCATTAGTGAAGTTAAGATAGATGACAAATGAGTTGATATGAACTTCTTATATCAACAAGAAATCGCTTGAACTTAATCAACCTTTATAAAGTCAGCAACTGTAAAAAAGATCACAAAGAACATTTACAAGACAACTATAATACAAATAAAATACTAATGGCTATAAATGTTCAGTAGGTGTATCTGGGTCAAATTAACCCTCTCTGGGAGTGTGATAATAATTAGGTGATATTGTTGTAAATAGCATGATCCCTAGCGATTATAATAATTACTTGCCACTTTGCAGTGATTGAATTGATTAAAATGCCACCACTCAACCTTTCCCCACTTCTGCATGCAGAGTGTTTCATTTTTAACTCTTAAAAGAGAATATTTGTTGCATTTGATATTTTGAAAATATCTATTGCTGCATTTTTTATTTTAAATATTTTAGCTCAGACAGGCTGCCACAATATTAAGATCATATTTCTTTGGAACAATAAGAGGTATATTTCATTTGCAAAATGTCTCCATGTGTCAATGCACAAAGCAGACATCACTGTTTATTTATGTGTTGTAGAAGTATAAACAGCATTAAATATAACCTTGCCAGCTACTTTTTTTTTCATGAAATGTGTCATTTATATGAATGTCCTACATGAATGGGAAGAAAGTTTCAAGAAAGTGATATTTATGTATTTATTTTGCTGTCAGTAGTATTATTTTAATACGGACATTTTCATACTACACACACACACACACACACACACACATATATATACACACACACACACACACACACACATATACACACACACATACATACACAGTATATATATTTAACTTCTCTTTAATTTATTGTAACAAGGGAGACTGTTGTTCTGGTTATGGCTCCAGATGACATTGATTGTTTATTTATCTGTTTCACGAGACCTTTGTGAGTACTGTATGTGGGGTGTTTGTATTCTGTTACTGAACACCTTTAGACTCAAAGACCGTACCATCTGTCCCTGGTGCTGTCAGGGCAGATTTCCCCCAACGTGTTTAATTCTCCTTACAGCAATAATTCATCTTAAACTGTGCCGCAAGTCCTTTGTGCCCTCCTGACCAACTGAGGCTGCACTCAGTAATTACAATTACTCATAATGCTTCTAAATGCCTTACGTTAAGAATTAAACCAGCTTGCGCCTCATAATCAATAATCCTGGAGCTCTGCACTGTCCTAACATGATAAATTATGCACTTGATAGTTAATTTGCCAACAAATGGATTATTGGCATAGGTTTTAGCAAAACTGGACACAGTTTCTTTAGAATACAAATATGTGTGTTGAAATATGATCTAATAGTACTTCTTGGAAAGTCACTTAGCCTGCTGCCATAATATTTCCATCTGATTTTCAAAGTGATTATTGGAGTTAAACTCACGTTTGTTAGTAGACAGACTGTGGATGTGTGGTTTGGGAGATCATTAATGTGACCTCATTTGTGTTTCTGGCACATTCTGCCGCTGTGTTGTCTTTTTGTTTCCTTAAGTAAACAGTGCTTCTATTAAGACAGAAATCACTATTATTATGGCTCAAACTCAGGGATAGGACATAGGAGTTTGCTTTCTTCATTTTTCAAATATACTTAAATGATATATTACATCATGCATCTTATTTGGTTTGCCTTTATTTATTCAGGACTGCACAGATTGATGGCAGTATGTAAAGTGAGAGAGAGAGGGATCCGAAAGAATCACAAGAAGCAGCTTCAATTTAGGTTGTCCAAAGCACAACCACTCTACATGTCAAAGTGCTGCCCACATGGGCCCCGCTAGTATGCTGTTACTTCTGATCCATACAAATTTTGCATATATACAGGTGAATATATTAGTACAGACATAGCAGTTCTCTGGCTGCCACCCAGCAACATTCTAGGAAATACAATGCAACACTTTGAGAACTACACAGAATACTCTTGCTTGCAACCAACTGACACTTTAGCAAACATCCAGAATACCCTGGCAACCTCCTGACAACCACATGGCAATGCTTCATCATCAAACACCCAGAACAGTCTCAGACACCCTGAGAAACATCCTATTGACCACATACAGCAGCAACACTCTGGCACCCACCAGAACACCCTAGCAACTACCTGACAACAACCTAGAACATTCTAACAACTGAATAGCAGCACTCATAGCAACCACATTGCAGTGCTCCATCAACCAGAACACCCTACCAACAAACTGGCAACAATCAAGAACACCATAGCTACACCATAGTAGCTACATATCACCCTGGAAACCAACAAGAATATCCTAGCAACATTATAGCAAAAACACAGGAACATATACAACCATAGAATAACAATCAAGAAGCAACAGCCTAGAAACATTCTAGCAACCACCAAAAACACCCTAGCTACCACACAAAGTAACAATATTTTAGCAACCACCCAGCAACCACTAAATACTTCATAGAAACATCCTTATAACAACATAGAGTAGCCAGACTCTAGCAATCGTAGAAGCCACCCAGAACACCCTAACCACATCCTAGTAACAAAATTTAGTAGTCACATTCTAGCAATTACCATGAACACCATAACAACATCCTGGCAACCACCAAATCCTCCCTAGTAACGTGCTCATAACAACATACAGTAGCCACCCTCTAGCAACCACTTTGAACACCATAGCAACATTCTGGCAAATACCAAATACCCCCTAGCAACATCCTAGTAAAAACATACAGCAGACACACTCTAGCAAACCACCATGAACATTTTGATAAAACCCTAGAAACCACTTAGCAACACTCTAGTATCATCCTAGTAACCACCCAGAATCCATAGCAACAACCTTACAACATCCCAGAACACCATAGCAACATTCTGGCAAACACCAAATAATGCCCAGCAACATCTTAGTAAAAACATACAGTACCAACACTCTAGCAACCACACAGAACACCCTATCAACATCCTGGCAACCACCAAATACTTCATAGCAAACATCCTTGTAACAACATAGAGTATCAAGACTCTAGCAACCACCAGAACACTATTGCAACATCCTGGCAATAACCAAATACTCCTTGGCAACATCCTAATAACAAAATAAAGTACCGTAGCAACATTAGCAACCACCCAGAACATTATGGTAAAACCCTAGTAACCACATAGCAACTCACTAGCACCATCCTAGTAACCAACCAGAACACCATAGCAACATCCTGGCAACCACCAAATACCCTCTGTCAACAATGCAGTAACAACATACAGTAGCAACACCCTAGCAACCACCCAGAACATCAAAACAACAACCTGGCAACCACCAAATACTCACTAGCAACATCCTAGTAACAACATACAATAGCCAGACTCAAGCAACCACCCAAAACATTTTGAAAAAAGCCTTAGCAACCACATAGCAGCACCCTTCCACCATCCTAGTAAACACAAAGAAATCCATGGACAATATATATATATATATATTATTCAGAACAATAACTTCAAAAACTAAATATAATTATATATATATATATATATATATATATATATATATATATATATATAATAAAATTTTGTTTTTGAAGTTATTGTTCTGAATCGCTTTCACTAACATTACTAACTTCCTTATAAAACAAGATACTACAACTCTATTAAACCCCTTCAGACTAATCCTCCTCTCCACCCATACAACAGGACAAGGACTTCCTATAAATTGACTTCAGCATCATTTTAAATTAATGAATATTTGCGCGTGTATTTAACATTCCCATCAGCTCAGCGCAGAGGAGGCGGGATGGCCGGAGTCTTCTGGCTTTGATTTAACTAGAGTGGGCAGGACCAGTGACCATGGAGCGGGTGAATGTTCACAGGCAGTGTAATTAACGAATGAGCACGCCCCACGCCCCGGACATGACTGATGGCTATCCTGATTGGCTGGGATGTTTGGAAGAAGGAAGGTAGTGTCCATCTGTTCAATAGGCCAGCGCTGAATGACGTATCACTGCCCTATTGTTTTCTCTGCATTTACTAGAACTGTATGATGGGAAATTATGTGGGGAATTGAAGCTAATACAATTAAGAAAACATTTCATTGCTCCAGTGTGTTTTAAGGCATGGCAGCTCGTGGAGTCTGGTTTGAGGGGCTGTTTTGAATGAGTCAGCCACCATCTTGGCTTTCCATCTGTTAAGCCCAGGGTGCAAGACATGGGCATATTTTCACTGTTGTTGGATTATATCTGACATTTGACTATGTGGACTGAAGCTGAACCGACCTCAGTCTCTTGAAAGCATTGCTGCGCACTTGCTAATGTTTTACAATGCAATATATTAAAGGGGTTGTGTTTCTCAGGGTTAGTTTATTAAGTTTGCAATATTATTTTTTGCACCCAAATAGGTCCAATATTTGTAAAAAGCATAATTTTCCATTCTCATTATCACCTGTGAGAAACACCCAATTTTAATAGGCATTAGTTTATTTGGTTGCAACTTTCATGTGATGACAGTAAAGCGCTAGCTGCACATTGTGTGAAAGCTAAATAATAGCAATGGTAACAAAAACTCTAACATTTCCAATAATAAACTCACATAATTAAAATATTCAACTCAAGCAAATATTTCTGATATAAGTTTTACTGATTATATTAACAACAGTCTTATTAAATGACTTAAGAATGTTAAATTCTGGTTTGATGTTAATTATGAGGATTAAAAAATAAATGTACTTACCTGCGTTGCTGTCACAGTTGTTGGGTTCACTTATTTATCCATGCATATTATGTGTGTGTTAGTGGGTGTCTCTGTGTGGCTACTGTGAGCTGATCAGTTTCAACTGCAGCTTGTTTTCAGGCTCTATTTAAGGAGAGCTAACCCTGTCTTGTTTGTCCGTTCCTAGTGTCAGTTGTCCTGTCTGGCCGATGCTTCTCATGGTTCCTGATCTTCAGTGAGGTTGCCCATTGCGTCCCTGTGCTACCTTGCCACCGAGCCAGACACGATCTTCCTTGCCCTACCATTTGTCTGATTATTTTTTGACTGCGCTGTGGCAGGGCACGAGGCAGCTAGTAGACTGGCTGATATCAGGCAAGCAGACAGAACTGTTTCAGACTATTCTATCGTGTTCCGGACCCTGGCAGCGGAGTGTAATTGGAACGAGAAGGCACAGTGGGACATGTTCCTGCATGGGCTAGCTGATCGCATTCAAAAGGAAATATTTGTGTTGGAGTTACCAGGAAAGTTGGACGACCTCGTGGATTTAGCCTTATATGTGGATTCACGCCTGCAACAACGAAAACAGCATAATCAGAGTCTGTTGTGTTTGAGTTTTCCTGGTTGTTCTGCTACGGAACCTGGGTTTGCGATCAGCCATTCCTTCAACAACGAGCCCATGCAGGTGGGGAGCCGAATGCCTAGTAAAAGACCAAGCACTACAGCAGGTTTGAGGCTACTGTCAAGTGGAGACTCCCTTAACCTGTTAGCCGGCACCCCCCATTAAGGGACTACCTAACGTATAATTGTAATAGTTTCCTACTTCAGTGTGTTACAAACATAATTTTGGTGTCTTTGGAAAGAAGACCCTTTGGGTTTTACTTTTTATCAACCAGATTTGATAATGCTCAAAAATATTACAAATTATAGACACTAAAGTGTCTTGATTTTTTTTTTTTTTTACCACACTTAAATATTTCTTTTATATTTGATATCAAAATACATGAAATGAGTCCTGGAGCAATCTAGAAAAAATAATGGGTTGAAAGCCACATGTCTCATGAGTTTTTATTCCAAATCTGAAAAAGATATCATGAAAAATGAGGATCCTGCAAATATTTTTATGAGACTATGCCTACACCCCTCACTCCCCAAATATACAAAAATATGTTTCCCAATAGTAAGAAACCCTCATCCAGTACTCTTCTCCCGGCAAGACTCCAATGGGCAACCGTGGACCACGAGTGCAGAGCATTACTCGATTCAGGATTCGAGTAATGCAAGAAGGTAATTTTTTGGACTTTGCACTCACTAGACACCTTCTCATTCCAATGGTTCCTCTCAGTCAGAGAATTTTTGTTAAGGTTACTCGACGGACAGTCATTGCCTGGTGTTTCTCACTCCACTCCCACACTGAAGCTTATCACTTCTGGCAATCACAAAGAGCGAATCAAGTTTTTTCTCACTGACTCTCCACTGGTGCCTGTCATGTTGGGCCACCCATGGCTTACTCAACATAGCCCTACTGTGGATTGGAATCAGAGTTCCATATCAGCATGGAGTACAGAATGCTATGCATCTCTGCATCTAGAGTGAGTACCACGTCTTGAAGGAGGTGTTCAGTAAGTCCAGGGCAGCTTCTCTTCCTCCACACCATGCCATAGATCTAGTGCCAGGTACTTCTCCGCATAAGGGCAGGTTATACTCACTTTCTGTTCCTGAGAGGGAGGCCATGGAGAAATATATTTCTTATTCTCTGTCAGACAGGCTCATTCATCCCTCTTCTCCAGCAGGGGCAGGATTCTTTTTTGTCATGAAGAAGCATGGTTCCCTAAATCCTTGCATTGATTACCTGGGTTTGAATATCATCACTGTAAAGAACATTTATCCTTTGCCATTGATGTCTTCAGCTTTCGAGCGGTTGCAGGGGGCATCTGTTTCCACCAAATTGGATTTACATAATGTTTACCATTTGGTCAACATAAGAGAGGGGGATGAGTGGAAGACTGCATTTAATAGTGGCCCCAGAGGCCACTTTGAATATTTGGTTATGCCCTTCGGGTTATCAAATTCCCCCGCAGTTTTTAAAGCACTTGTTAATGACGTGTTGAGAGATATGGTCAACCAATTCATATGTGTCTACCTAGATGACATATTGATATTTTCTTCTTCTTTCTAGGAACATGTTCAACACGTCAGGAGAGTGCTCCAGAGGCTGCTCAAGAATGGGCTTTTTGTCAAGGCGGAGAAGTGAGTGTTTCATGCACAGTTGGTTCCTTTTCTGGTTTATACCGTGTTGTCCAAGGGGGTACATATAGATCCTGACAAGGTTAAAGAGTTAGTTCGCCCAAAAATGATAATAACTCACCCTTATGCTGTTCCAAACATGTAAGACCTCCTTTTATCTTCAGGACACAGTTTAACATATTTTAGATTTAGTCCAAGAGCTCTCAGTCCCTCCATTTAAGTTGTGTGTACGGTATACTGTCCATGTCCAGAAAGGTAAGAAAAACATCATCAAAGTAGTCCATGTGACATCAGACGGTCCGTTGGAATTTTTTGAAGCATCGAAAATACATTTTGGTCCAAAAATAGCAAAAACAACGACTTTATTCAGCATTGTCTTGTCTTCCGTGTCTGTTGTGAGAGAGTTCAAATCAAAGCAGTCTGGATATCCGGTTCACGAACGAATCATTCAGTTCACCAAATCGAACTGAATCGTTTTAAACGGGTCGCATCTCTAATACGCATTAATCCACAAATGACTTAAGATGTTAACTTTTGTGCTGACACTCCCTCTGAGTTCAAACAAACCAATATCCCGGAGTAGTGCATGCACTCAAACAGTACACTGACTGAACTGCTGTGAAGAGAGAACTGAAGATGAACACCGAGCCGAGCCAGATAATGAACAATAGACTGACTCGTTCACGAATGAAGAACCGGTTGCATCGGTGTTCGGATCACCAGTAGTTCTTTCGGACAGTTCGATTCAATAAACCGGTTGAAGAAAACGGTTCACCGGTTCTTTTGCGATCAACGTAATGGTGTCATTTGCGATGATTGCCCTTGATTCAAGCCTTCGGTTCATAACACTAGCACAGAATCAGTTCAGAATCAATCACCAAAATAATCAGTTCAGTTCAGACATGATGTGTGTCAGTCTGCTTCACGCTGAATCACACATGCGCAGTATCATCAGCTCCTCGGTTCATGAATCGGACGCGTCTGACAGAAACGGTTCTTGACTCGTGAACGAGTCTATGTTTTGTTCGTTATCTGGCTTGGCTTTGAGTACATGAATTACTCCAGGATATTGATCTGTTTGAGGAAGTGTCAGCCACATTAAAAAAGTTAACAGTTTAAGTCATTTGTGGATTAATGCGTATTAGAGATGCGAACCGTTTAAAATGATTCAGTTTGATTTGGTGAACTGAATGATTCGTTCGCGAACCGGATATCCAGACTGCTTTGATTTGAACTCTCTCTCACAACAGATACGGAAGACAAGACAATGCTGAATAAAGTTGTAGTTTTTGCTATTTTTGGACCAAAATGTATTTTCGATGCTTCAAAAAATTCCAACGGACTCTCTGATGTCACATGGACTACTTTGATGATGTTTTTCTTACCTTTCTGGACATGGACAGTAGACCGTACACACAGCTTCAATGGAGGGACTGAGAGCTCTCGGACTAAATCTAAAATATATTTAACTGTGTTCCGAAGATAAAAGGAGGTCTTACATGTTTGGAAAAGCATAAGGGTGATTTATTAATGACAAAATTTTCATTTTTGGGTGAACTAACCCTTTAAGGCTGTGGTTGATTCACCAACCCCCGATTTCCACAAGGCCCTGCAGAGGTTTCAGGGGTTCGCCAATTTCTACGGTGTTTTATTTGCAATTTCAGCCAACTAGCCGCACCTCTGACTGCCTGGACCTCCACGAAGACGACGTTCAGGTGGTCCGGTGCAGCCTGAACTGAATTTTCCAAATTCAAGAGCCACTTCATTGCCTCCTTGAATAAAATGCTTGGCACTGTTGTTTCTTTCAATTAAAATTATTGATGAAACCAGAGGGAAAAAAAGCATTGGTTGTGAAAAGTGAAGAAAACTAAAACTTGATCTTTCAGTCACTCAGTAATTTCATTAAGAATAAAATTCTAATACTCAGCACTTTTGGAAAGCTTTGCAAAGTGTTTAGGAGGTGCAATCAGTTTCTTTACATCACCTTTTTGATGTTCTTATTCCTCATTTTTTATTCAACAACAGTATGGTTTTGTGATTGATGGACAGAAATGAGTTGTTCAGAACTCCTTGATTACGTACATTGATACATTTACATTTAGTCATTTTGCAGATGCTTTTATTCAAAGCAACTTACAATTGGTCAGTAGTATCCATTAATGATGCATGTCACACCATATTTGATTTATTTTAGAGAATTTAATCCATATGTCTGTTCAAGAAGTATTCCACATTTGAAGTTGATATCACAAAAGCTGCAAAAGCTGAAGATCCTAGGAAATTTCGTTTAGTTCCTATACCAAATATTGCCACTGGATGAGACCCACACACCACTGATTTGATTGATTGATTGATTGATTGATTGATGCATTCTCCTGTCACAAAATATTAAATGTCTGTCCAACCCAGGCTTCTGAAAATACTCACCTCTACCTTTATTTTTTTTAGTAATTGTAATTATATTACAATCTTTACCTGTAAATCATAATATGTGTGGTAAAGGAATAAAAGTAGACAGGGTTTGTCTGCCTCTATAGTTAATTTCAACTGGAAACTGCAGCGATTTGATCATGTACATTAGGTAATTTTTTTGTTTGTTTGTTTTTAGTTTGCAGAGATGTAAATAGAGGCTTGTATTTCCAATGAGCCTAGGTTGTTTCTGTCACAGTTACGTTTTTATAAAATATGCAACCTTGAAACACAGACCTTTCCAACAATATGTGTTTTGTCAAGAATAGAAAATGATTTAATTTCAACATATTTCAGCATAAAATTTTGGAATAATAGGCTCCTCCCCCACTCCGAGGGGGGAGGAGCCTATTAAAAAGTACCATTTCCGTGGATTTGCAATGACCAATTTCAAAAGAGGAAGTCTTTACAGGATGACATCAACAGTTAACGGGTTAAATGGGGTTTTGTTTTGAGTTCTGAATTTTGCAGCATGTTTTATTGTGTAACCTCTCATATGTGCAAATATCAAGAACATTGGTTCTCCATTACCGTTAACCATGCATTTGTGCCCTTGAGACTATAGCATATGTGTGAAGGTTCACTTTTTGACATCTGGTGATGGACAATGACAAACATGGCCTGAATCCTTTCCAGGGCCAATAAATGCTATTTTCCCTAGTATATACTGCATTTCAATCCAAGAAACGGAAATATAAATGAGCATAATTTGTCAAATGTATGATAGAAATTCCACCCAATCCAGAATTCCAAGCGAGGGCTGAAATGACGCACTAGAAATGACGGCGAGTAAAAACCCAATTATTCCCAGCTGTCACACTTACTCACCTGTGACATCCCAAAACAGTGGAGGTGTCAGATGAAATATTGTGTTGCTCATTCTGCCGACACTGCAACATGTTTGTTTTAGACATGCTGTATAATGAGAGAGGGTCTCCTTCTCCCTCGCACTGTCCCACCACTAATCACATGCGTAAAAATGAATCGCTCAATATGCTCAGTGCTTTGTTAACTGCTAAATGGCTTAAATTTGCCAGGTTGCAGATTACATATGCAGAGGCAAAATTTTAAGATGAGGGTAAATGCGTCTTGACATATATGAGAATACGAGGGAGAACAGGAGGAGTGTGTCATGCAGCATTTCACAAATCAAACTGATGTACTACAAACCCAGTCAAATGAGAATCAGCACAGCCGAATCAAATCATCAAGTCAACTTGTTTTACCTCATGACCTACTTCTGAGTGTATATAAATAAATAAATAAATAAATAACCAACCCGTCAGATAATATTAAGCAATCATCTGTATGACCTTTGTGACATCAGGTTGTGTCAGTGTTGCTGCTGCTACTATTGCAATTTTACAATTAATGTCTATATAGCTGTATTGGCAAAAATTTAATTGTCTCAGTTTGTCAAACTCTTATCAAACTTTCTTTGAAATACTTTGGCATACAAATTTATAGTTTACTTATATATCACATTTTATGCTTTACATATGTGGTCATATCTGTAAACATCTGATGGCCAACTTGAAAAACAATAAAATACTTTAAAATAAAATATGTATTATTGTTGCTGTTGCTGTTGCTGTTGTAATTGCTTTTGTATGTCAGCCATGATCTGTGCTTTTCTGCGCAATTACTGTCACAACTAAAACAGCAAATAATACATTCTTAAAAGGATTAATATACATATATTTTAATGCAATTATACCAAACACAATTCCATGTCTTCAAATGGATAATAATGCCCAGCTGAGCTAAACAGGGAACATCTTGTGCTTTTAGCAGGAACACTTTCCTTTCAATTTTCTATTTTAAAGATCCATGTTTTTTGGACCTTGTTAAATCTTCTTAAACCTTTAGTTATTCCTTATTCTTGGATGATTTTTAAAACTGTTGTTTTGCTGTTGTTGTTGGTTTTCCCATTGCATATTTAAGGCACAATCTATCGGTCTGAATAATTATGGGCATAAATAACATTTGCGATAAATATAATGGAGTCTAAATATAATATCAATTGAAAAACGGGTGACTGTGATTTCACCAAGTACAACAGAACTGAGGGATAACTTTTCAGGAAATATCTGTTCTAAGCTTACGATCAGAGTTAGGTGCTTCTACATCCTTGTTAATCAGCTTTCATTTCTCACTTTAGGAATAAATTATGAATAAGGTTAGGTTTAGGGTTAGAGACTGGGTTTGGTCTATATTTTTGGACAGTCATGTTGATCTAGGATCAGAAAAAAAAAAAAGAACAAAAAAGAGATGTTGATCCAGGAACATGTATTACTTGGCAAAATCCCAGCGAATGTGAAAAACGATAGCATGGGTGAGAGCAGAGGCTGCGATCAGCTGCGAGGACTCCTCTTATCCTTAATTCATTTGAGATCCCAGCGTCCCCCTCAGGCCGTTGCACTCTGTGGTCATCCCTATAATCAATATTACAGCAGCTGGGAAGGTCCACAGAGCCATTTGTCAGCCGTGTGCGTCCAGCATGTTAGATGAGGAGGCCGCAGCTCATAAAGCTCCCACTGAGCCACACAGAGAGATCCATTCCAGCCAATCTGCAGACTTCAGCGCTCCATGTCCGGTGATGTACAGCCGTTTACAGCCACTAATGAAGATCAAACAGGTTGTGTATGCTTGTCCTGCCAAACAAATTATTCTAATGCTGAGATCTGCAGGGAGAGATGTGCTGCTCACGCTGAGCCCGAGCATCTGCATCTGTATTTCCTCTGGTGGGTGTATGCGCATGCAAACACGCTTCTTTATTATTTTGAGTGAGCACCGCAATGATTCAGACAATGAGATCACCGCAATGATTCAGACGCAGTTTACATCCCGTCACTAAACGGCACATTAGCGTGCATCCTACTTCGTAGAAACCTGCAGTCAGTCTAAACCAACCGCAATACGTTGAAAACAAAATTGTTGTAAAAACTATTTTCATTCAGAAATTCACAGCAAATTTCATAAATGATTACAGAGAAACAGCAAGCAACAATGCATTAATGTGATATTTTGTAGAACAACTGAAACCGTATTTTATTGTAAAACATCCTTTAGTAAGTTTTAACTTTATCATTTTTTTTTTTTTTTTACAGTTTATGCACCACTTCAGCACTTGTGTTTTTAAGTTCAACCCTTCTGCGTCAATTAAACAAAAAAATAATAATTACACAGAGGTCCCAAAAATGTCTACATCAAAAAACAGTCATAGAAATATTAGTGAGAGAGAGATATATATTTTTTATATATTTTTTTTTATATTTTTTTTCCAGCTTTCACTGATATTGATCTTTTTACCAACATCAATCCTGCACATAACTTCTAATTATAACCTTTTAAAAGTCAGTTTGTTTACATAATGCCACTGATGTTTTATTACTAAACATACTGTATTGAAGCATTCTTATTTTTGTGCAGTGTCAGTTAATTAAAATTGCATTACTTCAACTGGCCTTTATTTTGCAGCAGTAGCATAAAACACGAAAAAAGCTACAATTATAAATAAGTTATTTAATTTAATTTAATTTAATTTAATTTAATTTAATTTAATTTAATTTAATTTAATTTAATTTTTTATTTAATTTAATTTTTTGTAGTAAAAATTGTGTAAAAAATGTTGAAGACTTGCCAATAAAATCAAAGCCTATTAACAAATAATGCATGGGATTTAATATTGCAATTTGTCCTCAAAGTCTTGAGTAACTGTTTTCCATTCCTGATTAATGACAAGAAATGAGAGTGAAAAAAAAAAAAAGACCAAAAAGACCAAATCTATTTGCATTGACACAGTAAAAATGACAGACAGACAGATGCACAAGGGTTTCTTCTTTTTCACTCTTTCCAGCACAAACTCACCTCTGGTAAATGTGGTTTATTTACTCATGAAAGAGCTGTTTGCAAAGCAGCCAGTAAACACATTTATTTAGAAAGATGTTTATGCCCATTTTCTATCAAATGATCAAACAGACATGTCCAGTCTATTATTTCCAAACATTTTGTCCCCTCTAAATAGAGTCTGAAGCATTATAGCCCTTTAGAAACATCTGATTAACCCCTTAATAATGTTTTTTCATCAGGTGACGACTCAGTGCACAACGTTTTTCAACAAATTTGAGCATCTATTCTTCATTCTTCAGAAATCCTTTTAATATGATGAGTTTCTGCTCAAAATACATAAATAAATACATCTAATTATAATAAATATGTGTTATTATAGATAAACTGAGACCACAACTGTTAAAAATACATATTCTTATTACTTTAAATAAATAAATATTTAAAAACAGAAAAACAGAAAACTAAAATAGAAAATATAACAATATATCTATAATTTACAAAACACATCTCCCTTTTAAATCATCATAGCCCTTTAGATAATGTTTATTGTCAAGTGTGAGACTCCATGATGTTTAGTCTGAGGTTCTGGCTCAGTACGGATCAAATGTTCTGTGACCTGAAGCTATAGCTTTAAAATGGACAGATGCGTTGCAGAAGAGAGAAGAGTGAAAGGTTCAACTAGAGCTTAATGGTTGCTGTTCTGTTACAACATCAAGTAGCTTATATTATTAATATCATACCAAGATCAATAGCAGTGGATATCTGTGCTGTTGTGTTGTTTAAATATAGAGTCAGATAGTATTGTGCAAGCAGACGTCAGAAGAGTGCAGATGACTTCACATGCTGTAGGCTGTAAGGCCAGATGGAGGTGATGCATGGATAGATGGATGTACGGACAGAAAGAGGCAGGTGTTTGGAAACACACATCGTGATCATCTTTACTCGCAGCGCACTGGTCTGATGGTCAGTGTTGAATCAGCAGCTGCTTTTACTCCAGAGATGCATATGGATGCTCCAGCTGTTCTCTCCAGATGTGGCCTGCTGCGTTTCATCAGCTGACTTCACAGATATAAATAAACACATAATAAATAAGCTGGCTATTCAATCTCCATCTCAAAGTCTATATGACATCAGAAACAACCCTTTTTATAATACATGTTTTATTATGCATGTTTTTCCCGGGGGTTATACCTGTGATGCTTCTTAGGTAACAGCTTTCTGCAATCCTGACAACAACAACAACAACAACAACAACAATAATAATAATACATTTACATTTACATTTACATTTAATCATTTAGCAGACGCTTTTATCCAAAGCGACTTACAAATGAGAACAATAGAAGCAGTCAGGTCAACAGGAGAACAACAACAGTATACAAGTGCCATGACAAGTCTCAGTTAGTCTAGTATAGAACGCATAGCCAGGATTTTTTTTTTTTTTTTTTTTTTTTTTTTTTTTTAATTAAATGAACAAAGACAAGAAAATGAAAAGTACTGGTGTTAGTAGGTTATTAATAATAATAATAATAATAATAATAATAATGATAATAATAATAATACAGACTGGAATGCATCAGGATTCTCTCAGCGGTTCGCTCAACTTTACATCCAAAAACACATTATACAGAAAATGGGTTATGAATGGCATGTAGATGCAGTGTTTATATTATTATACAAACACATGTATGTGATGAGCTTTCAAATGGTGCAGTATGTAAGATTGAAGATTGAAGTTGGCTTGAGTTCTTCTTCTTTTACATGCTAACAATATTATAGAAATATTCCAGAAACATGTCAGCAACAGGTTAATTGTAATAAAAAAAGCATGCCACAAACATGATAATCATGTTAGCAACATGCTAGAACATGTAAGAAACATGCTAACAACAAGTTAATCATGTTAGCAACATGCTTATGATGATAACAACATTGCAATCACAATAAATGTATCAATGTGTTAATCATGATTAAAAACATGTTAGCAACATGTCAGTTGTTGATAAAAACATGTTAACCATGTTAAAACATGCTAGCAACATGCTAATCATGCTAGAAACATAAGCAAAATGGTAATTGTGCTAAACATGCCAGTAAAAATGTTATGCTAGCAACACGTAAATCATGCTAGAAACATGTTAGATACTTGCTAGCAAAGTTAATCGTGTTAGAAACATGTTGAAAAACATGCTACTCAAAATACATGCTAGCAACATGTTAAATCATGTTAACAATGTGTTAAATCATGTTAAATCCTCTATCTATCCAAACGTTCAAACCTTGAGCTTTCACAACTGCTTCAAAATGTCAGTCTTTCTCCAGCCAACTCAAACTTTGCTCATCTTGTTACGTTTTTGCTCACCAAGGCTGCTTTATTTTGATCATTAATTCAATATTGCTACCACATATAATATATATATAGAGTCCATGTGAATGCACTGTAAAATAAATACAAAGCTGTATGTTCAGCATCATTACAGAAACATTTCTTATTATCCAAAACAGTTGTGCCGCCTAATACATTTATGATACTTTTTCCCCTTTGATGAATTGAATGAAGGTCAGTCTTGAATGTGTTCGAGAACTGTTATATATATCTGTGTCTGTATCTCTGAGGTCTGACAGGTCAGTGGTTTCTGAACATAACAGGAGGGTGACTCTAAAACATCACATCTACTGTAATTGAATAAAAAGGCCAGTGTGCCTCCTCTTAATCATGTTGGCATGTAATAAATGAATAACGTGTGCGGTGTGGGTCTCCTGAGGCTGCGTGTGGTCATTAAAAGAGTGGTCTATTGTCTTTTCCTGGTTGCTCCTCAGAAGGTGGGATGATGTTTTAACAGTGTGTTCGAACCAATGCACCTCGCTGTGGATCCTCCGTCTTTCAAACGCTTCAGATTGACGGGATTCCTGCAGGAGTGGAGGGGACGTTCAGCCACGCTGTTTCTGAAGTCGTCTCTTCTGAAGCACTATATGCCAGAAATTTCCAGTCATTGTGTCTGAACGAGACGAAGCCTCTCGGTCTTTGATGTGAGAGGAGGCACTTTACAGGGAAATTCTGTTCGCCATCGCTTTGATTCTGCTCTTTTTTATTATTTTCCCGCACAGCAGGACTGTGATGTTCTATTGAAACCACGCGCTTGATGATGTCATATTCTGAGCCGGTTACGATGCTGAGACCGGCTGCCGTGTTTTCTTCTCTCCCTGAGGACAGAAGCGGTTCTGTTCTGGTCCAGCGGCACCTGTGGAGAAGACAACACTCCTTTACATTACTAAAGAGTTTGATGAGGAGAGGCACATGATGAGCTGAAGGAATGACCAGACTGCTCTCTAGTGGACTCGATGGATACTATCTGGCGTTTCTCCAGCAGACACGATCTAATGTATTTGACAGCAGGGAGGGAACAGCTAGCACTGTTTCTGGTCACCTACGACATGACCGCCTGTCACTTCTCTTCCTGTCAGTCTTCCTCTCTCTCTCTTTTAAAGTACCTTCAGTTGTGCTGTCTCCATTTGAGAGGTTTCACAGCATGAATTTTTCTGACTGTTCTTACGCTGTCACTGCTTTTCAGACTAGTGAATATTAGGGATGCATACATCAATGTATCGGCCAATCATCGATGTAGGCTTACCAGTTATCAAAGTCAGTTTTATCTTGTCAATCAAAAGGGGGCGGGAAAACGTGTCAGACAGATAACTTCTCATGTGTGATGAAATGTCCCTTGTGTAGAATTTAGAGTTGATGAAGTTAACAGAAATAAGGGTTTTACAATGTCACTGTGACGCAGTAAAAATAAATACATAACATTATTAATGGTCAGGTCAATGGTTTTCCTTTAAACAAACACTATTTATTCAACGCCTTCCATCCAACAATCTTTATCCTTTTTTACTTTTGATAAAAAATATGAACAATATTAAACATTCATATGAATTGTGTAATGTAGATAAATAAAGTCTAAACAGAAAATGTTTCCAAAAGCTGAGGGTGTTTTCTGTGCATGTGAGTAGGCGAAGCAACTTCTTCTCTGAATATAAACTGCACATGTCAGTGCATGCATGCCCTACTGATGAAGCTGTACATATTAGTATCTTTTAGCTTTTGTATCATATGCATTGTGCCATTTGTGAAAGTGTATAATTTATACAATAAACTTACATATGTGATATATTGCAACTTAGAAGAACAATTGTCTTTCTTTTTCTAATTGATGTATTTTTAATCTCTTTCCCCTGCTGCATTAACCGCAGGACAGTACATCTGAAGCCATAAAATGCAACCCTAAATTAAAAAATATATATATATACCAGCTTGTAAAACTGCCAGCTAGAGCCATAAAATCCCCAAATATATTGTCTAAAGGCTGCATTTTACAGAAGCTGTGTAACTGGAGGATATGCATCAGTTCAGACATAACACTTGATTAACACTGATTCGTGATCCAGCATTTCTGGCATAACGCAGTCAAAATGTATGCGTGGGAAATCCCAAACTCATTAAGGTGCTGCTTGAGTGCTCTATTGAGTTTAGCCAGAATTTGCTTTTTACAGAAGCACCAAATTGAAAAATTGAACTGTAGCAGGTAAAAAAAAAATAAACAAAAGTCCACTAGAGGTCAATGTTGCGCTTTTTTAGTTATTCGTATAAAACCATTATAGCGGCTCTTTTACATCACATAGATAGATAGCATTAAGAATTAGAATAAAAAAATAATAATATATAATTATCCAACAATTATCCATCCATTTTCAGTTATTTTTTCCATACAAATAATATTTCTGATTACCTGAATAAATAAACATTCTTTTTAAGCTTGATAAAGTATAAGAAACACTTTCTAAATGAAATATTCTCTAAAAACAAGTCAATACTATAGTGTCTTCAGAATGGTAAAGTGTATTCACTGTTTTTAGTTTTACATAATTCATGTATTACATGCATAAAAAGTCTTTGATCTTGTTTAGAAAAATGACATAGAGTCCCACTGTTACTCCCTTCAGTATGTAGGATATAAGATCACTAATCATTTGAGACGCATGGTTTGCAGGGGAAGATAAGTCATGATCAGTTCAGCATGCACAGACTCCATCATGTGCTCTGTAATTCATGAGAAATGGCATGTTATTGGGAAACGTGGATCATTTTAAACTCACTGCATCTACAGTAACTGGTACTGTAATTCTCTGGATTAGGCAGTTCTGTGTAAGGTAATGATATGACTGTAAACTACCAGGCCTATTCTCTGACAGTCATAATCAGTGTTCATCGAGCTCAAATGCCCGTGAGTGAGTGTTTCAGTAAACTCTGTTAAACTCTGTTATAGCAAGGGAAGTGTATAATAGCATAATATGCAGTGAGCTGTGCTACTCTGTTCCGGCACTTAACCTTTTATAAGTATCATATTCAGTGGCTGACATTTGGCACTTTATATGAGGCGTGCTAAAGCATTTGGTAATTATATAGAGTAGAAAACATAAAAAATAATAATAATAAAAAGTCAAAAAAAAAAAAAAAAAAAAAATCTTCATATAACTATTTCAGCTACATAAAAACAATGATTCTAAGTATTTTTATTAAAAAAAAATAAATAAATAAAAACTGCAGGGGCTAAGTTTGGGACCAAATGTTAGATTGTTATCTGACAAACGCATATTTCCCATGACTTTTATTCATTTATTTATTTATTTAGTTTTCTTCAACAGTGTCTAATGCAGCAGTACAATAACTGCTGAGAAAACTGAATAAAATCATTCATTTTTCTTCCTGTCATGATGCAGAAAAAGAAAATATGTAATTTTTTGTGTGTTACAATTGTAAGCATTGTGCAGTCAAGATTTTCAACAGGAGGGGATCCGTGCAGGAACAGAGTTGGTAGTTCTAAATTTGTTTTTTGGTAAATGAAATTAATTATTATTATTATTATTATTATTATTATTATTTATTTATTTATTTATTTATTTATTTATTTATTTATTTATTTATTAACTACGGAAGTCAATGGATAACATGGAATACTATATTACATTATAAATTCTAACAGATTATAGTGAATGGTTTTGATAATATTATTATTACTGGCATCTTTGGAATAATGTACTCGCTTTGGGAAGAAAAACAAAAGGGTTTTTCTAGACTTCCAGGAAATCCAGGCACAGTTCGTCTTGGCAGTAAATATAATAGATTATGTTTTATGGGAGGAGTCAGGCAGGAGGCGGGGTCTCAGCGAAGCGCTGCGGAAATGCCGACTGCTGATTGGCTGCTGTCCGCGGTGCTGATGCGGGAGAGAGAGGCGTTCATCGCTCTGCGTTCTGCTGCTCTCGTGGATTTCCAGCGCGGGATTATCTCGTTTGACTTTTAAAATCGCGCTTGGAGTTGAGTATGATTCACAGACCGCTCATACTGTCCCAGGTAGGTGTGCTGGAGCTTTATAACACTATTAACTATTAACACTATCAGATATGGCAGTGCTTATTATATCAGAGCTGATTCTGATTGATTCATTAATGGATGTATAGCATTGTTTAATTTCGATGACAATGCCTCTTTAACATACTTTTTATCAAGCGCTTGGTTTTGTGTAATTTGATGATGCATACACCAATAATAACCCAATCATAAATGCTTTTGTCATATCACATTCACATCATAGTGCTGGATTGGTGAACTAATAACATGTTACAATAATAAGGCCTCATGTTTGGACAAATAATTGGTTTTGAGTGGATGGCATGAACTACAGTATCTAATATAATGTGAAGGCTTCATTATTATTAGCTTTGCGCCAATGTAATTATGCCTTTCAGTCAAAACAGAAGATTGGCAAAAAAAAAAAAAAAAATCTTGTTTCACTTTATCTGATGCTAGACTGTTAATTATGGGAGTGATTTATGAGATTCCTGATGCAGTGGCTTTGGTCTTTATTGGTGGTGAGGTTGGGATTGATGGTGTTGGTTGCCCACGAGGTTCATCAAACAGACCTGGGCTGCAGGCTGGTACTTAACCTGGGCACGCTTTAACAGATCCAAACATACGCACAGTCACTTTGCTATCTCAGTCTGCACATACTGTGCATTTCATAGAAAGCTAATTGTAAACTTAAAATTGTAAAGGGAAGTCGTGGCCTAATGGTTAGAGGGTTGGACTCCCAATCGAAGGGTTGTGAGTTCGAGTCTCGGGCCGGACAGAATTGTGGGTGGGGGGAGTGCATGAACAGCTCTCTCTCCACCTTCAATACCACGACTGAGGTGTCCTTGAGCAAGGCATCGAACCCCCAACTGCTCCCCGGGCGCCGCAGCATAAATGATGAACACTGCTCCGGGTGTGTGCTCACAGTGTGTGTGTGTGTGTGTGTGTGTGTGTGTGTGTGTTCACTGCTCTGTGTGTGTGCACTTCGGGTGGGTTAAATGCAGAGCACAAATTCTGAGTATGGGTCACCATACTTGGCTGAATGTCACTTTCACTTAAGAGGTTTTAAATGAAAGCAGAAAGTCATATATATATATATACACACTCACTCACCAGCCACTTTATTAGGAACACCTGTTCAATTGCTTGGTAACACAAATTGCAGCATCTCAATGCATTTAGGCATCTAGATGTGGTGAAGACGACTTGCTGAAATTCAAGCCGAGCATCAGAATGGGGAAGAAAGGAGATTCAGTGACTGTGAACGTGGAATGGTTGTTGATGCCAGATGGACTGGTCTGAGCATTTCAAAAACTGCTGATCTACTGGGATTTTCACACACAACCATCTCTAGGGTTTACAGAGAATGGTCCGAAAATGAGAAAATATCCAGTGAGCAGCAGCTGTGTGGATGAAAATGCCTTGTTGATGTCAGAGGTCAGAGGAGAATGGGCAGATTGGTAAGAGATGATAGAAAAGCAATAGTAACTCAAATAACCACTTGTTACAACCAATGTATACAGAAGACCATCTCTGAATGCACAAACCCTGAAGCAGATGAGCTACAGCAGCAGAAGACCACACCGGGTGCTGCTCCTGTCAGATAAGAAGCGGAAACAGAGGCTTCAATTCACACAGGCTCAACAAAACTTGACAATAGAAGATTGGAAAAACGTTGCCTGGTCTGATGAGTCTCGATTTCTTCTGCGACAGTTAGATGGTGGAGTCAGAAATTGCTGCTGGTGGTGGTGTAATGGTGTGGAGGATATTTTATTAGCACACTTTGGGAATTGTATTGTTTCTGACCATGTCCATCCCTTCATGACTACAGTGTACACGTCTTCTGATGGCTACTTCTAGCAGGATAATGCACCATGTCACAAAGCTCAAATCATCTCAGACTGGTTTCTTGAACATGACAATGAGTTCACTGTACTCAGATGACCTCCACAGTCACCAGATCTCAATCCAGTTTACTAGCTAGGATGTGGAGGAACGGGAGATTCACATCATGGATGTGCAGCAGACAAATCTGCAGCAGCTGTGTGATGCTGTCATTTCAATATGGACCAAAAACCCAGAGTAATGTTTCCAACACCTTGTTGAATCTATGCCATGAAGAATTCGGCAGTTCTGAAGGCAAGATGAGGTCCAACCCGGTGCTAGCAAGGTCTAGCTTTCCCTCCACATGTGTTCCCTGTCGCTGTTAATTTAGTTATTCCATGCACCTGTGTTTCCCCAATTATCCTGTCTTTATAAGCATTCAATTTTTTCAGGTCTAAAAACCGCATACGTGTGTCTTCCTCCGAGTTCCATCTGTTGGAGTAATAAAGTCTTATTGCACTTATCCTCGGCTCCGTGTTCAGCGTAACGTGACATGTTTATACATTAAATACATGCAATATAATATGAATACTGAAATATGTAAATATCCGTCAAATATATACTGTGTATGAGTCTTTATATATTAACTGCATGACTCTACGTTCTTTTTTTTTTTTTTTTTGTCAGACTAAATCTGAAAAACGAAGCCACAGTGGCCCATGAACTAATGAAACTACTCAGTCTTTCTGAAAGCTGATGATGGTAGATGCAGGGTTCCAGAAGGAGTGTGTGATAACTTGAGAAGCTCTCCGTGTGTGTGGAGCTGACCTGTATGTGCTGTGATCTTCACACTTCACTACGCTCTCCTGTGCTCAGCGCTCTCACAACATACTTCACCTCATCATGACCCTGATCTCACATTGCTCTCTTATCATTATACGCAAGTAGATTATTAATGGTACAGGTTTTCTTATTATTATTACGAGGAGATCCGTTGGTCTCTGATGTTCAGTGAATCTGTGTTGTACAGATGGAGAAATCATGCATCTTCAAATGCCTTTGTGTCCTTCGTCTTGCTCATTCACACAGATGCAGAGGTCACCGGACGCTTGTGTAGATGTCCTTGACATAATAATATAATCATAAATCCTCTGTAGATCTTTGTTTTCAAATCCATAGTGGATTGTCTCTGGTTTCTACATGCAAATGTCTCTTCAGACTGCCGAGATTAAGATAAGAGACTGAATGTGTTTCTGAACTCAAGGCTGTCTGTAATAGGGAATACATGCTTTATCCTCTAAATATACATTTTATCTTCACTGCCATTAGCTGCATATGAAAAGAGCTGCGAGGAGCTCACAGGAGTTAAAATCATGTTATAATCCAGAATGACACATTATTATGAAACAGTAAGAACAGCTCAAACTAAAACCATGTTTATTTATTTATTTATTATTCTAAAGTGTGCTTCCTGGTCCAAAATTAGTTAATTAAAATTAAAAATGGTATTTTATTTGAATCTTTTAAAGAACATATGCTTAATTGTTTTTAAGGTGAAGAAAGACAAAATAAAAGTAGTAACCAAAAGTAGTTTGATAAAAAAGTCTTTATTACGTTGATTTACTGTTATATTTTTTTATTGTTTATTCACTGTTATTTTGTTTTGTTATTTTGTCATCTCTTAAATAAAAAGTATATAAAAATATATATTTTCCAAATGATCACGTAGATTTTGGAAGATTTACAGTATTATTATTATTTACATTTGTCACAGTGTGACAAATGGCATGTGGAACTTATTCCCGCTGAAGCAGTGTTCCCGGGGAAACGCTTTGAGTGTAACTCTGTTCCCAGGCCTGTGTGTGTGTTTGTTGCTGTGACAACCCCAAATGATGGATTGGCAACAGGTGTGGGGGATTTACTCAGAGTTTGCGTGAGGCCTCATCAACAGTGGAGAGGATAAAAAGCAAGAGAGAGAGGTGGTGCGTGTGGTTTTTCTCCCTTGTGAAAAGTCGTTTTATTGGGTGGTAATAGTGGCTGGAGGACGGGTGAATGAAGTGGAAAGTGTTGCTTTGCTGAGGGATTCGAGGACAACAGAAGGAGAGTGAAATACCCTGTTTGCATTGGAGAGGAGCTAAGTAACTGAGAACTGAGTCTTGTAATTGCACACGTTTGACACTGAATTGGATGTGGTTTGGAGTGTTTGGATCACGATCATAAATATCACTGAGTGGATTGTATTGATTCATTACCGATCTCTTACCTCTCCCTCCTCTATAAATGGTGATGTGAACTCTGCCTGTGACTGTGAAGAAAAACATCTCAGAACATCCTCCGTGGCAGTGAGGATTGCGCCCTCCCCCTTCCCTTCGGACAGAAACCCGAATGTGAGTGCTGGCTTTAAATTGCACGTCGTGAAGTGAGTTTGCAGTGGCTAAAATTGATGTTTCCCCCCACAATATATGTTTGAAGTGGAATTGTCGTGTGTGTGTGTAAGCTACATTCCTGTTTGCCATGCACTCTCTATGTGTCATGAGGGCTGACTGTCAATAGTAAGAGTCCTGCGACACTGATTTGTTCCAACTGTCTGGATGTTGAGGATTTATCATCTGGGATGTGAATTAACCCCTCTGTTGTGCTAATA
This sequence comes from Carassius gibelio, assembly GCF_023724105.1. Lineage (NCBI taxonomy): Eukaryota > Metazoa > Chordata > Actinopteri > Cypriniformes > Cyprinidae > Carassius > Carassius gibelio. The sequence continues at coordinate 17,451,670 of NC_068419.1, forward strand.
GGAGAAGAGATGCCCTGTTGAAATATTTACTATCTGCCTCAGAAAAGCTCTGTGCAACCTGTTGACTTCGAGTCTGCTGTATTCCTGCCATTCAACTGTATGGTGAGAGGTGTTCGCTCCTTCCAATACATGTGAATTGTATACTTGCCTGAAACATCCAGTCTGTCCGTCTCAGAAGAAGCCCCATTCAGCCTGTTGACTTCGATTCTGCTGTATCCCTGCTATTCGTCTGTATTGTGAGAAGTGTTCGTTCCTTCCAATGCATGTGAACTGTATACTTGCCTGAAACATCCATTCTGTCTGTCTCAGAAGAAGCCCCATTCAGCCTGTTGACTTCGAGTCTGCTGTATCCCTGCCATTCAACTGTATGGTGAGAGGTGTTCGCTCCTTCCAATACATGTGAATTGTATACTTGCCTGAAACATCCATTCTGTCTGTCTCAGAAGAAGCCCCATTCAGCCTGTTGACTTCGAGTCTGCTGTATCCCTGCCATTCAACTGTATGGTGAGAAGTGTTCGCTCCTTCCACTGCATGGGAACTGTATACTTGCCTGAAACATCCATTCTGTCCGTCTCAGAAGAAGCCCCATTCAGCCTGTTGACTTCGAGTCTGCTGTATCCCTGCTATTCGCCTGTATTGTGAGAAGTATTCGTTCCTTCCAATGCATGTGAACTGTATACTTGCCTGAAACATCCATTCTGTCTGTCTCAGAAGAAGCCCCATTCAGCCTGTTGACTTCGAGTCTGCTGTATCCCTGCCATTCAACTGTATGGTGAGAAGTGTTCGCTCCTTCCAATGCATGTGAACTGTATACTTGCCTGAAACATCCATTCTGTCTGTCTCAGAAGAAGCCCCATTCAGCCTGTTGACTTCGAGCCTGCTGTATCCCTGCTACTCATCTGTATGAGGAAGCCCCATTCAGCCTGTTGACTTCGAGTCTGCTGTATCCCTGCTATTCATCCGTATTGTGAGAAGTGTTCGTTCCTTCCAACGCATGTGAACTGTATACTTGCCTGAAACATCCATTCTGTCTGTCTCAGAAGAAGCCCCATTCAGCCTGTTGACTTCGAACCTGCTGTATCCCTGCTACTCATCTGTATGAGGAAGCCCCATTCAGCCTGTTGACTTCGAGTCTGCTGTATCCCTGCTATTCATCCGTATTGTGAGAAGTGTTCGTTCCTTCCAACGCATGTGAACTGTATACTTTGTCTGAAGCATCCATTCTGTCTGTTTCAGTAGAAACCCTGCACAGCCTGTTGACTTAGAGTTTGTTGCATCCTTGTGGCCCACCTGTGCTGAGAGAGGTGACTGTCCTTTGTCACGAACGTGAGAGGGGCACGCTTTGTCTGGAATATCCACTCTGACGGTGTCAGGAGAAGCCACCTTACTGAAGACCGTGCACCTGCCGTATACGTACTTGACTGATATCATTCGCCTCAAATTCCGTACCTGTGGAAGAAGGAAGGAAGGCTGGAATTACATACTTACCGGAGGAGACTTACCGGACCCCTCACTTGCCAAACACATCCCCACCTCAAGGCTGTGTATCTGCCGTGTACGGACCTGACCGATATCCATCCGTCCCAAATTCTGCATCTGTGAAGAAGGGAAGGGAGTTTGGAAGTATTTAATTACCAGAGGAGACTTACCAGACTGCGGGCTTGCCGATTGTATTCCCACCTGTGAAATACCTACTTGACCACCCATCTGTCCATCTATTGCGGGGCCCGCACAGAGGAAGAGGGCGGGAGAGTCCCCGGTCGCTGCATTGTTTACCTTCAAGCCCTGAGGGTAACAAAGAAGATTTTAGTTTAGGATTCCCAATTTGTTTTTACTTCAAAATAAAACTTGTTAAATTTATTCTCTGTCTCCGACTCTTCCCTCTGATACGCTCCTCGAGGTGGTCCTGGTTTAGGGGAGGGCGCAGTCCAGCTTGGCCCCCCTGACCTGTGAAAGATTGGCGTAGTCGGCAGGGTACTACCTCGAGTTGAGCGACCAGAGGTCGAGATGGCAGAAGAGGAAGTGCTTGGGGCACGGCAACCCGTCGTGCCAATCTTTATGGGGGCTCCGTGGGCTCCGAAGTATGGAGGCCCGGGATCCGAAATGAGCTTGTCGATGTGGAAGGTACAGGTGGAGTACCTGGCAGGGCTCCAAGGTCTGAGTGCCCCGCAGCAGGTTCAGTTTGTTTTAAACTCTTTGGAAGGGGAAGCGAGGAGAGAAGTTCAGGCAGCACCGGCAGCAACTCGAGCGACTGTCCAGGCCATTTTTGACTTCCTCACGGGACAATATGGAGACACCACCCCGGTAGCTGTTCTGAGGACGCAATTTTTCAATTCTCGGCAAGGCCCTCGGCAATCTGTTCGGGCATTTACCCTACAATTACGGGAACAGTTTTCTAGACTTACAGGGAGACAGGATCATGGCCTGGGGGGCGAAGAGGTTTTACTACGAGATCAGTTTTTAGTGGGGCTGCGGGAAGGCCCTGTGCGTCAGAGTCTGCGGGTGCAATTTCGACGAACCCCGAACCTGACCTTTGAAGAGCTTCGACAAGAAGCACTGGCCCTTGAGTGTGACCACATGGAGAATGTAGATCCTCCCAGCTGCCTAGCCACGAATGTTGTTAGCACCCCTTCGACTACTACGACATCTGACTGGAAGCAGGCCCTCCGGGAAGAGTTGAAGAGAGATGTGCGGGAACAAATGTCTGACCTATCTAAATCTTTTATGGAGGAGCTTTGGCGAGAGCGCCTCCAGTTGTCCTCTTTACCGCAGGAGCGGGCTTACTCTGATGGGAACCGTCCTCCCGACCGCCGTCCATCCCGACCTTCTGGCTCGCGATTTCAGTGGGATGAGCGTGGGCGTCCCATCTGCAACGGCTGTGGAGAGCCGGGACATTACTTCCGTCAGTGTCCTGCTCGACGTGCATCGCAAGGGGGTTTTTAGAGTTTCCGGCCACTGTGGGTCAAGTGGTCGGGACCCCCTTATCAGACCCCTCTCTGCCTACAACTTCTAGGAGCCGCCTGGTGGGCTGTTGCCCAGTGGTGGTGGTTCAGGTCAATGACCAGAAAGTGCAGTGCCTCTTGGATACAGGCTCCCAAGTGACCCTATTCACCGAAAGCTTGGCCCATGAGTTGTTTGGCACCGAAGGTCGTCCACCTGCGGAAGCCCCCTGGTTGACGCTACGTGGGGCGAATGGTCTTGACATCCCGTATGTGGGATACCTTGTGACTGATCTAAAGATTCAGGGAGTAGTGGTGCCACAGAAAGGAGTGGTGGTCGTACGAGACACATGCCTGGGGTCTCATCGTGCCCTGATTGGGATGAACGTCATTTCGGACTGTTGGGAGGAGCTGTTCCGAAGTAGACCGGCTCGAACAGCTGCAACATCAGCCGGGCAGGAGTGGGACCGCATCAGGGCCGACTGCCGTCGAGTATGTCTGGCCGAACAACAGGGGGATCGGGAAAGCACGGGAAGAGTAGCCTGCCGTTACGCCTTGTCCATTCCAGCTCAGAGTGAGGCTTTGGTCGGGGTCAGGTTGCCTCCTCGACTTTATAGTCCGGAAGATTGGGTCATGGTGGAACCCCATGAAGATGGTCCCAAGGTGGAAGTTGCTCGAGGATTGGCGACTGTTCAGGGGGGCCGGGTCTCAGTGCGAGTCAGGAACATGAATCCTTTCCCTGTTCACTTGTATCGTCACCAGCGTTTGGCCCGGGTGACCTCAGTGAGGCCCCAGCAGGTTCGTGAACAGGGTGAAGTCAACTTCAATCGGGTAGGCCCGACAGTGGTAGAGGTGGCCCTGACACGAGCAGGTTCGGGGGCGGGAGAGATAGGAGGAGGGTTGCCTACCCACCTGATGGGGGAGTCTTTACGGGGTGAAGGACTAGGAGAAGAGCAATTGGGACAACTCCAAGAGTTCTTGATGGAATGGCAGCACTTGTTTTCCACTCACGATGAGGATTACGGCCGCACGGATGTGGTGCGACATCAAATCCCAACTGGGGATGCTGCACCCAGCCGAGAGCGCTATCGACCCGTGCCCCCGACCTTGTATTCAGAGGTCCGCACCCTTTTGCGAGGGATGCTTGACAAGGGGATTATTCGAGAGAGCAGTAGCCCTTGGGCTGCCCCGATAGTACTGGTTCGAAAGAAAACTGGTTCCTGGAGGTTTTGTGTGGATTACCGAAGGCTGAATCAAGTCACCAAAAGGGATGCTTTCCCGTTGCCTCGAGTTGAAGACTCTCTCACGAGCCTCACACAAGCCACCTGGTATTCCACCCTTGACTTGGCCAGCGGTTACTGGCAGGTGCAGATGGACGAGCATGACCGGGAGAAGACTGCATTCACTACCCCCTTTGGCCTATATGAATGGGACCGGATGCCGTTTGGCCTTTGCAACGCCCCAGCCACGTTCCAACGGCTGATGCAGCGTTGTTTAGGCAACCAACTGATGGATTCCACCCTCGTCTATCTAGACGACGTCATTGTCTACTCCCCAGATTTCAAGTCCCATCTCGAGCACCTAGAGCAAGTCTTCCGTTCCCTAGAGCGATATGGGTTGAAGCTCCAGCCAGACAAGTGCCAGCTCTTCCGCAAAGAGGTTAAATTCTTGGGGCATGTGGTGAGTGCAGCGGGGATTTCAGTTGATCCCGAGAAGGTGGTGGCAGTGCAGGAGTGGGCTGCGCCCAAGACGGTGCGCCAGGTTCGTTCATTCCTGGGCTTCGTGGGTTACTATAGGCGATTCATTAAGGATTTCTCTAAAATCGCTAGGCCGATCAACCAGTTGCTGGGAGGTATGGGACGAGTTCGTGGCCGAGGGTCCCCTTCGATCCAATGGGATCCGGCCTGTGAAGCTGCCTTCCAGAAACTCAAGCAGGAACTACTACAGGCCCCGATCCTAGCCTACGCTGACTTCACACAACCCTTCATCCTGTATACCGATGCTAGCCACCTGGGCTTGGGGGCTGTCTTGGCCCAGAAGCAACAGGGAGAGGAAAAGGTAATCGCCTATGCAAGCCGAAGTTTACATCCAACGGAGAAGAACGACGCCAATTACAGTTCTTTTAAGCTTGAGTTACTGGCAGTGAAGTGGGCGTTGTGTGAAAAGTTCAAGGATTACTTGTGGGGAGCCAAGGTACGGGTCGTCACGGACAATAACCCGTTGGTTCATTTGCAGACTGCTAAACTGGGGGCGGTGGAACAACGCTGGGTGGCCCAACTGGCCAATTTTGATTATCAGCTCCAGTACCGGCCAGGAAGAGAACACACTAATGCCGATGTACTATCAAGGTTACCCGGCGAAGGATCGGCAGGTCAGGTACCAGCACCAGAAGCGGGGTCCGATGAGGGACTGATGGTGGGAGTTGTAGAGGCACCAGGGCAAGTATCGGAGGAACCCCCCCCTTGTTGGGGGTGGGACCCACAGCGATGGAGGCGGTGGCAGGGCGAAGACGGAGATGTAGCGTTGGTTCGAACGTGGCTAGAACAGAAGGCCTGGCCTGAGGGTGTGGAACGCCGGACTCAGACTCGGATTGTGCGGGGCCTGCTGGGACAGAGGGGGAGACTCTATTTGAAGGAAGGTGTGCTCTGTAGGGCCCTCCAGGACCCAGGTCGGGGCGATGAGGTCTGTCAAATCGTGGTCCCTGAAGGGCGTTGTCAGGCTTTATTGGAGGCATATCACACCAAGATGGGACATCAGGGGCAGGAGAGGACATTGGCACTGGTGAGGCGACACTTCTACTGGCCCGGAATGGAGGGTGCCACGAGGACTTACCTTCAGAGGTGCCCACGCTGCACGTTGTTTAAGACCAAGAAGGACGTACGGGCACCGCTGGTTCCGATGCAGGCCAAGGCACCGCTACATATGGTGGCCATGGATTATCTGACTTTGGGACGGCCAGTGGATCGGATCCAGAACATCCTTGTGGTAACCGATCTGTTTACTAAGTATGCTTGGGCCATCCCAACTGTGGACCAAACCGCCATTACGACTGCCAACGCCCTTTGGAGGTATGTGATCCAACCATTTGGATGCCCTGAAATTTTCCACTCAGACCAAGGAACCAACTTTGAGTCCAGGGTGATCCATGAGCTGTGCCAACTGTACGGATGCAAGAAGACCCATACGACTCCCTATCACCCCCAAGGGAACGGGGGGTGTGAGAGGTTTAATCAGACCTTGCTGAGTTTATTAGGAACCTTAGAGGAGGAACAGCAAGGCCATTGGGTCGACAGACTCCCGGCGATGGTACAGGCCTATAACAACAGTGTACACAGTACCACTGGTTACGCCCCCACCTACCTGATGTTCGGCAGACATGTGAGACTTCCGATGGATATGCTTCTGGGGACCACTGCAGGGGAAGATGGAGGTAGTTTGACAGATTGGGTGACGGGACATCATCAACGCCTCCAGTCGGCATACGAACGAGTCTCGGGCCGGATTAACCGAGCAGCGTTGAAGAACAAGAGGTTGTATGACCGGACGGCTCGAGAGGCACCGTTACTACCAGGGGAGAGGGTGCTGGTGCGGGATAATCGCCGACAAGGGAAGGGAAAATTGAGTGACCGGTGGGAGGCTCAGCCGTTTGTCGTTTTGCGACAGCCACACCCAGACCAACCCGTATATGCATTGCGGCCAGAAGGAAAGGCGGGCCCCGAACGGGTGTTACATCGAAATTTGATCCGCCCTTGCCCAAACTACCCAAAACGTGTTGTAGAGAATCCACCGGTTGAAACGTCCGGGATGCCCCCGCTGGTAGGATGGGCGGTGATTCCAGGAGGCCTGGGCCTAGGGCTACGACCTGAAGCACCCATTTCCCCACCTCGACGGTCCCAGCGTGAGAATCGAGGTCAGCCTCCAGCTAGGTTTGGAGACTGGGTGTCTGGAGACCGTTCTCGGGACTAGAACGGTTTGGCGGGGGGGTATGTCACAGTGTGACAAATGGCATGTGGAACTTATTCCCGCTGAAGCAGTGTTCCCGGGGAAACGCTTTGAGTGTAACTCTGTTCCCAGGCCTGTGTGTGTGTTTGTTGCTGTGACAACCCCAAATGATGGATTGGCAACAGGTGTGGGGGATTTACTCAGAGTTTGCGTGAGGCCTCATCAACAGTGGAGAGGATAAAAAGCAAGAGAGAGAGGTGGTGCGTGTGGTTTTTCTCCCTTGTGAAAAGTCGTTTTATTGGGTGGTAATAGTGGCTGGAGGACGGGTGAATGAAGTGGAAAGTGTTGCTTTGCTGAGGGATTCGAGGACAACAGAAGGAGAGTGAAATACCCTGTTTGCATTGGAGAGGAGCTAAGTAACTGAGAACTGAGTCTTGTAATTGCACACGTTTGACACTGAATTGGATGTGGTTTGGAGTGTTTGGATCACGATCATAAATATCACTGAGTGGATTGTATTGATTCATTACCGATCTCTTACCTCTCCCTCCTCTATAAATGGTGATGTGAACTCTGCCTGTGACTGTGAAGAAAAACATCTCAGAACATCCTCCGTGGCAGTGAGGATTGCGCCCTCCCCCTTCCCTTCGGACAGAAACCCGAATGTGAGTGCTGGCTTTAAATTGCACGTCGTGAAGTGAGTTTGCAGTGGCTAAAATTGATGTTTCCCCCCACAATATATGTTTGAAGTGGAATTGTCGTGTGTGTGTGTAAGCTACATTCCTGTTTGCCATGCACTCTCTATGTGTCATGAGGGCTGACTGTCAATAGTAAGAGTCCTGCGACACTGATTTGTTCCAACTGTCTGGATGTTGAGGATTTATCATCTGGGATGTGAATTAACCCCTCTGTTGTGCTAATAGGAGAAGAGATGCCCTGTTGAAATATTTACTATCTGCCTCAGAAAAGCTCTGTGCAACCTGTTGACTTCGAGTCTGCTGTATTCCTGCCATTCAACTGTATGGTGAGAGGTGTTCGCTCCTTCCAATACATGTGAATTGTATACTTGCCTGAAACATCCAGTCTGTCCGTCTCAGAAGAAGCCCCATTCAGCCTGTTGACTTCGAGTCTGCTGTATCCCTGCTATTCGTCTGTATTGTGAGAAGTGTTCGTTCCTTCCAATGCATGTGAACTGTATACTTGCCTGAAACATCCATTCTGTCTGTCTCAGAAGAAGCCCCATTCAGCCTGTTGACTTCGAGTCTGCTGTATCCCTGCCATTCAACTGTATGGTGAGAGGTGTTCGCTCCTTCCAATACATGTGAATTGTATACTTGCCTGAAACATCCATTCTGTCCGTCTCAGAAGAAGCCCCATTCAGCCTGTTGACTTCGAGTCTGCTGTATCCCTGCCATTCAACTGTATGAAGAAGCCCATATTCAGCCTGTTGACTTCGAGTCTGCTGTATCCCTGCCATTCAACTGTATGGTGAGAAGTGTTCGCTCCTTCCACTGCATGGGAACTGTATACTTGCCTGAAACATCCATTCTGTCCGTCTCAGAAGAAGCCCCATTCAGCCTGTTGACTTCGAGTCTGCTGTATCCCTGCTATTCGCCTGTATTGTGAGAAGTATTCGTTCCTTCCAATGCATGTGAACTGTATACTTGCCTGAAACATCCATTCTGTCTGTCTCAGAAGAAGCCCCATTCAGCCTGTTGACTTCGAGTCTGCTGTATCCCTGCCATTCAACTGTATGGTGAGAAGTGTTCGCTCCTTCCAATGCATGTGAACTGTATACTTGCCTGAAACATCCATTCTGTCTGTCTCAGAAGAAGCCCCATTCAGCCTGTTGACTTCGAGCCTGCTGTATCCCTGCTACTCATCTGTATGAGGAAGCCCCATTCAGCCTGTTGACTTCGAGTCTGCTGTATCCCTGCTATTCATCCGTATTGTGAGAAGTGTTCGTTCCTTCCAACGCATGTGAACTGTATACTTGCCTGAAACATCCATTCTGTCTGTCTCAGAAGAAGCCCCATTCAGCCTGTTGACTTCGAACCTGCTGTATCCCTGCTACTCATCTGTATGAGGAAGCCCCATTCAGCCTGTTGACTTCGAGTCTGCTGTATCCCTGCTATTCATCCGTATTGTGAGAAGTGTTCGTTCCTTCCAACGCATGTGAACTGTATACTTTGTCTGAAGCATCCATTCTGTCTGTTTCAGTAGAAACCCTGCACAGCCTGTTGACTTAGAGTTTGTTGCATCCTTGTGGCCCACCTGTGCTGAGAGAGGTGACTGTCCTTTGTCACGAACGTGAGAGGGGCACGCTTTGTCTGGAATATCCACTCTGACGGTGTCAGGAGAAGCCACCTTACTGAAGACCGTGCACCTGCCGTATACGTACTTGACTGATATCATTCGCCTCAAATTCCGTACCTGTGGAAGAAGGAAGGAAGGCTGGAATTACATACTTACCGGAGGAGACTTACCGGACCCCTCACTTGCCAAACACATCCCCACCTCAAGGCTGTGTATCTGCCGTGTACGGACCTGACCGATATCCATCCGTCCCAAATTCTGCATCTGTGAAGAAGGGAAGGGAGTTTGGAAGTATTTAATTACCAGAGGAGACTTACCAGACTGCGGGCTTGCCGATTGTATTCCCACCTGTGAAATACCTACTTGACCACCCATCTGTCCATCTATTGCGGGGCCCGCACAGAGGAAGAGGGCGGGAGAGTCCCCGGTCGCTGCATTGTTTACCTTCAAGCCCTGAGGGTAACAAAGAAGATTTTAGTTTAGGATTCCCAATTTGTTTTTACTTCAAAATAAAACTTGTTAAATTTATTCTCTGTCTCCGACTCTTCCCTCTGATACGCTCCTCGAGGTGGTCCTGGTTTAGGGGAGGGCGCAGTCCAGCTTGGCCCCCCTGACCTGTGACAGATTATTATATTATTCCCATGACATATATATATATATATATATATATATTATTATTATTATTATTATTATTATTATTATTATTATTACAGATTTATTTCCAATTGAACATTAATTTGAGCGGGGGAAATATTTCTCATTAGGTTTATTAAAAATATATTATATTTATGCTTATCATTTTTTATTTTATACTTATCTAATACAGTAAAAATAAATATTTTAGACACTTCTGGGAATTTTGGGGAAATGTGGTTAATAATATTGACAATAATGCGGCAATGCATAATTGTCATATTACAGCAAAATTACAGCAATTACTTTCTTCTGATTTTGGCAAGAAATATGACCATGAGTAATTTATCCTATTTGACCGTTCTCTCTCTCTCACACACACACACACACACACACACACACACACACATTATATGTGTGTATATAAATATTTTTTTTTTATTTACCATGCTTTTAATTTCCTTTAAGGTATTTGATTGGCTTAGAATGATAAAAATTGTCACAGCAAGGGACAAGAAGCAGACATGGGAGCGTATAGCACAAACTATTAACGGTTCATTCCCTGCTTGTGTGAACCTATAAGCTTGCTATATTCATAAATGCAGTATTTTGAGCCTACAAGGTGGGAATGTCCAGTGAAACTAAATGAACTGCGACACAATAAGATGTTCTGAACGTGCTGTAATTGTTTGTGTGATCACTGCTTACAGAAGGTTGTGACAGACCCAAATCATCACTATTGCACTGTTGCATTTTCCCAGTTGCCAAATATCATAATGTAGTGATTACTTTAATTTATGTATTAAATTATAAATTATTATATAATCTATCGCGTCTTATTAACTAACTGTCATCCACTGTCTGCAACACATTTCTTCTGCCTCTTCGTCTCTCTGCCATTTTCTCCTCTGCTAAAGATACTCTTAAGCCTCTTTAAAGTCCTCGTCTGTGCTCCTAAAAAATTAGACCTTAAGACCTCTTTTAAGGGTTAAGATGCTTTCTGAATTACTTTTTTCTTTACTAGGATTTTTTCTTTAATTTTAAGAGTAAACACTCACATTTATAAGAATTTTCTTAGAATTTTGTCACTAGGAGCTACTTTTTGCATTAAGATTCTTTATGAATACGGGCCCTGGTCATTTTTGCAGGAATGATTCACTTTTTATCCAGGTATAATCTCCTCATAGAGCTTCATTGTTAGTGCACTACTTTGAGCATTTATTGTTGTGTTTCTGAATTGATGAATTTTCACGGTTTGTTTCTGATTCTGATGCACTTTCTTGTTTGACAATGCTGATTGATTTTGATTGCATTCATGCATTTGACACATTGATATCACTGTGAATTTGTTAAATGATTTCACAATATTTTGTCTTGAGCTAAAGGTTCAGCTTTGTAGCTCAAACACACGCACACACACACACACACACACACACACACACACACACTGGAGGACTGAGTGGTTGACTTGGGATTCAGTGGGTTTGTTTTATGCGGTTTCAGTCACTCCTGAACTTCTCCTCAGGATCTGATGTGCTTTGAGTCGCTGAATCATAATGCTGTTGCCTCTGTGTAGTGTAAAGGTCAGTGCTCTTCCTCCTTCATCATTTCATCAAAAAATTATAATAATTCTGGTTTGATTTATTTTTTATAATCTTAAGAACCAGTTCAGTGAATAAAGTTAAGTTAACCCTCATAATGCATTGAAAATGAGTATACTATTTGTATAATGAAGTCGAAATTTTACAAGATTAAAGTCAAAATATTAGAAGAATACATTTTCACATATTTGGAATTTTTTTACAAATAAAACAATTTAATTAAATGAATTGTTTCACACATAATTGTAAGACACATCATTTGTGTTTCACTATAAACTAACATTAAAAGTAGGACTATCAAAAGCATGAATCTTATTACTATTGGGTGGCTGGCGCACTACAAATAACGAATGCAATGGAAGATATGAAATATTATTTCCAAGCATACTGTCTCCACGAGTATGACACATGGTATGATTTCTGCTAATAATCCCACATATATCTGTAGTGTATAAGAGAGCTACAGCGCCCCCGAAGGAATGGGGATTGAGTGGGTGAGCTGATGTTAAGATAAAAAGTTGTTCCTGTTCAGTCTATTAATAAATATCATATTCTTGATATTAAGATGTTTCTGCGAGTCTTTAAAACTGACTCTTCGTCTTCCGAGTAAGATGATGCAGCCGGCTCGGACACAATATTCACATCAATCCCGATGACCTGCATCTTCTCCCGGTGCTCTCAATCCGGGACATTTACATGCACAATCTCACAAAATATTATAACTTTAATTTCTACTATTTAAATTCTCAAAACATTTTGACTTTATTCTCGTAGTATTACAACTTTATTCTTGTAATATTTAAAAAATTTTCTCGTAATCTTCGATTTTTTTTTTCATCGTGGCACTAAAATGCCATCATAAATTTGAAACAACTTGTACAACCTTAAAAATTTAAAGCAACAAATGACCTTTATTTAAATTTTTCAGTGTAGAAAATTTCATAATAAAAAATAGCTTTTTTCTGCATAAATGAATTGTAATGTCACTTTAACTTGATCCGTTTAAATGTTCCCATTAAAAACTATGATAAACAATGAAGCCACCAAGTCAAATAACACAAGTGTTAATGAGGCATGACTTTCTCTGCAGAACCTGTTCCAGAGCAGGTTTCTGGGCCTATTATTATTATTGTCATATTATTTGTTCTTGAAATGGAGACAGATCATGAGAAAACAACCTTCTGCTGTTATGTATACCTTTTCTTTCTCTTTCTTTCACAGATGAGGTTTTGTCAGAAAACTTTCTGGACTATAAGAGTCGTGGCCAGATCGTGTGGAGCATCGCATCAGCTTGTACTTCATGGAGGGTCAGTATCCTCCTCCTGACTGCTTGTCTTTTTCTCCATTAATGCACTTTTACAAAGTCGCCTCAGGGTTTGGATTTTGCTCATTTCTCTGCATATCACTCACTGATGTTGCCAAAAAGGCAATGACAGTCCACTTCCACAAGTCCACAGATGCAGTCAGGGAGTCTGATTGAATTTCATCATCTTCAGGATTGAAACCATTTCAGATGTCACTGTATTTCTGTATTCGGCTTATTATAAGTTCCTGTGTGAGGATATTTCTCAGCATCTGCACATTTTCAAGACTGTCTCCGTCTTTGATCAGGGAATCTTCCACCTCGACTCCTTCATGCTGATTATATAAATCTGTTTCCTCATTCCATGCATCTTTTTTTTCATATCTCAGAGCAACCAGATTCGGAGTTTCAGCTTTTGAAGCTCCTCGCCATCTGCCTTTATTTCAGAGCAGCGTTGCTTCCTCCGTGAACATCTCCTCCTTCTCATAATGTGTTTTCTCCCTTGCAGCTGCGTCATAAAGGCAAGGCAAGGCAAGTTTATTTATATAGCATATTATACACAATGGTAATTCAAAGTGCTTTATATATATATATATATATATATATACAGTGCAGTGCATACAGTGACGGGCAAATAGTAACCCCCTGTCTACTTACCCCATACCTTTTACAATTTATGTATAGCTATACTATTGTTACGGTGCAGGGTGCCTTCTCGGCTTCCCCTGCGGTCTGTATTGTCCTTTCATGTTCGGCAGCTCGTGGTCGGGCAATCAGCGCTGATCGTGGCAGGGGTGCGCAGTGAAGGACTAGATCTGTTCCCTGTAGCTTCCTTCTGGCTTGGATGTGCTTATTGACATCGCCATTCAGGTCGACGACTGGATAGCCCTCCGTTCCCGGCAATGAAGATAGTGGATTCCACATGAGCATGTCACCAGGGCTGCGTTTGGAGCAGCATGTGACACGCTGTCTCAATGCCTCATCTTCCCGGAGGAGGAGCTTATGCAAGTCGGGAGAGCTTCATGGATTCCAGATTGGCAACACGTCTGGGGATTTTGGCTGTTGTGCTGGTGAAACCTATTTTTGCCTTTGTGGCACCCATCTAACTAATATTACTCACGCCACCCAGTTTGTCACATTAACTTTGTCTGGTAATCATACCGAGGAGATTAGATTTCTCCTTATTCAATCCCCCACCGCTCCAGTGGTGTTGGGTCACACCTGGTTAGTTAAACCCCAGTCTTGTCTCGTTTTGTGTTGCAGGAGAAGCTGGTCAACCTGGCGGATGAACCGGAGGCATACCGTGATTTGAGAGTGGTTTTTAGTAGGTCCCAAGCTTCATCTCTGTTTTTGTTTACATCTATGACATCCTGATCTTCTCCCAGAACGAGCGCGATCATGTCCAGCACGTCAGGCGAGTGCTCCAGTGGCTCCAGCGCTTTCTTGGGTTTGCCAATTTTTACAGGCAGTTCATTCTGAATTTTAGCCAGATCGCCCTTCCTCTCACTGATCTCACCTCCACAAAGTAACGATTCTGTTGATCATCACAGGCCCAAACTGCGTTGAGAGCCTTTAGAGTCGATTTATTTTGGCCCTTATTTTAACTACCCCTGAGCGGTCTCATCAGTTCATTGTGGAGGTGGATGTGTCTGAGGTAGGGGTTGGGGCAGTTTTGTCTCAGAGAGTATCTACGGACGAGAGAATACATTAGTAATAGGGAGTTACTAAATGTCAAGCTGGGGCTGGAGGAGTTGCGTCAGTGGTTAGAGGGAGTGGGGTTTCCGTTTATCATTTGGACTGATCATAAGAATCTCGAGTTCATTCGCACCGCCAAGAGAATAAATTCCAGGCAAGCTCTCTGGGTATTATTTTTTGGACATTTCAGGTTTACCATTTATTATTGCCCCGGCTCTGAGAATGGTAAACCTGATACGCTGTCTCAGGTCTTTGAGGTTGAGGCTATACCCACCCTCCCCATGGCCATTCTGCATCCCGAACAGGTTGTGGCTGCGGTCGCCTGAGGGGTGGAGTCCAAGGTATGCATGGCACTATGCTACGCTTCTGTTCCTGCGGGATGCCCAGAGGGTCTGCTCTTCATGCCCGGATCAGTCCGAACTAGCGTATTACAGTTGGGTGACTCTTCTAGTCTAGCTTGCCACCTTGGAGTGACTTGTACTTGTATGTTAATCAAGCAGCGGTTTTGGTGGCTGTCCATGGCATGGGATGCTCGATGGTTACTGATAAGGAAGTTGGTACACACCGTACACCTGCATATACCTTCCACTACACCACTGCCTGAAACACATCACTGAGAGCTGCTATCAGTTGTTTTTGGTTCACCTAGTGCAGATGGAGGGGGTTTTGGGCTTGGCATTGTGGCAGGGGCCTTCAAGTTGTCCTTGGGTGCTGAGAATTGGAGCTGTTCTGATATGTCTCAGTCTGTCTGTGATGAGCTCTGTGGGCAGGGCTCAACCGGGATGGTGTCCATGAGCAGTACTTGTTGTGGCTGCGTGGTGTTATCAGTGTCCTTGTGGGATGTGTCAACCACATGATGACTCAGAAGGTGATATGAAGTCCTGTCATCACTTATTCTCTGTCCAGGTGTGTGTGTGCCATTCAGATTGAATGGATTGGCACACACTACTGAAGGATGATGGAGGGATAAATAGATATTAATAAAATTGAAATGCTTGCTAAATTCAGAGCCTCTAATGTGATGAATCAAACCCGATTTACCTATGTTGAATGAAGTGAATTTTAATTCAACTAGTTATACATTGTATTTATAATTTTTGTCTTTTTGTATTATTATTAACATTTTACACAATTAAGGAGGCATGTATAAATGGGGCATCTTCAACCTCAATAATTGTTTGATGACATGTGATGTTAAATAGCTCTAATCACTAATTTTTTCAATACTTGGGTATTTATGATACTAGCCTTGATAGTAAAAGAAAAGAAAAAAAAAATTCATTAAAAATATTATTAAACATGTACTCTCTTTATGTTGATCCTACATTAATTTGGGAATTCAATACATATTATTACAAATTTTAATATCAGTTGCCATTTATTGCCACTAACATGACTATGCATGATTAATCGCAAAGAACTGTAACTGAGTGTGATATTCATCCAAACTTTTTCATAGTTGTTTGGAGGGTAATTCTGCCATTACTTAGACATCAGTTAATTTTTCTTTTAGTATTATTATTATAATTTTTTTTTACCATGGTGTTCTCTGACGTGACATGACATTCAGCCAAGTATTGTGACCCATACTCAGAATTCGTGCTCTGCATTTAACCCATCCGAAGTGCACACACACAGAGCAGTGAACACACACACACACACACACACACACCCGGAGCAGTGTTCATCATTTATGCTGCGGCGCCCGGGGAGCAGTTGGGGGTTCGATGCTTTGCTCAAGGGCACCTCAGTCGTGGTATTGAAGGTGGAGAGAGAACTGTACATGCACTCCCCCCACCCACAATTCCTGCCGGCCCGAGAATAGAACCCACAACCCTTCGATTACCAGTCTGAGTCACTAACCGTTAGGCCACGACTTCCCCAAATCAGTTGTGACACATGAGGTCATGCAGATCAGCAGGGGTCAGGAAGGGGCTGACCTCATGACAGACGCCAGTGTAAACTCAGCAATAAAGAAACCACTGCAACATGTTCATTGTCACAGTGTTGATGAACTTACTCCAGAGGTGCATGTGATGCTGAAATACAACTTCACAGGGGAGAGGTTACGAACAAGACCTGGACGATGGTTTTAACTGTACAACTGTTTTATGCCTGTGTCTACATCACTGTCAGTTTAGCCCCGCCCACCAATTTTAGATCACTGTCAGTATAGCCCCGCCCACCGATTCTACATCACTGTCAGTTTAGCCCCGCCCACCGATTCTACATCACTGTGAGTTTAGCCCTGCCCACCGATTCTACATCAATATCAGTTTAGCCCCGCCCACCGATTCTACATCACTGTGAGTTTAGCCCCGCCCACCGATTCTACATCACTGTCAGTTTAGCCCTGCCCACCGATTCTACATCAATATCAGTTTAGCCCCGCCCACCAATTCTACATCACTGTGAGTTTAGCCCCGCCCACCGATTCTACATCACTGTCAGTTTAACCCCGCCCACCAATTCTACATCACTGTCAGTTTAGCCCCGCCCACCAATTCTACATCACTGACAGGAGTGGCAATTAACTTTATTTTTAATGAAGTTCCAGACTGCTTGTCAATAAGTACATTTAGATTTTACAATACATTTTATTTTTCAGGATTCACAGATGAATAGAAAGTTCAGAAGAACAGTTAAGAAAAAAAAATATTTGATATAGAAATATTTTGCAACATTATAAATGTCTTGTCACTTGTCACTGTTGATCAATTGAATGTATAGATGTGAAAAGAAATGATTTAATAACTTGTTTCAATAGGTTAAATATATTATTAAATATGACTAAATTAACCTCTTAAAGTTTGTTTACAGTTTGGTTTTTTGAAAAATATTTAAATAAAATATTATAGATGGTTTACCAGTGCCCAATCATGCTTCATATGTCATTAAAAGCATACAAGCAATCATTTTTCCCAGTGTTTTTTCCTCTTAATTTTTTATTTTGTGCAGAATAATTAGTCACATGGCATTTACAGCTCAGCTGATTGTCTTAAGAAGTTATGGAGCTACAAACATACACATCATATATGAGAAATAGCACATGTTCATGTTATGTTAAGAAAATACAGGGGTTTTCACTGCGGCTGGAATTACTAGATGATAATAAGCGCTTTAATAGCCCTTATCTTGCCATTTATAGCCAAGTAGAACAGTTTGCTGTTCTCTCAGCATTCATAATTTAGATTAAAATGTTGAATGGATTAAAGGTCACTCCCCCTAAGTACAAAAGACAATAGTTAGGCAATAAGCTCTTTGTATTTGATCAAATATCTCCGTGACTTTACACCTTGTGGATGGATCGATGAGACAGAACACGAATGTGATCCCATCTGAACCTCAGCTGCTCATAATCACCACTTTCAGCATAAGCACCCCTGAACAAGCCCAAGCCAGAGATGCACGTCCGCAGTCCCGCTGCTCTTGTGCTGGTGTGGTCCACAGAACTGCTGAGAGCCAGAAAACCAGTGCCCTTTCTCGGGCGAGCTGTTTAAAAATAACCACGACGGAAGCAGAGGCGGAGAAGCCTGGGATCAGGTGCAGCAAGAAGAGCTGCAGACACACTGATGGATGGCAAAGAGAGGCTGACTGGTCTTTATGGACACGCTCTGTTATCCAGGGCTCTGATTGTGAATTATCACCCGGGTCTGATGTTGCCCGGCTGGGTAACGAGAAGGAAGAGGGAGGATGCTCTCACCTGGATACCTGGCTGGGGGAGGTAGCTTTGAGCTCTTATGACACTTCTAGAGCTGCCTATAGGGCCAAATGACAAGAGTTATTTTGTTGTGAATGTGTTTGTAATTGACTGAAATGAAGTGTTGAGAAATGTGTTTGTTTTGTGCACTGTAAACCTCTGTGACTGTGATTCTGTGCACCTCGTTCTGCTGAAAGAGGTGAAAGTCTTTGGTATAAAAACAATCCTCCTCATCTCATTAATGAATGGACTGTTGAATTTCTAAAGAGGCTAACAGACACAAAATCACGTCTGGTGCAGTATGGGTTATTATTAGTTTGCCTTGGGTAATTTATTTTATTTAAAAAATATTTTCAGTTTTTCTGTTTTCTGTTCTATTGTATTTTATATTATATTATATTATATTATATTATATTATATTATATTATATTATATTATATTATATTATTATTTTATTTCAAAAAACAAAAATTTATTTTAAAAGCTTTAGTGGTGATGGCCATTTTACTATGTCAAATTATGTATTTTAGATATTTTTATAGATTTCCCATTAGTAATTTTACTGTTTTAAAATTCCTCATTTTAATAATGTTTCTTTTATTTTTTATTAGTTTATTATTTTTTTATTATTATTATTATTTTAACAAACAAAAATAATTTTAATAGTTTCAGTCATAGTTAATGATGGTCACTCTGGACCCTATGCCATTTTATTATATCAAATTATGTATTTTAGATATTTTTATAGATTTTCAGTTAATAATTTTAGTGTGTTAACATATCCAATTAATTTTATTTTCTTATTTTTCCCTGCATCGTCTCACCTGTATTGCCATCTGCAGGTGGAATTTCTTACTGCGCACAGTTTCATATACTTCTGCTGTTATCTGAAGAAAGATGATTACAATTTATTTTTGTTTTAATGGCACTTTGTGTTTGTTCTACTTGTATGATGCAGTATTTATTTATTTTCTTCAGTTTACCAGTGTTTTTCCATCTCTTATTTGAGTCTTAGCTCTAGTTTACAGTAATAACCCTGGAGCCAGTGTTCCCCATCAGCTTGAGTTTTTCCTCTTCTGAGAAGCACCGTCCCATGAGCCTCTCTCTCCTCATCCTCTGGCTGCTGCATCAGTGCAGTCCTAATGAATGTGTGCTATTGATTGGTAACGAGCCGGCGTCTGTAATGGGCTTTAAGCACAAAATATCAGGCCACATGTGCTGAAAGAACAGAAGAGGACAGAATGAAGGGGGCGTGGCCTGTGTAGAGTTACTTCCTGTTCTCGCCAGCTCTTCCTGTCCTCCAGTCACGTGATCAGCTGACCGCTGTGGTTCTCTCTGATAGGAGCTTCCTCAGACTCTGGGCAGCAGGAGACTCATCAGCTTCTCTCTGTCAGGGAAGGGATTCATTCATCTGAAAGCTAAGAAATCCTGTTAGAAACCAATGTTAGTAAAGCTCAATCAGTTAAGAATAAATGCTCATTTTTTTTTTTTTTTTCTATATGGTAAAGATCTTGAATGAATATTGTGCTAAATAAATAAAACAAATTAATGAGATAATGCAAATAAAATTGGTAAGTAGTTTTAGTGAGTAAGCATAGGAGTGTTTATTAGTCTTTCAACTGTTGAAAATCTTCTCCAGGTTTATTCTTAATGTTCACAGGAATTTATTTACTATTATATATAATTTACATAAAATATTAATAAATATTTTATATATGCATTTAAATTAAATTAAATTAAAATATAAAATTAAATGTATGCATTTAGCAGACGCTTTTATCCAAAGTGACTTACAGTGCATTCAGGCTATCAATTTTTACCCATCAGATAAATGTATAAATGTATAATATATAAATGTAACATTTTTCTTAAATATATGCATTAGGGGTGTAACGGTTCACAAAATTCACGGTTCGGTTCGATACGATACACTGATGTCACGGTTCGGTTCGGTTCGGTTCGATACGTTTTAGATACAGCAAAATGTAAAAACATCTCAACTTTTCAGAATGCCGCAAGCGCACCGCGGGTCATGTGACAAGAACTAACCAATCAGCTTCATCCTTTCCCGTAACAACGTTGAGAGCTCAGCCAAGATGAAGGAACAGCTGATAATAGTTGTATATGGATTGCAATTTTGAAATAAATTTAGTAGCAGAGCTACTGCAAGCGATTTTTAGAGCTGCAAATCCATTTATCCTTCGCTGAAATTTCCGCGTCTCATGGAGAGAGCACGTCATTGTTGCTTAGCAAAGACAGACGCCTCATGAGCGCTTCTGCCCGAGCGCTTTGGAAAGGAGGAGAAAGACGCGCTTAGCGTTTTCCATGCGTTTTTAGGCACGATATGTGAACGGCCCCTAAGGCGCTCGCTCACTCAGCACGCGCTGAAGGCTCGTTGCAAAATGTCTAATGCATTTAACAGACCAGAAATATAAGATCCTAAAATAACCAACAGGTCTGGTGTTTGGGTTGGATTCCCTGTAAGCTATAGTGTCTAAATGCTGCAGGGATAGTTTGCTGCGTGCATGTTTCTCCTTTTTTTCGTCTTTTCCCAGATAGTACTGATGCATATATCCCAGATATTCCCGCTGGTTTTTTTTTTTTTTTTTTGTAATCCCGCTGGTGTACCCTGTCATGTTGCAGATGCGACATACCGTTGTTTTTTTATCCACCACTCTCTTGCCATCACCATTATAGCTTAAAGGGAATCCAAAGTGCACCCAAACACCAGACCTGTTGGTTATTGGAGGATCTTCTCATTTCTAGTCTGTTAAACGCATTGGCTATTTTGCAACGAGCCTTCAGCGCGTACTGAGTGAGCGAGCGCCTGCTGAGTAGCCTAACATAAACATATAAGATGGTGTTTTTTTCTTCTTCGGGAGTGTCAGGGGCGTTGCCTGTTACGTTGTTTGGGTTATTGGGCTACCTTGTTGAACGCATATCATTATATTTCTATCTCTCTCTCTTTTTTTTTTTTTTTTCCAAATATAATTAATTACTCCAACGAACCGTTCGGTATACATAATGCGTACCGCGTACCGAACCGAAAGCGTCGTACCGAACGGTTCAATACGAATACGCGTATCGTTACACCCCTAATATGCATAAACGTGTGCATTAATATATACATAATAAATGTTTGATAACACAAATTTACAGTATTTTAGATCAAATAAATCCACCTTTGATGAGCAGAAGAGACTGCTTTCAAAAACATAAAACAATATTTACAAACTTTTGAACAGTAGTGTAAATTAAGAAGTTTAATAAGCCAGTGTTTATTTTCATTCATTTATATTACAGTATTTTACTTTTGAATTCATTCTGCATGACAATATTTTGGATTCTCAAGAGAACATTATTATTATTTTTATTCATCTTTATATCCTCAGAAACCCCTCTTCATCACTGAATTCTCTGGACTTCATAAAACCTTTATAACCTTTCTCTTTAGTTGTATTGCACTAAGTTACAATTTCCCATGAATCCGCTTGTGTCTCCGTTCAGCCGTTTCAATGAAACCTGCAGAAATAAGGTTTTTGCTTCCTTTTGCAGCTGTTCGATGACACATTCAGCAAGGCTTCTGTATTATATTTAACTTCTGAATGAAAATGCATAAATCAAATGTCACAACCCAATCAACTCAAAAGAATCATACAATTATGAATATTGTCCCTTTCTTAATCCTGTTCTCTTTCTTCTCAATTGTATCTGAAGTTGCGACGGTCAAACTATGGTCTAAACTCATCAGGACTCACAACTTGCGGTCTGTTAGAAACCTGATAGAAAAGCATCAGTGAAAGTCGTTTTAAGAAGTAGGTCTTTAAAATGAAAGTGCATCTTATCAGACTAGAGGAGGTCCTGTGGCTCTGAATAGCATCTAACACTCAGACGCTCAATCTGAAGTGTTAAAAAGGCATGAAGCTTATAGTCAGTAGATTATGGCAGTGCAATAATACATCTCAGCCGAGCTCGTCTGGATACTGGAGCAGATAACGAGCTCCTGTGGGATTCTGAGGCGTCCTGCTTTACTCTCCATATTCCCAGACGCAGACTTTACAGCTTTAGCCTTTCACTGTTTCTCTATATTTGTTTTAATATTGCAAGGACACCAGGAAAAATTAAAATGAGAATATGCAGTTGAATACTAGAGAGTAAACAGGGACTTTATTTTATTATTACATACAAATTATTATTATTATTATTATTATTATTATTAATATGATAAAATATATGTCTAATTTAATTCATTATTTTCAAATGTAAAACACCCACCTTGCAACAAATATATATTTGATTTATTTTAAATTATTACATTTAGTAGAATTGCATTTTATACTGTGTGTAATACAATAGTTAATATTATCATTTTACATTGAACATTTTAATAATTATATATTTAATTTGTATTCATAATTATTCATTTATTGTATTATTAATAGTAGTAAACATGTTATGTCTAATACGTTTGCAATTTGTATTCATAAAGTAATAGTATAGCTTAATAACAATATCTATCTATCTATCTATCTATCTATCTATCTATCTACTGTATATATATATATATATATATATATATTTACGTACAGTATATAGATATTGTTTTGACTCTCTGATGTTGCTTTTTGTGTTATTGTTTCACTGTTCACTATAAATGATTATAAAGTTATTATTTAAAGTATATACTAATATTAGATATATTATTAGATATTATATTTGAATTTAGAAATTGATAATAATATAATAATGTAATCGTTTTAATAATATTATTATGTTAATATTCCACACATTTTAGTTGTGGTTTCATCATAAGCACTGTTTTCTTTCAGAGTTTCAGGCAGTAGGTCTGAACTTAAGAAGGGAATGTTCTTCAGTCCTGACCCGTATCTGAAGATCTCCATCCAGCATCTTCCCTGTGCTGCTCCTCACTCGTCTTTGACATGAGCCATCATTAAAGGCACGTCACGGTGAGTCTGTGTGTGATTGTGCTCAAGGCAGCGTTGAGCGGATCATGAAAGCTCAGTCCCTCAGCAGCCGCTGATGCTGCTTCTGCCAGCGGCCCTGAAAACAAAAGAAGCTCTCTGATAACTTCATGAACTGAAGTTCTGATTCAGATTCAGACTGTGAGGTATTTTATTCCAGCTTCTGTCTACAGCACATTTGGGAGAAACATAACCGCACAAACAGAGCTGGCATCACCTCTGCAATCAAGCCTTTGATATCTGATATTATGGCAAATATTTACAAGATTCATGGATATCGAAGAGTTTAAGTATTTAATCAAGGTGCTCAGACAAGCATTTTTAGATTTTGCAGCAAGTTAGGAGTTTATTTAAGACTTAGTTAATGGTTTATTAATAGTGAGTATTGGACCTTAAAGTAAAGTGTGACTGGAATTACATCAAAACATACAATAAAAAAATAAATAAAGGATAGTAAGCAATACTTAGTATGCACTATGCAGTGTGCAGTGAGCATATGTGTAGCCTGCCTCAGACGACGGTATTGTGAGTAAATGAACAGGCTTGTGCTGATCTCTTTTGGACTGGTTTTCTTTATCTTCTGCTGCTGTTCTCTCAGTGTGTAGCGCGTGTGAAATACTCAGCCGGTGTATTGTGAGTCAGCGGGTCAAATATGGGCTAGTTCGTCTTCACACGCTTGGCTGAGCTGGCGGAAATCCAGTAGAGAGCAAACGTGAGCCACTGAAGGATTTCACCAGCCGCCCTTTAGAGGTTAACGGCACCATTTACTGTCTGCTAGATGAAGCGTGATCTACTGAGTTTCCCATAATGCCTTGCTGCCTGTTTACTGTCAGGGTTTCAGAATGTCCAGAGTATCCCATTGATGTTTCGTGGCTAAATCTAGTGTTTTTTGTTGATGTTTTTTTTTTTATGTTGATGTTTGAATCCCAATGATAGCATGTGATTTAATATTCTGCTTCCTTGAAAACGGGATGTGAATAACTACACTGAATATACAGCAGCATGATCCCACTAATGGACAAGCCATACTGTATTTCTGCTGTCCTCTAGGACTAGGAGATATGGCAAAAAATAACATCTATATTTATAATTTTTTTAACTATTTACTGATTTAGATTTTTTTTAACAAAAGATAAAAAGGTAGATATTAAAAATATCAAATATATAAAAAAAAATCAAACCATTACAGAAGTGCTTCTATTTTGCATTTTATTAATTTAAACCCCTTTTTTTTTTGTCAGCATAACAATTTAAGTGAATTGTTTGACACATTTCAGCAGAAATTAATAATTTATAACCCAGAAATAATGTAAAATATTACAAATGTTAAATATTAATACTTAAATATTTATAACTAATTTAACATGTTTTACTTTTGTTTATTTACAGCTTTAAAGTAGATATTAAATAACATATTTTTCTTTCTTCTGTATGTCTTGATACATTAAAAAATAAATACATTTTTGTTCATAGTTTATTTACATGTACCAATTTAAACAACAGTATTTACATTATATATATATATATATATATATATATATATATATATATATATATATATATATATATATATATATAATTATTATTATTATTATTATTATTATTATTTTAAGAAAGAATTGTAAAATGTGAAATGCCTCATCTACCTTTTTTAAACAATTTGAATATTAATTTCAACTTCTCAAATCTTCCCGAGTCTTTTTTTGCTGTTCAGGTTTAAAGCTGAGACTTAGAGACAGCATCACTTACTGCTGATGTTGCAAGCTGTGAACCAATGATGACACTGAGATCAGGACACCCACGGACCATATGCACACATTTATGACGTTACTTAAACTCATATTACCAACAAAATCATGGCAAGCATCAGGAATATGCAATTGATCACCCAACACATCTCGTCCAGATGCAGCCGTTCGGCTCTTGAGGAGTGGAAACACGTTCTGTTTGGCCAGAAGATAATATTTGGCTAGCGCTGACCCAGATCAAGTCCTGATAGTGATATACAGAAGTCTTTCCACGGAGAGAGAGTGTGAAATCTGCTGTTGACCAGAGGACAGACCTGATTCATGGCTTCTGTGTATATTTTGGGTGTTTGTTCTTTTGTCCAAAGCCATTTTCTGTCATCTCCACTAATGCTGCTGTTTTCCTGTTGACAGTGTCTTTCTGGATCACAGCTATGTTGAATCCTACACTAATAATCACACACGAGGATTGAGTTTTGTCTGTGTATGTTATTCAGATCCCTCAAGAAGGCTGAGAGCTGTTATCTTTATTCTGTGCGGACAGATGAAACAAGCTCTTATTCTCTCTCATTTATTGATGTGTGTTTTACTGTGTCTGTTGCATTATGAAAATGTGAATCTTGGAAAAGTAATACCTCGCAGCAGTACTGACATACAGGTCAAATGTAGCTAGTAGTATGGTACTGGACATAGCAATTATTGAAAAAGTCTCACAAAACTGAACCCTTTTTCAGCTAGTTTCTATGGTTAAGTTGTTGTAATGGGTTGTTTTTACACTTCATTAAAGCACGGGCAGAATTTGTCACATAACATCGTCATTAAAAGAAAGCCACACCACTTATAATTGCTGCAGTGCTGCTTTCTAGTTTGCCCTGTGATGAGTTTGGCTGCCAATTACTGTAGTACACTGTTGAACATGATCTCTACCTGATGAGAACCGATAATGACTCTCTAATTAGTCTTTCACCTTCACTGCCCACATTTAATAGACAGTCACCAGAAAGGCTACCTAGTCCATGATATCACACATCTATCTCACAGACTGTAATAAGATTGCCATAAACCTTCAGTTTTTACCTGACACACACACCCACCCAGTTTCTCCGGTGAAGATAAATTAATGGATCACTAGTGATTTGTAATGTAGATTGGCATCTGTTGATTGATTTCTGTGCAAATCTGCTATTTACAAATTCAGTTATTAATGTGGTTTTAGCAAGCGTCTGTCTGTGTTCAGAAAGAGGCAGAGACTAATACATCAAACCCCATTCCTCACACAGAGCTCTAGTTTGCCAAATCCTGAAGTATAGCCATAACTTATTTATGTCCGTGCAACACCCAAATGTGTGTGTGTGTGTGAGAGAGAGAGAGAGGGAGAGAGAGAGAGAGAGAGAGGGAGAGTGAGAGAGAGAGAGAGAAAGAGCTTGTGTTGTGTGTTTAGAAGCGGTGCTTCTTCACGGTCCAACATACGTGTGAGTTTTCATGCATGCTCTGCTTCCTTTCAATTCATGACTGTAAAATCAAATCGAAAGGTCTGTTTTACACAAGATGCCGGAATTGGAATGATTTATATATATATATATATACACACAAATCGGCCACAAACTCTATGGGCGCTGCCATCTTGCCTGTCACCATTACTGCGTGCCTGTGAAGTGTGACGATTGATGTGCGCATGCGCAGTAAACCCGGGGAGGAAAATCTGACGGTTATGATTAAATGTCAGGACAACGGTGCCCTCTAATGACATTTCAATGAAAGCGGATCCTGCTCATTAAAGAAAATGTCTGGTGAAAGGGAGCATTGGGTAGATAATGTCAGGCAGTGGCCAAAACTTAATTTATTGACAACTTAATGTAGTAATGTAAAAATATGTAATTGTAATAGACCAGTAAAGTAAGAAGAACTCGGAGGCAGCAGGCTACAACAAAATGCTTAGGGGTTTATTTTCCACAGAATGGGGGTTACAAAAGTTAACAGATGTTAACCCGACTGAGGTAAACCAGAATAATCATAAAGAGGAAAAAAGAGAAAACCAAAAAACAAACCAAAAAGGAAATACCATAAACCTAAGTCACTGCAAATGCCTCTCAAATATTAACAGAGGTCTAGGGACTACAGGACCTGTTCTATCACAGAACACAACTTCTGGATACAAACACAATTAGCAAACTTATACATTGGTGCCCAGCACCAATTAACACAAAAAGGGGGATACACAGACACATAATGGCCATTATACATAAATACGAAAACATCAAATATACACACGAGCACTTCAAATAATGCAATCAAATTATTTCAATTTATAAATGTCTTTTCCTGAACATAAATAAAAGGCACAAATCAATACAATAGTCCTTGAAGGCCCCCCCAGGGTAGAAACCGGAATGGTTGCACCCAATCATTGGCTGGAAACAAACATATACGTCCGAAGTTTCCGCCCGGACCCCTTTTGACGGCACACCAGCCACAGCTCACGGGTCTCAGCCGCAACAAACACGCAAACAAAGATTGGTAAGAATAAACTCAGCAAACTAAACGTTAAAGAGTATGTGCACTTAACTCCAAACGAAAGTTTAAATAAAGTTTAATCCAAATTAATGTTGTTATTGTGTGTTCTTTACTGCAAAATCAATTCTATTAAATAAAAAGATAAACTAACCTGACCCATATTCACCAATATCCACCACCGTAATGTACTGTAATTAAGAAGTGTATTAACTGATGACAATGTTAGACATGTTATCATGCAGCACCATCCGGAGATCCAGCTCCTCTCAGCAGATGGAGCAGCTCAACAGGAGCTACATGATCAGTACGACTAGAGTATCACTATACATGGTGACTTCATGTGCTTATTATATAGCCCTGTACAATATGTTCTACTCTTTTATATAAAGTATGTTGCTGTCATGCTAGTGAACTGACCAGATTGGAAAGAATAGAGCAAAAGCAGCTTCAAGTATATTTGGGCTGATGATTCCACCTACAGGACACACACACACACACACACACACACAAAGACAAAAATGTTCTATTCATCTGTGAATCCTGAAAATTAAAATGCATCTCAGTTTCCAAAACAAATGCTGTACAGAACGACTGTGTTCAACATTGATAATAATCAGAAATGTTTCTTGAGCAGTAAATCAGTATATTATTCTGATTTCTGAAGATCATGTGACACTGAAGTCTCTATAACACTGTAAGCAGCTGAGGGATGCTGGATGGTGCTTCTAATGGATTACCATTAACTGGAATGTCCACACAAGATGTTAAACTGGTCTTCATTTCCATATAGGCAAGAATCCAAACAAACAATCAGTAAATCCACCAGTCCTTCACCTTTACAATGACTTGCATAGCATACAAACAGCCTAGCGTAGCGGTCAAAAACTGTGTGCAGCAACACCCGTTACCTGAAGGAAGGTTCCCACCTATATTTTGTGAACAATCATCTGAGACTGACCCTATTGGACGTACTTGTACATAACCATTCAAAGTAAAGACCAAAATGGCTCTTACATACCGGCCCCTAATTGGGATAAATCAACATACCAATTCCCAACACATAACAAAGAGCCATAAACAGATACAAATATTAAGCATCATACACACATGATGCTTGTAACAAAACCCTTAACACATAGACTCATGAAAAAGCTACGTTTTCTCTACAGGCCTATCTAGTTTGTAAACTCCACTTAATGCCCTTCTGACATTAAACGCATTGATAATCTGAAAGAAGATGCTCAACTTGTCCTCTTCTACTGATAAATCAGCGCACAGCATTAATGCAGGTGTTTGTGTCAAGAGAACTGGCAAGTTCAAGGTGAAAAGCTCTGGCCAAGCAGAGGTCTTTCTCCTCAAATCTGCCTGCATTCAGAGGACCATTGATGACCCAACCTAACGCCGTTCTTATGGCATTCCCATTGCTATTTATGACTTCCCAAGGCTCCATCATCTTGGGAGCATTGTTTCCAATCAACAACTCAGCATTAGCCATTATACGGAGAACTTTAACCTTTGCAAAGTAGGGCCACTTGGAAAAATCTCCTTTAGATACCATGTTATCTGAACTTACAGGCATTTGTTTCTGTGTGAGCGTTTGTGGAAGCTGAGAGAAGATGTTACCATCAATGGCAGATACTTCCAAACCTGAAAGTATGTATGCAGGTACAACTCTTCCCTAAATCATAGTTTGTAACAGAAACTGAGTTTCTCTACCACAAAGATTGAGCCGCTGCATAAGGCTTTCTGTACAAAAGGCTGCCGAACTGCCAGGATCCAGGAAGGCATACAGTACGTCTGGATTATATGCTCTCCTTTACTGGCCTTGAACTGATTAGATAGAAAGAAGACAGCGATCCTTTGCAACGGTAGTGGCGAAGATGTTTCCTTTAACTCTGCCTTCTGGACATATCTTTGACCGATTAACAGGCCTCTTGCTAGTTGGCAAGTCTCTAATATCACCAACAAAAGATCTATTAGGATGCTAACCTGTCTTTAAACAATTTGAACAAGATCTTTGAACAAAACTCTGCATTCAGAGAAATAATATGCATTCAGAATATCATGTGCAACAGCTCTCCACCGTTCTCTGAGCTTGAAATGCAATATAGATTTAGATACAAACAATCACCATGACTTGAAAGGAGGATTCACTGCTGATACTTGGTTTTCCATTTTACTACATACAGCAGATTCAAACTCTGCTATTGGATTCAATATAATGGAGGATGCTTTCTCCCTTTCCTTTTCCAATTGAGAATGCATATTATAAGAGGCTTTAGAAACCCTGTGACTTTCAGAGGCCTGTAAAACTGCAAGTTTAGCAGTAGATTCTGCTAGCATTGCATTCAACTCCAGTTGCTCCTCTTTCCTCTTTATCTTCTCCCCTTGCTCCTTCAAAGCATGCTTTTCCTTTAACACTGCCATACAAGCAAGTATTATCTGCAGGTATCTTATCTGCCTCAGCTATAATTCTTGCAGAAGAAACACTTCTGCATGTTCTCACTTTACTTGAATGTTTTCTACCAACGTTTAATTTATTATCCTTTTGTCTTTCTCCTTCGCCCTCAGCTTACAATGATAAGATCGTGGCTTTCCTGCGTCAGCCGAACAAAATAAAGTAGTAAATGACTAAAACAAAATATAAAAGAAATAAATAAAAATGCATTAAAGCTAAATAAACCAAAAACTAATACAATTAGAAAAGTCTAAAACAAAACAAACAAATAAATAAATAAACTTAAAATAGCTGTTGCCTAAATGTTTGTGTAATCATTTTTATGTTGAATCAAGCAAAATATTTCCTTCTAAAGCTGATTCCTAAGCTAAAATGCTTTAAATAATATTTTATGGCTATTTCACAGTCAATTTTATTTTGAGATTTAGTTATCGAAACGTCATTTAATGATTTGACTAACAGCCCTAAAAATTACAGAAACTAAAATAAAGCTGATATAAAATAGAAAATAAATACATGAAAAAAAATAAACATAAACTGTTGGAAATGTTCCCTAAAATAAAGACTAAAAATAGAACTGAAACTGAAATATAAATAAATTTAATATACATAGAATTTTTTTTTTATTAAAGAACATATTACCATTAATAAAAATTTAACTTAATTAAAGATTATATGAAATTAAATATAAATATAATATGAACTAAACTAGTACACAAAACTTGCAATTAACTTAAAATAAGTACAATTAAGTAACATAATGATTAAAATAAAACTGCAATAAAACAAAAAAAGTAGAATTATTGAAATATATATATATATAACTAACAAAATTACTAAAACTTAAACTAGATTTAAATGACAACTGAAAATATAAAATAAAAGCCAATTCAAAATATGAATAAATACTATGATAGTATATAAATAATACTAAAATATCACTGAATTATGGCTAACATTGACATGCTGAGCTCATATAGCAACACAGTTACAGTCTGACACAACAAAGATGCATGAAGTTTGTGATGGTGAATCAGCATTTAACTGTTAACAGTGCATTAACAGTGTCTCTAATGCTGCAAACCCATCGATATCTTAAAAGCATTCCAGAATGCACACTATTCTTCCATTCAGTTAGTGAGGGCTGTAATGTAACTTTCAAAAACAATTCACTTTACATTAGTTCAGACCTTTTAAAAGCTACTCCGTGTGGAAAGTGTGAATGTTTACGTGCTCCGTGCATGCTTTCTCTCAGGGAGCGAATCATTACATCAGAACTGAAGGTCCTCAGGGGTTGAGAAGCTGTTCTGTGATGCTGACCTGGTCCTGCTGTTGAGGTACAGTGACTGCAGGACTAGTTATTACTGGCTTAATCAACTAGTCAGACTCTCCAAGCAGCTAACACACGGCTGAATACTAGAACACATTAAAGGGGTCGTGACACCGATTTTTTTGCACAAAAAAGTAAATAAATAAATATGTGGAAAAATGATTATTTTCAAGCCTCATCCTGACCCTCTGACTAAAACCAGCTGTTACAGTTTATTATGCAGCAGTTTGATGTTTCTGTTGCTTTCTGTGTCTTGAATGTTAATCAAACAACAAAACATATAAAGAAAAGTCACCTTTGTAGATTTAACACAAATTCATTAGATTTACAGTATTATTTTATTTTTGATTATTATATTTTTGTATCTGAATACTGTTAGACTACTGTTTGTTTCATTTGAATCTTTCTTCTATTATATTTATCTATGCTTGTAACTTGTATGGTATTCTCTTTTTTTTTGTCAAATAGAAATATTTAAGTCATCTTGTTATTTAGTTTATTTTTTATTTTTCATATCGCTATATATACCACAGAAAAACTAAATATTGCAATGTGAGTTTTTTCCAAAATCATGCATTCCCTAACACAAAATTAAAACAAGCAGTTTTTAAGGGGCGTGTCCTTTAAGGCTTATCAGCGGTCATTTCCAGATTTTTTTTTAAATAAAATCTGAAATAATTTGTGATGCGGCTGCAGTAAGATCTTGCTGTGCTTCATCTTTTAACCAATGAAATGTTTCTTGGTGACTCGGTGCCTTGATTACTAATCAAGTGTCTGCTGTTCGCGAGTGAACGCCAGTGGGCGGGGCTTATGGGGAGAAGAAGGCTATTCGTCGATGTCTTGCTCTGTAGGCGGGGTTTATGCAAATGTTTGTGGCATCACCTTGTCCCTCGGATCCCGAGTCGTTTTTGGAGCTTGATTAAATTAATGCTTGGTTTATAATGAGGAGGATGTTTTAACCTATGAAACTTGCAGGCTGTTTTAATAGTAAAAAGATTTCTCATGTCATGACCCCTTTAACTATTCATTTAGAGTAAACAGAATGTTCTATTTTATATTTAGCTTTGAAACTACTGCTAGTTCTAGATCTATAGCCGACAAGAATTGCCTGTGAATTCGAGATGAGGAATCAGTATTTCTGGTCTGTTTTCACCAAGGAGAAAGAGTATAGATGTACTAAAAGTTATTTTTGTCAACTTTTAGAATAATGCAAGCAAAAAGCAAAGCTAAAAGACATGGATTAAAAGCTACACATGGGTAACTGTTTCAAACGCTGAAGACTCAATCTAACTGTTTTTACTCAGTCTTATAAAGCATTTTCTCTAGCTCAGTAACAGACATGGCCTTTTTAAAAGCCTCTTTAAGCGTCTGTGGAAACACGAGCCGGTCTCTTGTGTGTAGCACTCTTGCCCAAACCCAGCACTGGCTTTTCCCTAAGCACGAGAGCAATCGTTCCCCGCATCAGTTCTTCTGTGTGTTTGCGGTTGCAGATCTGGCCAGTCTACCACTTTCCTCCTGTTTACACTAATCACAGGTCGTTCCTCGTGTCAGGATGGTTCTTTCTGAGCTGAGCATGATCACATACACTCACACGCCAGTGAGACACGAGTTAAAGCCACTTCATTTCATGGCTCAGTTTAATGAGTCTGTTGGGTACGCTTCTGTTTGATGAGAAACTCAAGAGTATGAGTAAAACTATTTCACAGCATGGTGCTGACATACCTGCTCCATTTGCTTTGTTGTTTCACACTGAGGTCCCAGAAATGTATTAAATGTATCTTTTCTTTGGCTTCTTGCCCACTTTTGTTTAATTTGAATACATTGTATGTCATTTTCAAATAAGGAAATGTTCAACTATAGACCAGTGTGTAATTTAATGCAGTGTGTAATATATATTTTGACAGGCTTGCAGAGGGCCAGAGCGCCTGCTTCGAGGCAAAGCTTTGCAATTTTTACAGAAAGCTGGAGACTAAAGGCTACGACCAGGGACCGGGAAGAATCAAGTAAGTGTGTCCGACAGATAGATAGATGGATGGATAGATATCACATTGGTTTTATTTTGTGTTGCTGTTAAGGCTCATCATCAGAAGGGAACATCTACTGGAAGGCACCTTTAATCAAGTAATGTCCTACTCACGCAAAGAGCTCCAGAGAAACAAGCTCTTAATCGCCTTCGTAGGAGAGGAGGGGTCAGTCGACTGTGTTCTCAATCACATGCAAGACATACAAACCAGAACTTGGTTCTCAACTGATCTAAAATATTGCGTTCATGTTCCTATAGTTTGGATTACAGCGGCCCAGTTCTTCTTCCTGTTGTCTCAGGAGCTGTTTAACCCCTACTACGGTCTGTTTGAGTACTCGGCCAACGACACGTATACTGTACAGATCAGCCCCATGTCTGCATTAGTACAGAACCATCTGGAATGGTGAGAGATCTTCTGTTTTTTACCTCACGACTGTATCTCTCTTTATCCCTAATTATCGCTGTTTGGACTTGGAATGTGTTTGATGTTCAGCTCTGTAGTTCTCCGGTTGATGTGGCGTGTGGTTGAGGAATCGCATGCCTTCTGGTCAGAAGCGGTCACGCTACGTCTTTGTTTTGTCTCTTATTTTGGGATTTTGACTGACCGTGAAAATAACCCTCTTGTTGAGTAAATTATAATGTTAAGAAACTAAACACAAAGACAAATTCTCAACGTTTGCCTCGAACTTCATCCAAGCAGAGGACACGTCTGGTGAATGGCAGTGTTGAGATTCACAACGTTTAATTGAATTTAAAAGTCGTCCCAAGTCACACTGTCCGACTCTCAAGCCCTTTCCAGAAGGTTGAACATTTAAAAAGGCTCAATTTTGGTTCAAAGACAGGATATGTATTTTATTACAACAGAACAATATGACAAGCACTTTCAGAAAGGTTTTCATATGTTTAATGGAGCTGCAACAAATGATTATTTTGATAATCGGTTAATCTACTGATTATCAGAATGATTAATTGACTAATCGTTAACTATTTCACAAATTAATCAGTATGTTTTGTTCAATATTCCGCTTTTGCAATGTTATACATATTCTACACAAGTAGAACTGCTTTATAGTAGAATATCAAACTGAAAGCAACACCAACACTGTTTTTTTTTTTCATGTTTATTACTGTAATGCTGCTTGCTTCAAAGCAATCTATTATATAAAGAGGTATGTAAATAAAGTTGTCGATTGCAGAGCTGATTCAGACGCATCCACATTGCTATGATCAGATGCTTTCTTAACTACTGTTTTCCCATGCTGTCACTTTTGTTGTGTTTATTTTGTTACCGAGAGGAAAGCGCACAGCAAATATTTACATATCCATTTAAATGCTGCTTTCAGTAGTGTTGGGAAATTCACAAACACAGAACTTTTTTTTTTTGTCAGTATATCGGGCCTTTACACATAACATAATTTATATATTTTTTTGTTTATAAAACTTTCCCACCCTCGGGTTCATGTGTACACCTCATAAGCATTTCTACTTCTATTGGATTACCTCAAGGAGGGCTGGATAACAGTCTTGTGCTACAGCGCCACACTGGTCAAACCACGTTATTGCACGCTGTTACATTAGGTCATATGAGATATAAATTAATATTCAACAACAAAAATATTTTGACAATTTTAATTGTTTACATTGTCTTTAATAGCAACTAATTATTTCATACCTAGTGTCTTACCAAAATACCAGAAATGATAATAATCTAGGATCAGGGTTGAAGAAAATTTAGTCTCATGCTCAGGCATTTCCATTACGTATAGCAAGCCAAACCAGGTTACCAGTTTTTTATTACGTACTAAAACCACATTGGACTAAAAGTTGGCACGTCGGGGTCACCAATGCAAACCAAGTCACAGTGTTTACACCAATGCTTGTCGATCCCAGTACAAACCCAGCCAGAGTGGGGACTCCAGGACCAGCGATGAGAAACATTGGTTTACACTCAACCTCTTAATGCACTGGACTCAAACTCAGTTTCTGGTAGGCCACAGTTCTGCACATTTTAGCTTCTAACCTAATCAAACACACCTGATCCAGCTAATCAAGCTCTTCAGGATCACTAGGACGATGACCCACTAGAAGCAGGTTTGGACACCCCTGGCTTACTCAAACAAATATTGGATACCATTTTAACTTCAGAAGAATTACACACAACTAAATGGTGGCTCAGGATGAATCCATGCTTTATAGGTGGCATATCACTAATATTTGTAAACATTACTTCTGCTGCAACAAAGGTTTATACCAACTTTTTGCATCATTTGCCAGATCATAGAGAGGGAACTGAAGTCGGGAGACTCCAATACACAAGTGACGGAGAAGAACAGGAAGGAATACACTGAGCGAATGGCTAGATGGAGGGTGGAGAGGGGGTCATGCATGTTTGATGCTCGTGAGCTGTAGTTGGTCATTGCAGGGACGGCTGAGATCGATCTGAATGACTGGAGATCCAACACAGAATATAGAGGAGGTCAGTGGATGCTTGCGTTGTCTTTAACAATTCTCGACAGTTGCTCTGTCAACAGTGGGTAATATTGTACATTTTGTTCATAAAGCTATCCATAGATGTTTAATTACTGGAGAGAAGTGCTCACATGGTAAAAGCGTTATTGCTCGGGTTAAGCATTTGTTCCACGTGAAGTGGTCTCACTTTTCTTTCAGGTCTTCTGCTGTGAATTACTATGAAGCAGTGTTGGGCAGTAGCGTCGCTACAAGCAGCGAAGCTACTAGTTTAACTACATTTCTCTGTAGCTTGGTTGTAGCTTTGCTGCTTTCTGAATCAAATAGCTTTTCAGTAGCGAAGCTCTTTTTTTTACCAAGTAGTGCGGTAGCTTCCACACAAGCTACATTTTCGCAAGCATTTCTGAAGCTCAAACTCCAATCGGGAAATACAACTGCTAAGATCGCTGATCCTGGATCAGTAGTAACACGACGGCGCTACTTCATCTTGTTCGTGTTTACGGTGGACAGCAACCAACCATCTTTATGATGCATTACTGCCACCTTCTGCTCCGGATGGTACCACTCCTTGGCCAGTCACGCAAAAAATTATTTGATGAAATGATGGCATAGCATGAGGTCGGAGAACAGTTAATCCCGAGGAGTAAGTCGCCGGGCCGTACCTCGACAAGTACATGACACTGACCGAGATAACAGAGAGAAAATATGTTTTCAGATGCTGCTTGTAAAAATGATCAGGGTCCAGCCTGGCCATTTTTTTTTTTTGTACTGTTTGGAGGTCTTGCATTTTGTTCTGCAAAGGCCTGCAGTATATTAAGCATGCCCATGCAACAGGTGCATACACTTACTTGTGCGCACATTGTTTTTGTTGCCAAATTGAGAAGGAACACAAAAAACTATTAAACTAAACAATTACACCTGCCTATCTGTTTGACTTACAGTTTTAAGCACTGAGATAGCATTGACTTGTAATAAAACGTGTTCAACATAAAAATTTTATTTTAAAAGTAGCTTAGATGTAGCAAGCTACTGTTGATGTAGCTTAGCTTGCTACATTCCCCAGGGGGGTAGCTTCAGTGAAGTGAAGCTTCATTTACTGTAGAGTAACTGGTAGCTTAGCTCACTACATTTTCAAAGTAGCTTGTCCAACACTGCTATGAAGAGTCAACAGGATTTTAGTCAAAGTTATTGTCAAAACAAGTATCCCATCTGTTCAGATTGCAGTTCTTCATTTAGAAGGGAGCTGTTGACATTAAACGCATGACGGGGGAACCCTGCAGAATTTAAAATAACCCTGTGGTGTTATGGTTTCACGGTGTCGAGATAACCTCAGTTGAGTCTCTGGAGTCTTCTGTTGACTTTTCCTGTACAGTCTATGCACATTCGGATAGAGACACCTGAAGGGCCTCTTTAGTGGGACACATCCTCTTTTCCTCTTATACCTGGCTAATTTAAATAAGATTGTTTCTTGCTCCCAAAGGGCCAGTTTTGTGCAGAGTTCAGCTTCAGTTCCAATAAAACACACCTGAACCAGTTAAACAAGAGCAGCTTTCACAACAGAGGAACATCTTCATAGTTCATATATATGACCTTGGACCACAAAACCAATGGAAATAATCTTTCCATTGAAGTATGGTTTGTTAGGAGGACAATATTTGTCTGAGATACAATTATATGAAAATCTGGAATCTGAGGGTGCAAAAAAATCTAAATATTGAGAAAATCACTTTTAAAGTTGTCCAAATGAAGTATTTAGCAATGCATTCTGTATATTTACAGAATATCTTCATGGAAGATATACTTAATATCCAAATGATTTTTGACTTTTTTTTTTTTTCACCAAAAACAATGTATTGTTGTCTATTGCTACAAATACACCTGTGCTACTTATGGCTGCTTTTGTGCTTCTGGGTCACATTGTAACTCGTACTGGAAGAGCTGGGATCAACTGGGAATGATTATGAGAACACTTAATCAGTTCCTATTTCAGGTGAAAATTGAACACAACAGAAGCTACAGGTGATGTGGCACATATTGGTGTTGAACTTCAGCAGTCTCTCCATCACCATCCAGGCTACCACGATGGGCACGTTGTGATTCGTTATTTCTGGGATGCGGTGGAGCGCTTCAATAATGAACAGAGGTTGCGTCTGCTGCAGTTCGTGACAGGAACGTCCAGTGTCCCTACGAGGGCTTCGCAGCGCTCCGTGGGAGCAACGACCTGCGACGCTTCTGCATTGAAAAGTGGGGGAAGATTACCTCTCTACCAAGGACAAGGTATACTGCAAGAAATAACACCCCTTCTGTCTGCAGAATCACATACTGTACATCCCAGATTAACTCTTGATGACTTTTTAGTATTTGAGGAAGGCTAATACATGAAGAGGGAAAGTTTTATTCTAATGGAAGTAGAAAAATATATCCAATTTACCAATGAATGATTAATGTTTTTTTTTTAGTACATCTAAATCAGGTGTTTCCTTGGCAACTGGCTGAATACAAGTGTGTGTGTGTGTGTGTGTGTGTGTGTGTGCGTGCGCGCGTGTATATATATATATATATATATATATACAGTATATGCACATGTGTATGTGTGTGGTTGTTTTAGTTAACAAAAAAACACTGAAAAGACCCAATAAATTGAAAAATTAACGGTTTTCTTTTGTGTGTTGAGGCACTTTCTACTGAAACAGGAAGTTGGTGTGGAACAGCTTTAGCTTATCCTTGCTCAAAAAACATGAATTGCTAGTTGCTAATGCTAGTCTATAAAAGATGCTAGGAGGAGGGGATATTCTCATTCTGGAGACAAAAGTGTGATGTTATGAATATTTTTGGTGTGTTTACATTAGAGAGGATATATATTAAATGTGCATATATTGCTGAAAGTTTGTTTTTGTTTCGTTGGAGCACATTACCATATAGATGACTTGCATATGTGCTTGATTAGAGATGCTACACAGAAAGGCTCAGGATCTGAAAAACAAATGATTTTCTCTACACATTCATTTCATATTCCTAATGGTTTATATTTCATAGAATGAATATGATGTCTAATGTTATAAAAATAACAATCATGAGATTGAAGCAGTGCTTATGATCATTACATTTCCATTTATATTTGATAGTCAAAACAAATACAGCAATACAGTGAAATAATGAATGTATTTAGGACCACATCACCCAAGCAGATTCTTTGTGTGGTTGACTATAAGCTGGTTCAAATACTGTTTTGTTTACATGCCGTGGTTCTTCCACACTGTGCAATTCAATCACAACAGCAAAGAAACTTACTGTAAATCAAGCTGCCCGAGATGACCCATCCTGAAACCAACAGTTAGACTCAAAATCTCAATATGCATCTAATGTTTCACCTTGAAATCATCTCACCCTGTTCACCTGGCAAACAGAAGGGTCTGCGGATCAAACCCTGGGGCCGTCAGCACTGAAGCACAGGCTCATATTCCTCTGTCAGGAGTTTGTCATTGTGTGTCCAGAGCTAAATAAGGCCAATGTGAGGGAAAGATGCAGATGCCTCACGCAGATACAGAATCTCACATGCTCTTCTGGGGAAACTTGTGCTTTACAGCAAAGCAGCACACAGAAGTGTAGAGTTCGTGTCACTTATTTAGTCTGAGGTCATGATAGAAGCCTCCTCCTGACCTCTGACCCCTGTATTTTCGTCTGCTGCCGGGCGCACACATGCTTCAACCGTCTGGATCTGCCTCCCTATCCGTCGAACCCTGTGCTGTATGAGAAACTCCTCACCGCTGTGGAGGAGACCAGCACCTTCGGTCTGGAGTGAAGACGTGAGACTTATTTATTTATTTAATTTTTTACTGCAAAACATTTTCAGTGACTCAGTCCACAAGAGAATTTTTAGAAATTTTTAAACTACATATATATGAGAATTGTTTAAAATGACATAAAAAAGCATGCTTCTGCACTACAACACAAGAACATGACATATATACATGTGTATGTATAGTTGTATAGCTCTTCCTAGGAGTCTGGGATCCAACATGTATGCAATAGTGAAAAATTAGCTCCAGCCCATTGCATCTAATACATTTGTCCTTGTCATCATTCTATTGGTTGTGCATCAGTACATCTTCCCTCTGATTGGTTATTCCCTATTTTTTTTAATGACTGGCTATATTTGAAATGGAATTATAACGTAGTGCTTACTGAATATTTTTTAAAGTTCTTTAGTATGTAAAACATATGCAACAAATAAACACTTCCAAGTGCAGTAAGTAATGTAGTTGTCGCATGACCTCATTACAATGCATGTTTAATTATAAAGAATATCTCCCACTTTTCATATCAGCAATTTGCATTTGTAATGTGTGAATGATCAGGTTGATATTACATTGGTTTTAAATTATTGCATTATGGCATACAGTACTCTAGATATCTAATGTGCACTGTGGTGAATGTAAACACTATCCAAGTTTGTATGCTTACAGATAGCATTCATAATGTGCATGTTATGGCTACTGCATATATAGGAGTAGGCTAGTATGCTAGTACACTATTCTGAACATGACCCGTGACCAAAACTTGTTTATTTCTTCTTTTTGAGTAGAACAGTAAAGGTGATTTTTAGTTGACAGGACTGATTGCCTGATTTAATCACATCTCAAATACTGTCGATGGTGTCATTAAAAACTGATTCTGTTTGTGGAGCAAAGTTTGCCACCTTTCTCTCAATAATATGTGCTCAAGCACACATGGAAGCTCACTTGATAGTGATGTAAACCACTTCATTGCGTAACCAAATTAGTGACCCTAACACTAAGCTCATCAGAACTTTCTGCCAGCAGCGTCCACGTGGCTATGTTAGAAATGAAATTAGAGTTTAAACAATGCTTCTTAAAGCCAAAGCTTTTTTTATGGCTCAGCGGTGAGCTGCATTTAATAATGAAACCGCAAAGGCATGCCACTGGATTCATTCCCAGATTCAGACAAGTCCTCTTTTTTTTTGTCCTGGATGGATTTTTCTAAATTGCCTAAAACTGGGTTTTGGATTGTTTTCCTATTGGCAGTCTCTTTAAAGTCTTGGTATATTATATGTATGTGTATTTACATTGCTCTGGAGAGTCTGTAGACCCCGCCCTCTCGCACACACAACATGATTGGTTGATCCACACAATGCCTTCACGCTATTGGTCAAACAACTTTTTCAGTCACTGGCTTCAGTAAATATGAAAACAATAGAAAAAAATAAATAAAAATCAGGCAATTTAGAAGTCAAGGAGGAAAAAAGGACATTCTGTGTGATCACCCTACATGGTATAATATATTTTGTTGTGAAGTTGTGGGCATTGCCACGGATAACACATTTCAGACCCCACATCCACCTTGCATATTGCAGGTATATCTTTATTAAATAAAATAAATATTTTTACTGATTTGTTTAATTTATTGACGCACATCTTACATTTCGAATCTGTGTATTAAACTCAAACTTGTTTTATCACTGACAGAACTTATAACAATTTGCTGTACTCTGTTCAGCTAAGTTCAAGATAATGTGGAATAATTTAATTGCATATGAAAACAATTTACTTGCAAAAACAAACCGATAAAGTTAAACTTATGGGAAAAATAAATACTAATGTAAATATAATTATGAACACAATTACTCTACATCAGCCTAATTTCCTGAAGTGCATGTGTTCCACATGAATAGCTTTTTCCCTAATCCTTGTACATAAATGTCAATAAACAATCACTTTCTATTGGGTTGTGTTTATGTTGATTCATACACGTGTACACAAGTTCTCTCTCATCCTTACACAGCTCAAACACTAGAGAGCAGCA
This sequence comes from Carassius gibelio, assembly GCF_023724105.1. NCBI lineage: Eukaryota > Metazoa > Chordata > Actinopteri > Cypriniformes > Cyprinidae > Carassius > Carassius gibelio. Next base: position 17,493,140 of record NC_068419.1, read on the forward strand.
CAAGAATCTCTTCAATATGCGTGTGACTGTTAAACATGAGAGAAAAATATTGAAATATGCCCAGAATAAGAGCAAAGTAACAACAACAATAATAATAATGATAATAGGTAGCCTATCACTGGAAAATGGAAAATTATTCATATAATCATATATATATATATATATATATATATATATATATATATATATATATATATATATATATATATATATATATATATATATAATTATTTAATTAATTAATTGTTCACCTCTTATTGGTAAAAAGTAACTAGAGGGTCCACCTCTTCCCGCCCATCGGCGAAAGCTTGATCGTAATTGGTGGAGAGCGCTGTCAATCAACAGAGCAGCTTGGCTCTCCGTTGACTCGGTCTGATGAAGAAGAGAGTCGAGGAGAGCAGCAGTCATAAACCCAAGCGTTTGTTCACTCAGGAGGAGTATTAATCGAAGATGAAAGTATTAACAGTTAATATTTTAGACACGCTTCTATATTGTTAACGTAAGTGGGGAATTCAGCGAGGGGAACTGTTTTATTAAGTGAGGTAGCGTAATAGTATCACCTGTGGGACTGGGCTTGCAGGTAAAAACCGGTATCGGTACACCAATAAAACTAGTTGACGTTTATAATAGCCGTTATGATTCCTGAGTGTGCCGAGCCCAGAAGCCGAATCCGGTGTGAATCCGGTCCGGACCGCTCCGGTTTGCTGCGCGAGATCCGGACCGACATCAGGAGCGAGCCGTTCACCGAGCGCTATGACGTCATCCCCGGCAGAGAGCTGGGCAGGTGAGGCGCACCTTTACCTGTCTACCTGTGCTCGTGTCAGTTATGGTATATTCATACATAATGCGTGTACTCTGAACCTCTTGTTTGTATTTATATGTACTGATTTTGAAGTCTGACCACTAATGCATGCTCAGTACGTTTTTGATTCATTCTAAATCCTACTTTTATTATAGTCTAGATGTGTGTGTGTGTGTGTGTGTGTGTGTGTGTGTGTGTGTGTGTGTGTGTGTGTATTGAAAATGTTTACATCCTAGAGTCCCTGTGTGTTCTTATGGATCTGCATTCTTAAATGGACAGTGCATGTATGCATTGCTTGTACTGCACTCAGTTCACTATGTGTAGAGTATTTGAAGTCTTGCATCACAGTATTTCAAACACCTACACTGGATAAAAGTGTGATTTGGCATTGCTTTGTCATTTAGATGGCTTTCAGATACTGATTTATTTAGTTAATAATTTTGGATACGAGTGTGTAAAAAGTCATGCAATTGCATGAGAACCGTTTACTTGCAATGCAATCTGATTCAGTTGTTAATGAACATAACTATATTGTAATCAGCCTAATTTTCTGATGTCCATCTCCTTCTACATGAACAGACTTCTCTCAAATCGCTGTGGATATTACATGCATCTATTGCTTGCATTGCATACAGTTCATATTCTAAGTCATGCATTGGTGCTTTAAGGTATGTTTTGGCATTGCTCTGTCTTTGAGATGGCTTTCAGATACATTCGTCTGCACATTTAATGAAACACCCAATAAACGTTTGCATGTTTACTCCAAGCCTTCATCTGAGTACAGAGAAACAAGAGAAACCACCAGATCACTGAGGTGCTCATGTTCCCAAACGTTAGCCGGAATGGTTCGGTGATTGGCTGCTCCTGCTGGTTTTGTTGTGATGGCTGTGCTTGTGGAGAGTCTGGAGACGAGCCAGTTTTATTCTCCAGCGAGTGATTTCAGAGGCTGCCAAAGGGTTATGATTCAGATTTTCATTCTGAGAATCACATTAGCCTACATATTGGCATTTATAGTCATGTTAGCCCAACAAAGTAGCAGAATGCTTGACGTTGTGTAGATTTTAGACGAACAGGTTTAGACGGATTGGTTTATACTGACAGTTTTTAAGAGTGGTAAAAATGTGAACTTGCGAAGTACTAGATGGATCAGTCATCATTCATAAAATGTGAGGAACGAACTCCTAATGATTGCTCATGCTTCATTTATTGTAGCCTCAAAATTTTAATGCGGATCAAATTGTTAAGGATGCCCAATATCTTGGTTGAGGTTTTTTTTTTTTTTGGGCTTTATAATTTTGTCTTTTCATTTCCATACCCATCCATTGTCCATTATTTCCATTATAATGTTGTGAATTATAAATGCATCACACAAATGATTATTTGAATTAGTCAGTATTTCTGTACTGTGTAACTTAGAAGGACTGATTTGAAAATAATGACCAGGTGTGTTTACATATGGTAAAAAAAAAATCTTGCAAATTATTGTGCATGCAATATAGGGTGATTGTATTTAATTTAATTTTATGTTGGACTATTATAAGACTATATTTCTATAATGTAACAGATTTGGAGAAATGTGTCATTCCATTAATTTCTCACTTGCTTGAATGGGTGCCGTCAGAATGAGAGTCTGATAAAAACATCCCAATAATCCACAGCACTCCAGTCCATCAGTGAACATCTGGAGAAGACAAAACCTGAAACACATCCAGCATTAAGATGATTTTAACTCAAACACATAGAGTCTATAATCCATAATAACACTTCCTCCAGTGAAAAAGTGTTCTGGTCTGAATCAGGAGAGAAATCTGCACAGATCAAGCAGCGTTTAAACAGATCTAAACTAATCTGTGTCTGGATTGTGATGACTTTTTCACTGGAGGAAGTGTTATTATGGATTATGGACTTAATTCTTAGTAATGCATTTGTTTCAGCACTTTTTATCAGCCGTTTTGACACTCATTCTGACGGCACCCATCCACTGCAGAGCATCCACTGATAAGACACTGATGCAGTGCCACATTTCTCAGAATCTGATGAAAAAATGAATCTACATCTTGGATGATCTGAGGAGGAGGAAACTTTTAAAAATATTTTCATATTTAGCTAAACTATTGCTGTAAGCTTCAGGAGTGTGTGAGGTGAAATCGCAGCAGTGCCGTGTGATGTTCAGATGTCTGGGAACAACCAGTTCTCTACTGTTGTGTGTGGACGCTTTAGCTTTAGATCAACACGTCTTCACCGTGTGTGTATGGGAACACCTTCTGCACGCTGCAGATCAGGCCTGAGGTATTGTGGAAGAGTGCCATGTAAAATGAGAAGTGTAATCTTTCACATATTTGTGCAACATTTTATCTTCTTGCACGTAAGTGCTAAGTTTTTTAATGTCGTGTCACAGATCCGGTAACAGCAGCTTGCCATTTACAGTTCTGCTGGTGGATGCTCTGCAGTGAATGGGTGCCGTCAGAATCAGAGTCCAAACAAAAGTGAACAGCTGCATGTTTGTAAAAAACTTATCCACCAAGGCATTTAAACCATCGCTTCTGGCCAAAATAAGAGTCCATGATAACATATCTTTCTCTTGTACACTCTAATATGTATTTAGAAAACTGCACCTGAATACTGTTAGACTTTCTTGAAAAATATAAAGCACTGTTTATTTGTATCTTTGCTCTGTTATATTTATCTATGCATGTGATTTATTTTCTATGCTGTTTTACTCACCTACAAAATCACCTCAATTACTGAGTCAAGTCATCTGGTGATGTGTAATATATCACAGACAAACAAAATATCACAATGCAAGTTTATATATATCTCATGCTGCCCTAAAACAAAATTAATTAGAATGTTTGCTTGCTCACACACTTTGTCCAGAGTTCAGCTGTGAATCCTTGTTATTTTTCATTAAGCTTATGCTCATGTGTGTGCGTGTGTGCGTGTGTGTGTGTGTGTGTGTAAAAGCGGATGACAGCACAGTCTCACACTGTTGTTTTAAACAGCATGTCATCAGCTGAGAGTCTCTCACCCTCCTTTCATAAATCTCAGGGGTTTCTTTCATTTCTGGGTGACTTCTGCTGCTTGATTGACTGATCTGTGCAGTGTGATTTATATATTTCTTCCCTACGTATTTCCCATCACATGTTTATTTAAAGCCCAGTCTTTCCGCTCTCTTTCCCAGAGAATCCCAGCTCTAACAGCCGAGTGGGACACCATGACATCATCGTGGTGTTATTCACGTGGTGTGGTGCTAAAAGCATCTGCTGTGCTTCTGGAAACAGAGCGGTGACCGTAGTATGATGACCCTGTCGTGGGAAAGCCAAGTTTGTTATTGATACTAGTGCATTTTCGTTTTATAACGTGTAACTTCTTAAAGTACTCCGGCGTTTTGGACCCTAGAAAACTGAGACTTTCCAAAAACGCTGCAGACCCTGTTTTAGTTTGAAAACTCTAGGTTTGTGTCTCAGTGTAAATGGACCGAAACTGAGACTTTTTGAACACAATTTCACTTCTTTTTTTCTTCTGTATTTCTGATCAAACAAATGCAGCCTTCATGTGGGGAAGAGACTTCTTTCAAAAACAGTAAAAATGCTATGGATCACATTATTATATCCCATATATATATATATATATAAAATAATAAAAATAATTTTGTGTCTCATTAAAAAAAAACACCACAAACTTTATTCCATTAATATTCTATATTTCCTGAACTGTAGCCCAACCTGAGGTAACAGGGTTTGTTTTGTCAAGACGTCCTTTAGGAATGGCAGTAAATCCAGATCGGTTTTCTGCATGCTTGCCTCTGTTTAACAAAAGTGAGGTGTTTAAAGGACACAGTCAGGTCTAAAAGGCTTTGAGATGAGGTAATGGTGTATTTCTCCGCCAGGGTCATGTCACAGACACATAACTTTCTAGCATGACTAGCATGTGACGAGCATGTTGCTAGCATTATTTTAGAATGATTAACATGTTGCTAGCATGTTGCTAGCTTGTTTCTAGCATGACTAGCATGCGACTAGCAAGTTGCTAGCATGATTAGCATGTTGCTAGCATGATTTTAGCATGATTAGCATGTTGTTAGCATTTTTCTAGCATGACTAGCATGCGACTAGCATGTTGCTATCATGATTTTAGTATGATTAGCATTTTGCTAGCATGTTTCTAGCATGATTAGCATGTTGCTAGCATGATTAGCATGTTGCTAGCATGTTTCTACCATGACTAACATACGACTAGCATGTTGCTAGCATGATTTTAGCATGATTAGCATTTTGTTAGGATAGATAGATAGATAGATAGATAGATAGATAGATAGATAGAAACAGTCAGATAGATAGATAGACAGATAGATATGAGATGTACTAGTCCTCTGTTGTCTTCATTCCCTGCGTTTAAGAGCTTTTGCTCCTGTCAGAGGCTCATCACCTGCTCTCTCTCTAGATTTACTAAATATTTGTGGCTTTTGTTCTGTTGGAAATGTTGCGTTTTCATCATGATACTTTTCTTCAGTGTCAGAGAGCGACTAGATTCAGAGTAAATAACCGAAGCTGCTCAGAGTCACTGAAACACTGGATGAGATGCACACATGCAGCAGTCCTGCGCTTCACTCTCAAACGTGCTGTGCATATGTTTATATCGTATCCCAATACTGATTTGATTCAGTTGGTGATGTGATGTGATTGTCATCTGTGAGCAGGCCTCTTGATCATACATTAGAGGAAGTGTTGTTGATTTACTTTCATTCTGAATCTGTGACGTCATCTTCTAGCAGACAAGCTCAGAGACTCCAGAGGATTACGGTATTTACCTCAAATCACTCATGTTGTGCACTTCCTCTACAGATTACACCAAACTTTCAAGTTCAAAGTCAAATTAACCTTAAGTAGCTTTTACCCGATCCTAAGTCTTTGCAGCTAGAGTGTGTTTGGGTGTTTCTTCTGTCCTCTTAGGGTGCGTTTGACACTGTTCTGTGCATGCCAGGCCAGTAGATGGCGAAGTCACACACGAACACTACATGGACACATAAATAATACACGTGCGCAATATTGTCACCATTCTCACAGATTTGCATTTTTTACGTTTACATGGGGACAATGATGTTGCTCTCAAAAAACTTTCACTTAAAAACCTATTTTTGAACGTTTGCATTGTCATGCCCCAAAAACATTGTTGTGAAGTAAATAAATGGCTCAAATCAGTGTCTGGGAAAGTTACTTTTAATGCTTTGCAATATTGTGTCACTCCCTAAAAAGGGACTAGTTGCTGTACTTAGTTACTTTTTATGGAAAGTAATGCATTGTGCTACATTTGTGTTGCTTTTTCTCATCTGACCTAGGTTTGCTTGTTAATTTTTTTGTATATATATATATATATATATATATATATATATATATATATATATATATATATATATTGTTTAATATTTTTTGTCTAATTTAAAAGCCCTTTTCTCTTGCAGTAATTTTGAGTCTCTCTATAGCGTTAAAATAACAGTCAAAGGGCAAGCATATGACTAACATCTAGTGCACTCAGAAATACAATGCATATTCTGATACAACAGCATCAGCTATAGTCTTTGACTAGAATCCAGTGTCTGGTTTTATTTAGATAAGCATACATGCATTTAAAACCCTCTGATTTTGACAAACAACAGCCAATGTTCACAGTCTCAGAAATCCTGATTAACTTTCGAACTCTCCTGAAAGCGTACTCAGACAGAACATCTGCTCTTTTTCACATGAACCGTGACCCTGCCGTCAACCCTAGACCTGCACACATGAAAGCCCCTGCGCTCGGGTGTAGTCTGTGAGTCCAGAGGCTCTGGAAATGTGCTGACATGGCTGCGGAGAGAGACCGAAAGACACCAGAGTCACCGAATCCCAATCATAGTCTGTTCCTCCAGCAGGCTCTCGTCTGGGTTAACCACACAGCACTTTCTGCATTCCACACAATAATAGAAGTCATATTTGACAAAACATCTGCACCACATCATGCAGAGTGTGACCTGGAAATTGTTCGTTTCATTTGTAAATCATCTGGTCACGCTGCAAAATGTTGTCTCGATTGGTTATAAACCGGGCGATTATGGACAAAAATGTATCATTGTAAAAAATTTTCATATCAGAAGATATTGATAATTAACATTAAAATGTCAACTTTAATTCTTTCAAGTTTAGAGACCGGTTTCTTCTCCTAAGTGAATGGTTTAACCAGATTAATTGTGGTTTTAAACTTTTTTATTTTATTTTTTTATTTATTTTTTTGTCAGAACATGATAAACACTTGGAAAACACAAATCTTACAGTATTCAAAACATTTAAGCTACTTGTTTTTTTTGTTTTTTTTTGCGTCTGGCACAGATCAGATTTTCTTTTTTTTTTTACACTACACAATTCAGATGCTGGCCGCATAATCAAGACCAATGACGAGTAAACACCAGTGTTGCGGGTAACGCATTACGATCAAATTACTTTTGCAAGTAACTACTAAAGTAACACATTAATTTGCAAGAAAATATCTGAGTTACTTTTTCAAATAAGTAATGCAAGTTACTTTGTTTCCCCTTGTATTGACTGACTGTATCGATAGTGATATTGAGCTCTTGTTACATTTCCTTCATCCTGGCAAAAAATAACTTTATATTAAAAACAAACTAGGAAGCCTAGCACAGATGAGAAAAAGTAGTTTAAATTAAAATTATTATGCAAAAGTAACTTTTTAAAGAGTAATGCAATATTGTAATGCATTATTTTTCAAAGTAATTTTCCCCAACACTGGGAGCGATGGACTCTCTGAAGCTCTGAAGAGTGGCAGGTGTAATGTGAGGAGATTAAGTTTCTTTATCACATTCCCTCGTGGCATTCAGCAGCACCAGATTAACGCAAGATCAGGAAATGAAGGTATGCCAAAGCCGCGCCGTCAAGGGCAGTGAAAGCCTATTAGGTTTTCAAAGGAGCGGAAGGTGCTTTAGTGTTTCTGAATCGGTCTCAATCAGAGCGATTACGAGGCCGTTGGGATTTAATGAACGCTCATGTGTAGCTGCATGCTTCGCTCAAATATCACACTACACTAACTGCAACGGCATGTTTACATTTTTCATTGCTAGTCATCTTCCTAAACTTGTGTTCTAGTGACGAACTTTACATTAAATCAGCTACTGACTGATATTGTATGCCAAAGTCCAATTTAGTGATATAGAAACATCATTGACATTATTGTCACCATATTGGATTTTGATCCAATGTGTAAATCCATCCATCCATCCATCTCTCCATCCATCCATCCGTCTCTCCATCCATCCGTTCATCCATCCGTCTCTCCATCTGTTTATCTGTCTGTCTTCAAAGAAATTGGTACTTTTGTTTAGCAAGGGTGCATTAAATTAAGTCATTTATAATGTTACAAAGTTTAATTTTTCAAATAAATGCTGCTCTTTTGAACTTTCTATTAATCTGTGAATCCTGAAAAATAAAATGTCATGGCTTCCACGGAATATTGAGCAGCACAACTGTGTTCAACATTGATAATAATCAGAAATGTTTCTTGAGCAGTGAATCATCATATTATTCTGATTTCTGAAGATCATGTGACACTGAAGACTGGAGGAATGATGCTGAAAATACAGCGGAGCATCACAGAAATACATTACACTTTAACACTATATTCATGTACAAAGACTTTACGTTGTAATAGCATTTCAATTTTTATATATTTTCCTTTGTTTTGATCAAATAATGCAACCTTGATGAGCAGAAGAGACTTTTTCAAAAAACTAATCTTTGTCCTCTTTGAAGCCTGAAACCTTTGGACCCCACTGACTCTTATGGACCGAAAACAGCTGAAATATTCTTCGAGTATCTTGAAGACGTAACTAGTTCTTTAATGAAATACTGTAGTTGATTCTGAAATGATCACTGATGCTTTTTGCTGCACCTTGATGTGGACAAAAATAGCATCTTGTAACATCTTGTTTTTTCCGTGGGTCACGTGTTGGATGGGGTTTGTTCGCATATATCATATGACTCATTACAGAGATACTTTACAGTCAGATTTTATTGGACAAGAACACTGTCCTCCCAGTTACCCATTAATCTCCACACTTTTTGAAGGAATGAGGGATGGAAATAAGGAAAACGTCCTTTTCTGAACCCGTGACTCTCACATGAGCTAGTGAGCCAAGCCTTTATGGTTTCCTTACAGGTCTGGGTTTAGGGATACAACCCAATTAAAACAAAATAGTAATTTCTTCATCTGTCCATTGCATTAATCATTTGCCAAGCTTCAGACTGAATGTGACGGCACGTTGCACGTGGAATGCAGAAAGCCTTTTCCTTATTCCTGCACGGGTTTGTGTTTTCCAACAGAGCACACATCTGTTAAACTGAGCAACAGCGATGCTTTAGCAGATCCACCTTGCTCAAGATGTTCTGCTGGTCTTGCAGTGCATTGGAGGCTGATAATAATAAGTGTTTTTGCTATTCTGGTCTCACTGTTCACTCTGGAGATGGAGTTCATGTCCTCATACGTTGATTTTCTCTCCCGGTCAGAGGAAAGTTTGCTGTGGTGAGGAAGTGTGTGGAGAAGAGCTCCGGGAAAACCTACGCAGCGAAGTACATGAGGAAGAGGAGGAAGGGTCAGGACTGCCGGACGGAGATCCTCCACGAGATCGCTGTGCTGGAGCTGGCAGCGCTCTGTCCACGAGTGGTCAATCTCCACCAGGTCTACGAGACGGCCAGCGAGATGGTGCTCGTCCTGGAGTAGTGAGTAACTAATCGATATCGGTTCTTAAAGTGACTCTGTTATGGGTTAGGAAAGATTCAAGGGGTTGACATGCATGCAAGGTCAAAAAACACTTTCATTGTCTTTATAATATGCATTTAATTTTACCTTACTCAACGACTTACAAACGATTCACTCAATGATTCATTTATTTTATTCAGACTAATGTGAAACCACCAAGTGTGCGGTTAATATGCTAATGTTTCGTGTAGACGTCAACATGAAACTGCTTGGGATTTGTTTTTAAAAACGACTCGTTTCAATGAGTCGACTCTTTCTCTCAAGATTCAATGACTTTATACACGGTGCAGATTTACGCACTTTCAGATTAAAAACTTTGCAGGATGTATTCTGTTACACACTGCATGAAAGGTCATCTTCCAAAATCCATGACAGGGGCACTTTAAATCTCAAGGTTGATCTTTTTATCCAGTGCTCCTTTCAGAGTCCCTTTATTTCTATAGTGCTTTATTTATAATACAGATTGTGTCAAAGCGACTTCAGAGATAAATGATTCTGGTATTTTCCTCTTTATGAAGAGTCACCTTACACAAACTGTTCAGATTCTTCTGTGAAGCTCCTCTGAAAGACAACAGAGTCATTCAGATCAATTCAGATGAATCATATTTTAAGCATGATGACGATTTCTGCTTCCCTTGATTTATTAAGCATGATCATCTGAGATATTTGCCCGCTGGTTATTAATCCTGAATACACTTCATTGTAATTTGGCATTTGCATTATCTTGGTAACAAGCAGCATTCATGGTGACGGTTGCCAGATTTCAAGAGTTTCAATCCCCCAGTCAGAACTTTTCTCACAGTGTTGTTTTCTTAATCCTCCCAACCTGACTCATCCCAAAACCCTCATGAGATTCTGTGGAATACCAAAGTTGCTCTTTTCCCATTGGATAAAAGCGTAGCTCTCTAATATCTTGCACATATTCAGACATGATGTTTCTCAGCAGGTGATATCAAGTCATAGGTCCGTTCGAATCTCATTCGGTCTGTGCATTAGTGATTTCACAAGCTTGTGAGTACAAAGTGTGCCGTACTTTACTCCGTAATCATTGGCCAGGATCACGTCAGGCGTTAAATATTGAGGTGAAATCCCATCCTATCCAATTAAGAAAGTGCATAGAGACTGATCTCAGCCCGCAGACCTGAGGATCATGGAGGTGAGTGAGCAGGACGCTGAAATAAGAGACGAGTACACGGAGAGAAAACAAGAGCGTTAATCCACCTATAAACCCCCCAAAGAGAGACTGAGCACGTCTCAGTAAGCACTCGCTATTCCAGCAACGTCCAGCATCCACACACACACACACACACACACACACACACACACACACACACAGTTAGTTATTGTGGGGATGCATGTGCACTGTTATATTGGGCTTCCCTTGCACCCAGATGATGACACTGACAGTGAAACCAAAATATTGCTGTATGGGTTTTTGTTTCTTAGGTAACACTTTGTTATATAATGTTATATTTATTATACAACCGTTCAAACAACATGAAGCTAATCTTGAGGGAGTCAGTCGCTTGCTTCATTTCTAAACGAATCAGCCATTTATTAATGATTTTTTTGAGGAATAATTCAATAAATCACTCATTAATAGACTTGCATCACCTACTGGCAGGTTTAGTGCTATATTTATTAGTCCATAATGGGCCTAAACCAGTGAAGGTACCAGCACAAAATCACAAAAGAAAAGTGAGTTTTTGTTGTTTTTTAGTTTCTCACAGCCCTACTCAATATCTGATGTGTGTTCTCCAGTTCAGCCAATGTTTTCATCCCACTGATGGTGAAATGAAGCAGATTTGATGTTCTAGAAAGGTCGCAGTGACAGTTTATTTCATTTGGCATGAAGTGGGTCACACATTTCTGGCTTCCACTCATCCGTATCCTCTCCCATACAATGAGCACAGATGGGATTCAACCCCGTCTCGTTGCACATTGTGTTTTGATCTGGAGTTTGATGGCTTCGTCAATTAATAAAATCTGGAGCAGATGATCCGCATTATTATTTTATAATACTCTCTGCGCTCATATCTTTCAAAAGATTCAAATAATTCTTGTTTTTTTTTTTTTTTTGGTCAAAGTGCATTGAATCCCTACACGTATGTCAAAGCATGTGCACTTTGGGATTGGACTGTAATGTAAATCCTCCAGTATAAAGCGAGTGGAGCGTGTTGGGTTGTTGCTGCGCAGCTGTCCCGGGTTGACCCGGTTCCCAGTGTCCGGCGTGAATGGACTGACCTCGCGGCGAGGAGAGGGGTCAGTGCAGGAATTTTAATCTGCCCCTCCACACACACAAGGCTTATAGACTCTTCCCAGCCATTGAAACTGACGAGATGCCTACATTCACAAAGAGTCGTGTTGAGGAAGAGCAGAAGAGAAGCCATGAAAGAATGGACTGTGATGAGGAAGAGTTGATTATCTGGTGGCGTGCGTGACCGTATCGACGGGTTCGTTGGTCAACACCAATCCCATGTTCCCCGGTGACTCCCTGCAGGCCGATCTATATCAGTCGACTGGGTTTGGACGAGCAGCGAGGTCACTCTCGTTTCCTCTCACCCACCAGCGATGGCATGTGTTCAGCTGAGTTCAGATCGCTCATCATCTGCCCACACGGTCGTCCTTCACCAGCAGCTGTCTCCAATCATGCAAGCCAGAGCCCGAGTGAAAGAAAAGGGGAATTTCCAGAATGCATTGTTAAAAATCAAATGCAGTTTTCTGTCATTTTGGCCAATGTTGTTCAGCATTTATTGCATGCATAACTATGTTTCAAAGTTTGTACATGGACTTGATAAAGCTAGACAGGTGTCATTAGTTTCACTTGCACACTTCACAAATCAAAATTATACTTCACTTTTGAGAATTGTGAGAACATTATTATTTATATTATTATTTTCATGGCAACAATATATATATATATATATTCATCCATGTTGTTTAGGGATTCATATTTACAGATTTTTGTAACACAAATCAACCTAAATAAGATTGTTGGATTTTCCCCTTATCTTAATTTGTGGTTCATTTATAATTTTTAATGAAAAACACAAAAGCAATCAAATAAACGAAGACATATGCACACATATTAAACATAGAAATAGTGTCAGTTAGGCGCGTTTGCTTTTTGCCTTGACACCAAATCCATCATCTCGTCATAATCTCTGATATGTGAATTACATTTTTATAAAAAAAAAGTCTAATGAAGAGACGTAATCTGTGTTATCAGTTTCATCCCTTTACAGTGTGTTTCAGCAATTTTGTCTAATAAAACTGTTTTTGTGCTTGTTTAAAGTAGTTGCATGTACAGTATCTCCAGTCTCATCAGTTTACACCATGTTTGTTTTTTCTTGACGCTGATTTAATTAGACTAATCTGCATGTATAAGCACTGGTGCTAATGCGGTCACATGTCCAAGCTCTCTGGTATCGTGACAATCCTACAAATCTCAGCAGTCGATACAAACCTATCCCATTAACAGCAAGCCTCAGTATACTGTGTGATGCACGCTAGGTCACACGCTGTGCACAGCCCATATCTGCAGTAGATTAGTCAAACTAATAAATATAAATAACTGGAGCAGTCGGTTTCTGCAGAGTAAATGTAACTGTGTCAGACTGCCAGGATCGACTGAGACCACACACATTTGATTAGTTATATACAGTGTCCAGCCTTTAGTAATTGCATGATGGACGTGACAGAACTGGATCATATTTAAAACCACAATAGGATTTATCATCAAGTATCTGATTAAATATAATATCCACGGCTCTGTTTTCGATGGCAGTTGTCAGTGAGCTCCTGATTGCCTTCATATGGTGCTGTAAATCTGCTCTGACCCCGGGGGGTCGGGGGGGCATTAGGCAGATAATAGATTACAGCCACAGATTAGCATCCGCAGACAAGACCTAGAACCTGCCGCTCAACGCTGACCCCAATAACCAGGATAAGCATTTATGTCCAGAAGAACTCACCTGGGGTCTATAAACCAGAAAGGCCACGCAAGATCATCACGAGTGAGAATAAACACGTACAGACTTTACACAGTGCACACTAACTAGTCAGACTTGGTCTAACAGATCGATTGCATTAACAAGCTACTAACCCAACAATGAGGAGCTTTTCTGACTCCATAGCCCCCATTATCAAAGACAAAAGCTTCAAACTCAATTTATGGGAACTAGAAATGGCAGTATATTAAATTATTCAATAAAATAATTATAAATAATTCAAATAATACAATTTTATTAAGAACTTATTGTTCTTCACTTGTTAATTTTTGCGAACTATTTTTACCCTACAAATAACAATTGCTACCAGTATAATGATTTTGATAATTAAAAGATAATTATTTTATTTATCTTTTATTCAACAAGTATAAGTGTTGGAATAAGTTGATATACTTTTAATGTAAAAAAAAAAAAACATATATTTTTTTTCATTATTGTAGGTCCTGAAGTATTGTATTGAAGCCCCGCCTCTCAAACGTGTTGTTTTCTACAAAGCCCCTCCTTCACACAAGCACAGTCTGCTCTGATTGGCCAACTGACCCAGTGCATTGTGATTGGCTGAAAAACTTAAGTAGTCGTCAGAAATGTAACACCCCTTTCCATAATTGTGAGCTTCATCTTTCAAAATAAATGTAAAGACAGTTAATGTCCTTAGTTTTGACACAAGACCGCTGACTCCACTATGTGACTCTCTCTCTCTCTCTCTCTCTCTCTCTCTCTCTCTCTCTCTCTGTGTGTCACACACACACGCGGCGCACAAAACTCTGCATTTGAACATTCAATAGCAAAAACGTAAACTAATAACAAAATATAAACGTGTGTGTGTGTGTTTTAAATGGTAATACTTCAAAATATTTCTGTTTGACTGTGTTTGGATAAAATAAATGCAGCCTTGAACATCAAACTTACAAAAAGATAAAAAACCTGACCACCACACCTTTGAATGAGAGTGTAACTATACTGTAAAACATTTTTATATAACAGACTATTAAAGTACAATTTAATCAACTTGAAAATGTTATATTTAATTCAACAATGTAGAAATATTCACAATCATTTGAAGTCATATTGCAGCCTCTTGGAAATTTGATCTCCTCAGAAGGATTATATTCTTTCTGGCTCCTGAATAACTGTTTAATCTCTCTTTAATTGCTAGCACGCTTTTCCTCCTCTTAAACCTCAGCCTGTTGTTGAGCTCTTATTAGAGGTAAGATCAGAAACATGATACGAAAGCAGCAAAAGCAGAAGCTTCTCTGAGTAAAGTGCCTCAAATTAGCCCTTTCCCCCGTCAGCACTGTCTGAAGTGATAACAGAGCTGGGTTAAGTGCTCTTTCTGTCGTGGGGAAGTAGAGCGTAATGCAGCTCTCTCTCTATGTTGTGACCGACAGCTCTTTCCTTTCTTTCCTTCTTCCTCCGAGTGAGGGATATTCTGGGGCACTGGGACGGTCTGAAGGAGGGGATGTGGTTTTGGATGGGGGTCTGGCTGGAATGATAGAGGACTTATTCATGTTCATGTTCCAGCTGGGAGGTCATTATGTCAGCACTCTCAGCAGCAGTCTGTGGGTTTAATCTCCAGAGCCGGGGTTGGGAGAGCCCTTCCTGCGCTGCTAGTTTAAGAAATCACTCAATGGTCTATGAATGCACATCAGCCCTCGGCGTTACAGAGACCCACAGCTCCGTGCACCTGCTGCAACTTATCCTAGTTTTGCTGTCCATTCTGGATGGGTCACTAATATGTTTTTGAAGAAAGAAGCCAATCATTTGGTGCTGATTTTATTGACAGAGCAGAAAGTCATGAAATGTTGCATGCATTGCATTCATTGAATATCTCACTATTTTGATCTTGTTTTTTCAGTACGTCTTGTTTGCTTAAAGTGTATGCTTAAGTAAGTTTATGCCTAAAACAAGAACATCAATGGACAATAAGATATATATTGCCCTCCAAATAATGTTCATTTTATGACCCCATTAGGCAATATTTGTTTGTTCAATGATAAATTGAATTTTTTGTTCATTTTTTTTTTTTAAGAAGATGTATTTTGATTTAAGATATCTTTTTTTTTTTTTTTTTTTTTTTTTTACTGCAAAACAGTACAAAATTACTGAGAAAGAGCACCACTTTTTGTGTTATGATCAGAAGGAACAGTAAATGTTATTTCCTTGTACAAATGGTTCATTCATTCATGCATTCATTCTTCATTAATTTGTTCATTCATTTATTCAGTCATTCATGCACCTACTGTAACTCAAAGATAAATTGATTCTGTAATTCCACTGTTATTGATTTATGATTAAATAGCATTAAATATGCAATATCTCTCAATATCTCTTCCAATGTAAAGTCTGTTTTACTGAATTTTACTCAATTGGTTAAGGTTCATAGTACAGACAATTTTGCACTAGAGCTCAGTTTGATGTGTTGGTGTGAAATTACATTAGTAATATTTAGTTTCCATCCATGTGTTTTTATGCAAATGTTGCAATATTGCATTTAAAACGCGCTGGATGGAATTGCCAAAATTCAAATAAAATATTAAAATGCTGATAAAAAAAAAAAACAAACTTATGCCCAGTTGAGACACTTATTATTATTGTTATATTTTTTTTTTATGCAATATGAAAACATGCACAAACAACAATGGAAACACATTTACCAATTAAATTTCTTGATGCACCACAAAGTCATGCAGTGAGTGCAATTCATGCAGGTCTGAAACAACTGCTGCTAGTACTCACTATTGACGTGTTTTCACCGCAGGAACTTTCCCCAGGAACGAGGCACTTTGGGCTGGTACTCGGTGTGTTTCCACCGCAGGAACCAGGAACTAAATTAAGTTCCGGGTTAAAAAATGCCTCATTTAAAAATGTATTTTTAAAAGTATTTCAGGCGAGAATGTAGTTGTTTAAAACTCAAATCTGTGGTTTATTTATAAAGACAGTGACTATTTAAAAATGTGTTTCGAGTCGATCAGCAGGAGCTCAGTGATCATGTATCCATCGAGAGCAGCCTCACATCTGGCTCTGATGTCTCTTTAGTGGTTAAACATAACATATCATTCGTTTTGGGTAAAAAAAAAATTCAGTTAATCTATTAATATGTTAAAATGAAAATAAAAAGAGTCAATACCGTTTGCTCTATATAGGCCTACATATTTCCCTAAACTACATTTCTGCTATTAATATGTTTAAATGAAAACGAAAGGAGGCAGTGGTGTTTGATATCATATTTCGTCTTATTGTAAATATACAGAGAGGATAATTTCAGTAGCTGAGGCAAGCTCCCGAGTCGAACTCACAAAGTCAATATTTCTGAGGATGCAAGTCTGAAATTTGCACATTTGTATTGAGAAACGCGCGCAGACCTACGTCACAAGACTATTTGCCTAATCTTCACGGTACTTTAGACTGCAGTGGAAACGCAGAAAGCAACAGGTCTGGAGGGAAAAAAGTTCCTGGTACAATTGTTCCGGGTAATTTCGAAGGAAACGCAGCATATGCTGATTTACTCACCTACAAAATCACAACAATTAATGATTTATCTATTTATTTATTTTTCTTCAAAAAGAGCTTGTATTCAGGTGATTTTTATTTTTTTATTCCTCATATCATTCTGTGTAATTTCGGAGGAAACAAGGCATATGGCTGTCACTCTCATGAAGCATGTGGTTCTAGATCATTAATACAGTGTGAAAGAGCCTTAATTCTGGTTAGAGTTCTGTTTTCCTGCACTTAGATGATCAGTGTGTGTCATTTCTGCACCGTTTCTGTTACTAGATGAAATTGAGATGTTTAAAAATAAACTTAAACCAAAATAAAATGCTAATAAGATTGCATTCTAGCGTATGTTTTAGCAGTTTTAGACAGGCTCCAGGACACATGGTGAATCTGCTGGTAGTCGAGTGCTCAGTCTGCTGTTTGTATCAGTTGTTCTCACACTCTTTAACAGAAGGAGCTTCTGTGCTGTGAGATCTCAGATGCTGTCCAGAGAGGAATGCAGTGGGTGTCTTCAGATACACCCCGAGCCGCTGCTTTCCCACCGATCTGACCTATTTCTGCTCCGTGTGCTTCAGAGTATTAATGATGATGATGATAATAATAGTGTTTTAATATTATTATAGTAATAATAGTTCAATTAGTATTGTGCAAATAGTATATGTGTCTCTGTGTGTGCGTGTGTGTGTGTGTGTGTGTATATATTTAAATTTATGCATTTAGCAGACGCTTTTATCCAAAGCGACTTCCAGTACGTTCAGGCTATCAATTATTACCTATCATGTGTTATATTACATATATATATATATATATATATATATATATATATATATATATATATATATTAGAAGCAATACTTCATTGTTATTTCTACTAATTTAAATAATGTAAGTAGTAGTAGTTTAAATTTTAATAATAATAGTAGTAGTAATGTGTAAATTGTTTAAATGGTGATATAACACATTTGTTTTATTATTATTACTATTAATAAGAAATTATTTGAAAGTAATAATAATGTGCAAATGGTATATGTGACGCTGGGCCTTAAGTGTACATTTTTGGAAATTGAGATGTATGCATGATCTGAAAGCTGAATAAATCATCTCTCCATTAGGGATATGCCGGTATTTGCGGTTAATTTATAATGCTTTTATCACGGTATACGGTATTATCATGGTATTGAAATTTTGTTGTGGTCATAATAAAGTATAACAGGTTAAATAACTTTTTTTTTTTTAATAACAAAAATAACTATACATTTAAAACAATAAAGCAATACAGACAAAAATATATGAAAGATAAATGTTTTACACATTAAAGTGCAAAAGAACTAAAAAAAACAACAATAGGTATCACTTTACAGTAAGACCTCATTAGTTAACCTTAGTTAATGCATTAACATTCAAGGCAAGGCAACTTTATTTATATAGCACATGTCGTACACATTGGTAATTCAAAGTGCTTTACATAAAAGAAAGAAAAAAAGTCATGAAGAAAAATAATCACAAAAATAAAACAAGCAATTTAAGAACTTGAAAATGAAAATGATTAGAAATCGACTAAAAATTAATTTAAGACAGTTTAAAAATAGATGATTTTAAATAAAATACAGTGCAATACATAAAATATAGTGTAATCAGTTTGGACATCGCATAAGTGCTCATTCAATAAATGCCAGAGATGGGACCAAGTCACACATGTGCAAGTCTCAAGTAAGTCTCAAGTCTTAACCTTCAAGTCTCAAGTAAGTCCCAAGTATTTTTTTCTTGGGCAAGTCAAGTCAAGTCAAGTCCAAGTCAAGTCACCTTAATATTGTTAATTTACCTGCAGAATCTGATCTTAATAAAGTTAAAAGACAAGATATAAGTAACTGTCAGTAAATTTAAATAATTTGGATTTGCATTGTAAATACTCATGTTCAGTAAAATACATCATGGAATCAAACAAAATTGTAAGTTCCTAAAATTATTTATTTTTCACTTCTGCCAACAGTGTTTGAAATGTTTTACATTTTCAACATTGAGTCCATAAAACAAATAATAGCTAAACATCCAACAGACTCCTCTCTGAACACCTCTCTCTCTCTCTCTCTCTCTCTCTCTCTCTCTCTCTCTCTCTCTCTCTCTCTCTCTCTCTCTCAAACACAGTTTACATACAACATTAAACTGTTACATTTCTCCTATCTCTCTCTCTCTCTCTCTCTCACACTCTCTCTCTCAGAGTATAGAATATAAATATGACGTATTTTCAGTTGTTTCATACTTTTTTGTTATGTACAGTACAGACCAAAAGTTTGGACACACCTTCTCATTCAAAGAGTTTTCTTTATTTTCATGACTCTGAAAATTGTAGATTCACACTGAAGGCATCAAAACTATGAATTAACACATGTGGAATTATATATGGAATTATATACATAACAAAAAAGTGTGAAACAACCGGAAATATGTAATATTCTTGGTTCTTCAAAGTAGCCACTTTTTGCTTTGATTACTGCTTTGCACAATCTTGGCATTCTCTTGATGAGCTTCAAGAGGTAGTCACCTGAAATGGTCTTCCAACGGTCTTGAAGGAGTTCCCCGAGAGATGCTAGCACTTGTTGGCCCTTTTTCCTTCTGTTTGTGGTCCAGCTCACCCCTAAACCATCTGGATTGGGTTCAGGTCCGGTGACTGTGGAGGCCAGGTCATCTGGCGCAGCACCCCATCACTCTCCTTCTTGCTCAAATAGCCCTTGATGCCTTCAGTGTGACTCTACAATAGTCAATAGTCATGAAAATAAAGAAAACTCTTTGAATGAGAAGGTGTGTCCAAACTTTTGGTCTGCACTGTACATAACAAAAAAGTATGAAACAACTGAAAATACGTCATATTTATATTCTGTACTGTATATATATATATATATATATATATATATATATATATATATATGTATATGTATATGTATATATATATATGTATGTAATATGCACTTGTCATGATTGGGTAATCGCGGCAGCTACATTTGTTTTTCTGATTAATTGTTTTGCTCTATGAGAAAGACAAGGTAACAAAATATTCGGGGCTTATGCCCCCTTAGCCCAACCCTAGCGCCGCCCCTGGAATGCGTTTTTTTGACGGCCTGCTAGCGGATCATTAGGGGCTGTTCACATCACGTCTTTTGTGCGCGCAAGTTTGTTATTTCCAATGTAGGCGTGCGGTATGCGCGCTCATAATGGAAGCAACGCGCTCAACATCTAAACTTTTCAGAATGCTGCAAGCGCACCGCGGGTCATGTGACAATAACTAACCAATCAGCTTCATCCTTTCTCGTATCAACGTTGAAAGCTCAGCTAAGATGAAGGAACAGCTGTTCATAGTTGTATATGGATTGCCATTTTGAAATGAATTTAGTAGCAGAGCTACTGCGAGCGATTTTTAGTGCTGCAAATCCATTTATACTTTGCTATACTTTGGGTGGTGTGTGTAAGGTAGAGAGGGCATGACTGATGATAGTGTCCTGATCCAGTCACGACGCTATTCTCAGCCTGCGCTCCAGCTGAGTAATCAACTTTATTTTAAAAAATAATTTATATATTTTATATTCAAACTGAAAACATGATGTAATTAACACTCAAGTCATTCAAGTCATCGTGTCTCAAGTCAAGTCAAGTCCCGAGTCTTTAACTTCCAAGTCCGAGTCAAGTCTCAAGTCCTAAAAATAGCGACTCGAGTCGACTCGAGTCCAAGTCACCAGGTCACAAGTCCCCATGTCTGCCTTCATCCAGTCCTAATGATTTACTCAGACTGACTTCTGGAAATAGATCGGTAGCTAAAGGCATCACCCTCCTGTTTGAACTCTAATATGAACGATATCCAGAAGAACAAGCTTCACATGTGAACACTGAGGAAGTGTGTGTGTGTGTGTGTGTGTGTGTGTGTGTGGATTAGCATGGACTGACCCCTGCATTGCATTAGTGATGTGATCGCTCATCTGGCCCAGAAACATGACCTAGTTCTGCACTGGCTGGATGTCAGTTTTTGTCCCGTGTTTCTCTGTAGGCTGGACGCTCATTACTGCTGTCTCTAGAGGACGGCACACAGAAGAGCCTCAGAAAGCACATGTTTTGCAGCTGTGTGGGTGTTAATGACTTTCCCTGCCAGACTGTCTCGTTTGGGTTACGAGGGTCATAAGGGTGCTTTTTAACACTTGAGCATTGCTGTAGATTTCACTTCTGTTTCGAATAGAATGGAGTTTGTGTGTGTGAGTATTTATATATGGGCATGGTTAACTAAAATAGATGAAATGCCTACATCTAAAAATAAAACAAAACAAACCCTAAAACCTACAAATAAATAAAAAACAAAATGCAAACTAATGGAAATGAGAAAACATTACTAAAACTAGAAAAAAAGGAAAACAAGAAAACCTCGAGAAATAAGCTACAACTGAATGAAACCCAAGTAGTGATATTAATGAAATAAAAAGCATAGAATTAGTGAAAATGCATCTCAGAGACGAGAGAACATGATGACAGGACACACCGTGAGAGTCACACACACACATGCTCTACTGTTAGTGTTTAGTATTATCTGTATGTCAATGTCTAGAATACAACAACAAAATACAACGTCAAACTCACTTTAGCCTATATATAAAACATAATTTTTATTAAAAAAAAATACACCAAGCTATAGGGCAGGCTATGCCAGCTAAAAAAATAACAAATACATTTTTTTTTTTTTTGGAAATTGGTTATATTGGTCAAATTAAATAAATTACACAGAGTTTAAATCAAGTAGAAATCAGCAAACCGTGTGGAACCAATTGAATAAGAAACGGATGTTTAAAAAAAACGTCCAATATCTTAGATGAACAGCAAAAGTCAACAGTCTTTCCAAAATCCAAAATATTGCAAAACAGGTGTTTGTTTGTCTTTGATTTTGAAGCTAAATCATCCGCCATGGCCTTGTGTGTCTCTCCTCACTCTTCTTGTCAGTCAGAGAAATGAAATCTGACCTGATCGACAGGCTGCATTGAGCAGCTGTGTTCAGTTTTTACTTGTGTCTGTTCTTTCACTGAACTAAATGATTTGTATTACTATAAAAATCAAAAAGACTGACAGGGAGAGAGGGGGGTACCACGGTGGACAAGTCACGTGATAGTTGATATAACTTTGTTTAAACTTTTCAAAATTTTCACAGTTTCTGGTCGGCTCTCTCAAACCACCTTAAAATTTGTCTTGATTTCATAATTTCTGGTGCTTCATAGTAGTGGGCGGAGCTTAGCACTCGTTCGATGTGATTTGCGCACTGCGACTCTCTGATTGGTGGAATTCTCTTTACAGCATTATGGGTAATGTAGTATTTTCCCCCATTGTTTTCTTGTTTTCTTACGCTTTGTTTACATCCGGAACCGACTGTTGTTCTCTGTTAGCAATAGATGGGCACTGAAGCAGGGATCAGTATATTATAGAAACCTGAGACCGAGTCTGTAAGAACTCTGTCTGTTTTATTTTCTTATTGTGTCCTTGAAAGCCAGACTGCGTCCTCACATCAACTCCACACACACACACACACACACGCACAGCTCTGGCCTGGTGTGTCTAGTCGAGTTGATCACGCTGTCTGATCAGGAGCGCAGGACAGCTTCTGAACGAGAGCGTGCTGAGGACATGAGCTGCTACCTGCGCTGACATTAAATCAAGCTTAACACACGCTTGGATTAAGGCTTTTTCAGCCTGCAGGACGTTTAAAACTGTTTAATGTGCTTCTATTTAAAGCACTGTTTCATGTGCTATTCCATAAACATATTTAAGGAGCAAAGCACAAAGCAGATCAGGTTTTAGATGTAGTTTATTATATTTAGATTTTGCTCGGACGATCAAAATACCAAGCTCAGTGTTAGTTTTGGTTGCAGGCATGTCCTGTACTCCAGCACAAGAGAGAGAGAGAGAGATCATTGTTCTGCATGTGCTGCAGATGAAATCACATGGTTGTAGAAACAGTTTTAGAAATGTTCTGTGCTCATCTCTTAGCCGTGTTGTTTCAGGGTAAAGCAGCTCCTCTGTGTTTTCCCACTGGACGACCGACAGAGGAACACACTCGCACTCATCCAGCACTGGCCTGGAGCATGATGACCACTCATCTCTCCTCTGCTGTCTTTATTATTCAGGATGAACATAAAACACGTCTGTTTCTAGATGAATGTGTGTGTGTTTGTGTTTGTGCAGCGCTGCCGGAGGAGAGATCTTTACCCAGTGTGTGGCAGACCGAGACGAGGCCTTCAGTGAGGAAGACGTGAAGAGACTGATGAAGCAGATCCTGGAGGGAGTTTCCTTCCTTCACAGGAACAACGTGGTGCATCTGGACCTCAAAGTACTGCTACGCTGAAATCACTCAAAGCAATCACATTTAGTGGCTAAATCAGTAAAAGTGTCAGGGTGGTGTCTGATGGACTGGACATTCTTGTGGCTGAAATGCATTTGCTTTATTCACCAGAGCTACAAGTGTGTAATTATATCACCAGTATAATTCTAGCTTTCTCTGAGCAGTTCTTCTGTCCTCCAGCCTCAGAATATCCTCCTGACCAGTGCGTGTCCTGTCGGGGATATAAAGGTGGTGGACTTCGGCTTGTCGAGGCTGGTCAGCAGTGGTCAGGAGCTCAGGGAGATCATGGGCACACCGGAGTATGTGGGTAAGACCACATCCACACATCACACACCTGTGGCAGGTGACCAACACATGCATTATTTCAGAAAAAAATCTCCTCCTTATAATAAATATCACTATGATACAATTGAACTGTGTATTATTATTAGTATTAGTATTATTATTTATTTTAAAAACAAATATTTATATTAAATTTGTGCAATTGATCTATACATCTCAACAGTAAAATTGCAATATTAATTGATTGATGATTGAATTATAATATATATTATTATTAAAAGTATTAACAAATCAATAACAAATATCACTAGAATACTATTGGAAAGTATAAATGTTTCATATTAATTTATAATAATAATAATAATAATAATAATAATAACAATTGTTGTCATTTTATTGTAAAACAACAGTAAACTTACAATACTAATATTCATTAATTCACTCAAACATTAAAGGTCCCGTTTTACGCGCTTTTTTGAAGCTTTGATTGTGTTTACAATGTGCAATGTAACATGTGTTCATGTTTCGCGTGTAAAAAAACACAGTATTGTTCACACAGTTCACCTATCTGTATACCGCTGTTTTCACCGTCACAAAAACGGGCTGATGATTTCCTTGTTCTATGAAGCCTCTCCTTCAGAAATACGTAACGAGTTGTGATTGGGCCAGCGGTTCCTGTGCTGTGATTCGACAGCAGCTGAGCGCGCGCTGCCCTACTGGAAACGTGATTGGGCTAGAACGCACGTGCTGGAGATGTACTTATAATCACAGGCGCGTTTTTACTGACGAGATGCGCATGAAAACCGCATTTGTTTTTTTGCACAGCCCTAACATCTAGTTGACAAAGCTAAACAGCATTGCCCTTTGTGTAATAAGTAACAGAAACTGTTAAACGCACCAACTTAAATAATAAAATACACTTACTGTGGTCCATAAACAACGCCTTCTCCAGACAAAGATGGAAGTGCTCCATCTTTCAAGAATAATCTTTGTGCGAATCCGGCATTAAACTGATTGAGATTGAGGAAGTTGTCCTCAGCAAGCTGTCCTCAGCAAAATGAGCTGCACATAGTTTTACATGTGCATTATAATTTTCGGGAACCAAGTTAAACATAAATTATAACCATTAATCTCAAAGTACAGCGTCCCTGGGAAGCCCAAACAAAGGTGATTGGACTCAGAGATGAAAAAACAGCGTTTTAACGACATGACGACAAACACAAACAGCTCTTCCTTCTTCTCCGTCGGAGCGCAACAAGACCACGCCCCCTGTTTGTGAATTCACGTGGGCGGAGGTTAGTCAAAAAAACTGTTTTAGTGACGTCATTACTGCAGGAACTAGAGGGGTGTAGTCCAAACGGGTCATTTTTTGTAGGCGAATTCTGTTAAATCAAATATCTCGCTTGGCATTGAACTTTGAGCTTTAGCATTTTACAGATATTATTTATACTCTAACAACAACATTACACACTAACCAAAGTTTAAAACATGGAATCACGAAGAAGGGGACCTTTAAACCATGCACGTCCTGATTTTGCCAAGTTCGAAGTGTTCCTAGGTCAACATATTTTGTTGACCCTGGAACAACATTTTACTCCAAAAATATATTCTTAACCATATTCCTACACCTAAACCTAACCTTAACCATGAGTAATCCCTAAAATCAGAGGAAATGATAGATGAATGACACTGATGTACAAGCACCAAACACTGATTTTAAGCGTAAACTTCACAAAATCTAAAAACTGGTTCTTCAAATCTGATTGGTTAATCACAATGTTGTTCCAGGAACATGTCTCACTTGGTAAAATCAGGTTCTGCTTTAAACCATAGAGCTTTTATTTTGGTAAAAAAAAAAATGCAAGGAATTATAGATTTATGAACACATTTGATTATAAAGTCGTGACGATGTTTGACGCATGTTGCATTTTCAAAGCCTCACAACACAGGGCATCTGATTACATATTAATATAATTACAGTGCAGTGGTTTGACACTCGTGCTAAACCATATCACATTTTGAAAGTGAAAGTGAAAGTGAAGTGACATTCAGCCAAGTATGGTGAATTTGTGAACACACACTGTGAACACACACCCGGAGCAGTGTTCATCATTTATGCTGCGGCGCCCGGGGAGCAGTTGGGGGTTCGATGCCTTGCTCAAGGGCACCTAAGTCGTGGTATTGAAGGTGGAGAGAGAACTGTTCATGCACTACCCCCACCCACAATTCCGTCCGGCCCGAGACTAGAACTCACAACCCTTCGATTGGGAGTCCAACCCTCTAACCATTAGGCCACGACTTCCCCAGATTCTAAAGATAATCAATAAAAATTTTTACCAGCCAGCTGACGATGAACACCATTTCATACTGGTTATTAATCCTATATACTGTAAATACTACACCAGTCAAATGTCTGGACCTACTGGACTGAACTGAATTTAATGATTTGTTTTATCATTCCAGCGCCAGAAATCCTGAATTATGAGCCGATCAGCACAGCGACTGACATGTGGTGAGTTATTTTTACCACATTGAGGATCCTTATGTGTCTTCCTGAAGGTCAATATTACACAATAAATACTCCTCTGGTTAGTTTATCATGTCTGTGATCTAGCCTCAAGTGTAATTGTGTGTTTTCCTCTGAATAAACAGTGTATTCACCGTTTAAAGGCTCTCGCACCATCACAGGTTCAGTGTGTGTGTGTGTGTTTTCCAGCGGTTTGGCTTCATGTGCAAGAACATTTATATCCTAAAGTCTTGCATCAACAAAGCTGCTTTGAGAAGAGTCTGTTAGTAACCTTTAAGCTGTAAGACTGGGAAAATAAATCAGTGCATCGTGAATCTAGAAATGATTCAGCATTCTGAGATTTTCTGAATACATGACAATTCTTTCTCGAGTCGATTCTGAGCTTAGTTTTGAACAGCAGATGCTTTAGAAACCACCGTACTCTGCTCCTTTCCAAATCCTTACTAGTGGTCAACCGATATTGGAGTTGTTTTGACCATCGACATCTTGGAAAGCAGGGTGGCCGATATAAAGCTGATATAATTGTATTTATTTTAATTTAATATTTAATACATGTGAAATAATTTGAAAATGTATCTATTTATTTATTTTTTAACTATTTATTACATTTTATTATTAATAATATTATTACTATTATTATTATTATTGAAATTATAATATAATATATTACATTATATATAATTATAATAATTATAAAATAATTACCCAAAAATATGATTGAATGAAGAAACTATATAACATGTATTTAACATTTAAGAATCGGTGTCCCTTGCACAATTATGATTATATCTGGGGGTCCACAGCATCTAAAAAAAAAAAAAAAAACTACTTTAGATGACAAAGTATTTTCCACAAATAAATAAATGTTTAATAAAATAATATAATAATATAATTCTAAAGGAAGTGAACACTGTAATCAACAGGGCCATCTCTCTCTCTCTCTCTCTCTCTCTCTCTCTCTCTCTCTCTATATATATATATATATATATATATATACACAATATTTTTTATTTATTTATTTATTAATTTTTTTGCACAAAGTGAAAATGCCAATTAAAATAAAAGTTCAAAAACATTGGCCAGACAGAAAAACTTATCGGTAGATGCCGATACTTGGAAAAAACAAAAACAAATATCGGCCGATGTATCGGAAGAACATTTACACTTACACGCACTCAAACCTAAAATAATAATTTATAAAATCTGAAACGTTTAGAGAGAAATTATAAGGGTATTCACAGTGTGCTGTGTTTACATTAATCTGGCGTCATAAAAAAGAATCCTGAGTCGAGGTGAAATCACAGACTATCGGCTAACGCACAAGCGCTCTTCTTAAATAAATAAATAAATAGATTAGAGCGCCTTCCGCTGTTAAAATCTAAGCTCAGAATAGACAAAGCTGTGTTGTGTTAGCTTGAGCATGCTGTTCCTCTCCTCCGTCTGACAGGAGCATCGGTGTCCTGGCGTACGTGATGCTGACGGGGATCTCGCCGTTCCTGGGGGACGACAAGCAGGAGACCTTCCTCAACATCTCTCAGATCAACATCAGCTACAGTGAAGAGGAGCTGCAGCGTCTGGACGGAGACGCCATCAGCTTCATCAAGAGCCTGCTCATCAAAGAGCCGGAGTAAGACCATCAAGAGAGTCATATA
Source organism: Carassius gibelio (assembly GCF_023724105.1). NCBI lineage: Eukaryota > Metazoa > Chordata > Actinopteri > Cypriniformes > Cyprinidae > Carassius > Carassius gibelio. Next base: position 17,521,073 of record NC_068419.1, read on the forward strand.
AACACTGATTAACTTCCCATTCACTCTGAAAAATAACATGCGTGGCTTTCCACGAAAGTATTGAGCAGCACAACTGTGTTCAACATTGAAAATAATCAGAAATGTTTCTTGAGCAGTAAATCATCATATTATTCTGATTTCTGAAGATCATGTGACACTGAAGACTGGAGGAATGATGCTGAAAATACAGCGGAGCATCACAGAAATAAATTACACTTACATAGATAAGTTATTTTATATTGTAATGAAAATAAATATTTCACAATTTCACTTGGGATGCACAATATTATCGGACCGATATCGGAGACGACCGATAATGGCTTTAAAATGTAAATATCGGCATCATTCCGATATGAAATATGATGTTAATATGTTTTTCCGATAAGATGAATGTTCACTGACGAGCTCAGTGTGAAAGAGATTAGATCACGTCAGCAGTGTGCCTCGTTCTTGAAGAAATGTTTTGTCTGTAAGGTGAAACACCCTCACATTAGCGTTAACTAGATTACTGTATTTTATCAGCTTTGCATCAAATAATAGATAAAGTATTTTTACCCCGCTTTAAAAGTACTTTCCAAGTGTCTGTACTTTATCAGTGTTTTTCTTTAAAAACTTTACTTCACAACTCTAAAGCATAATATTGTACGTTTTACTCCACTACACACCAAATATCATTACATTACAAATCTATTACTTTCTTTTACTCAAGTAAAAGCTATTCAAAGATTTACTTGAGTACAAGAAAGTACTATGTTATTTATGTTCTTATGTATTAAAGGTGAAGCAGTTTTTATTTATGAAATGCAATTATACTTTGCAATGTAGTGAAGTAAAGTTTTCCAAAGGAAAACACTTTTTAAAATGACTTGAGTAAATTAAAAATACTTCTCCATATATGATCTCTCCAGTGATGTCTGGTTTGTTTGGAGGACAATATTTGTCTGAGATACAACTATTTGTAAATCTGGAATCTGAGGGAGCAAAGAAATCTAAATATTGAGAAAATCATCTTTAAAGTTGTTCAGATTCATTCTTAGCAATGCATATTACTAATCAAAAATTAAGTTATGATATATTTACGGTAGGAGATTTACTAAATATCTTCATGGACCATGATCTTTAATTAATATCCTAATTATTTTCGGTATAAAAGAAAAATGGATAATTGTGACCCATGCAATGTATAGTTGTCTATTGCTACAAATATCCCTGTGCTACTGATGACTGCTTCTGTGCTGCAGGGACACAGATATAACACTTTTGAGGATTTAGGAAGCTGATGAGCATCAAACACATCATCACAGTCTCCTGAAAGAGTCTGTTCATTAGCAGAGCAGCTTGGTGATCAGGTCTCAAGAGCGTATATGAGATGTTTTGTGTTGTCTCCTCAGGAGCAGAGCCTCTGCAGAAGACTGTCTGAAGCACCAGTGGCTCCAGCCAGAGGAGAGCGTCTCGGAGCCCGTCGCTCGAGCTGATGAAGACGAGGAGGACGAGGAGGAGCTGATCGTGATGGCCTCTTACACTCTGAGCCAGTGTCACCAGTCCTCTGATGAACAGAGCCGGACTCCGGACCAGAAGGCCATCTCCAAACGCTTCAGGTTTGAGGAGCCCTTCTCAGCGCTGTCTGGAGAGTTCGTCTACTGACACGCGTCTGTCCTGCTGTCTTCACTGCTTGCTCTGGTTTCTGTTTGTGCTGCTTTATATTGTCCCGGTTGAGATACTGAAGCCTTGCTGTGGTTCTCCAAGTTCTCGTTTTTCTCTTTCAGTATTTTTTTTTTATTTGTATTTTTTTGGTGCCATGCTTACACATGTGAGCTTGTGATCGTTTCCTTTCATCGTGTTTGTACAAAATAAATGTTGTGTGTTTTTTTTCTGCGACACGAAGGCAAGCAGAGTTAAGTGTAAATTAACCCAGTTTTATTTTAAGAGTATTTCTGTCGTGTTTAAAAAAGCCACTTTGTAACTTTGTATGTTGAGCTCCTGTCTTTCCTGGGTAAAGATCCCACAGCAATAACACTTCCATTCTCTCTCACACACACACACACACACACACACACATATATGAAGAATGTGTGTCTTTCTGTGTGTTCATTTGGACTCCTGTAAGAGTCATAACTGTAAATTGATTTGTCACTATAAAGAATATTTTTAATGACAACAAATTTCAAAGTGACTGTCTTGATTCTGTAAATAAAAGTTTGTCTCAACTATCACACTCTGCTTTTATTATTGTTGTTGTTATTATTATTAATACTTAATCTAAGTAAAATCTAAAATACCTCATGCTGAAGTTTATCTGAAGGTTGTGCTTTGAAAAGCCAAAAGAAGGCAGCATTTACTTATGATATACCTTTAAATCTTTATTTTTTTATTATTATTATTCACCTAATTGTAACACTCGAAAAATATTTTTTATATACAAGAATATTAATACAACATGCAAATACAGAGGATTACATTGTTTTTAACTAGTATCAGTTACATTCATAATAGCTTCAAAGGAACAAACAGAAAAGAAAGAAAAATAAACTACTAATTTACAAGAAAATTCCATAAGCAAATGATTGAAAATTCTTTTCATCCTTTATGCCTTTTTTATTTTTTAGATATTTTAAAGCTTCAATGTAATGCTTAAATTTAATGTTAAATAACGTAATGTTAGGTTTATTATTGTTTCTGCATATGGTATTTCCCATACAGAAGTATTACATAAATCGCCAAATTGTGCTTCAAATTCTTATTTTTTTAAACAACTATAATAGTTCTTTACTAATTACTAACAAATACATCTCTAGTTCACTGACTTGGTTTTGGCGCCCTCTGCTGGGAGGCTTTGCCTAGATATTAGCTTGCATACACAAACACACACATATATAATAGAAGTAACTTGGCCATTGATCCCATGATTTTTCTTGACAAACATTCTGATTTTTACAGATTTATATGAATAAAAAGTGTACTTTTAATACACTCTTGTCTTACTATAAAATTAATTTCCACTTAATGAATGCATCGATAAACCTCAATTCATTTTACACAGGAATTCTTGGAGGTATTCCATATGGAGGGAGATGCTTTTGTTTATCCAATTTAAGCAGTCTAAATAGTATTTATGATAGTTAGATAACTTTAGGTATATCACAGTATATTATTACCATGGCTGTATGCTCTTCTCTTTAAATTACACTATTTTTCATTTATGTGATTGACCCACCACACAGTTATGCACAGCTCTGGCTAATAAATAACTGATTCATTACATAAGTATCTGAAATATTCCGTTTGTGAAGCATTCAACATCCAATAAGCTGTGATGATGTGTAAAAAGATCAACCTCGCCAGGGCCAGCGCTACAGTGGACGAAACAACTGCCATGAAACTTTTTTATTTTATTATTTATTTTATTCTTATTTTTTAATATCAATATCCCATTTTTGAGAATCAATACAGTATCGCCAAACAAAATATTTCAATACTAATGAGTATCTCTATTTTCTTACACCCCTATAATTTATCAACTTCTTCATTTCCCCTTAGGCTATGTGTGCTGGGACCCATATTAAACTGATTGATGAGTCATTTTGGACAATTCTTTAATGTATTTGTGGGATAATAAAAATAATATATTGGTGACATTATTTAAAATGTTTCAAACTCTTTAAGAATGAAACTGATTCAAAACAAATTAAAACTTTCTCAGGTTTGTGTTCCTCAACCCACTGCTGTGCAAAGAGTGTTCCTATAATTTCTACTACACTGACAGATGATTTGAAGTTGGTTTTACTCCACTGATCCACTGCTCATCACTGTCTTGAACTAAAAACGCAGCCCCAGTTATTTGATGTTCTGGGTCCTTGAGCCATCTGTATACACTTGTTAAAGCCAGGGTATTGGACTTGATTTGTAATACCATTTTTTTTTAGGATGTTAATCTTTATGCCCCTGGAGGTTAGCCCAGTAATGGACCATTATTTGTTTCCTTATAACTTCTAGTGGCATCTCTCCTACTAAGACTTGTAAAGCTGGACTGGATGTAGTCTTTACTGCTCCACAACACGGTCTCAACGCTTGAGCTTGAATTTTACAAGGCTCTTCCAACAGGCTTTTTGAGGCAGAACCATATGCCACACAAACATAATCAAACACAGAGCGTATCAGTGCTGTATAGATTGTTTTTAATGAAGAAAAATTTGTCTCTCATTTCTACTCCACTTACACATCTCATGATGGTCAACATCTTCTGACATTTCTCAACTATTTTAGGTACAAACGCACACAAACACCCCTTACACAGGTACAAACACCCCTCACACACACAAACACCCCTCAAACAGATATAAACACTTCTCACACAGAAACAAACACTCCTCGCACAGATACAAACAATCCTCACACACACAAACACCCCTCACACAGAAACAAACACCCCTCACACAGAAACAAACAATCCTCACACACACAAACACCCCTCACACAGAAACAAACACCCCTCAAACAGAAACAAACACTCCTCACACAGAAACAAACACCCCTCACACAGAAACAAACACCCCTCACACAGAAACAAACACCCCTCACACACACAAACACCCCTCACACAGAAACAAACACTCCTCACACAGAAACAAACACCCCTCACACACAAACAAACAATCCTCACACAGAAACAAACACCCCCACACAGAAACAAACACCCCTCACACAGAAACAAACACCCCTCACACACAAACAAACAATCCTCACACAGAAACAAACAATCCTCACACAGAAACAAACACTCCTCACACAGAAACAAACACTCCTCACACAGAAACAAACACCCCTCACACACAAACAATCCTCACACAAAAACAAACAACCCTCACACACAAACACTCCTCACACAGATATAAACACTTCTCACACAGAAACAAACACTCCTCACACAGAAACAAACACTCCTCACACAGAAACAAACACTCCTCACACAGAAACAAACATTCCTCACACAGAAACAAACAATCCTCACACACACAAACACCCCTCACACAGAAACAAACACTCCTCACAAAGAAACAAACACTCCTCACACAGAAACAAACAATCCTCACACAGAAACAAACAATCCTCACACACACAAACACCCCTCACACAGAAACAAACACTCCTCACACAGAAACAAACACTCCTCACACAGAAACAAACAATCCTCACACAGAAACAAACAATCCTCACACGGAAACAAACACTCCTCACACATAAACAAACACCACTCACGCAGAAACAAACAATCCTCACACAGAAACAAACACTCCTCACACATAAACAAACACCACTCACACACAAACAAACAATCCTCACACAGAAACAAACACCCCTCACACAGAAACAAACAATCCTCACACACACAAACACTCCTCACACAGAAACAAACAATCCTCACACAGATATAAACACTTCTCACACAGATATTAACACTTATCACACAGAAACAAACACTCCTCACACAGAAACAAACACTCCTCACACAGAAACAAACACTCCTCACACATAAACAAACACCACTCACACACAAACAAACAATCCTCACACAGAAACAAACAACCCTCACACACAAACACTCCTCACACAGATATAAACACTTCTCACACAGATATAAACACTTCTCACACAGAAACAAACACTCCTCACACAGAAACAAACACTCCTCACACAGAAACAAACACCCCTCACACAGAAACAAACAATCCTCACACACACAAACACTCCTCACACAGAAACAAACAATCCTCACACAGATATAAACACTTCTCACACAGATATTAAAACAACTTCTCACACAGAAACAAACACCCCTCACACAGAAACAAACACCCCTCACACACACAAACACCCCTCACACAGAAACAAACACTCCTCACACAGAAACAAACACCCCTCACACACAAACAAACAATCCTCACACAGAAACAAACACCCCCACACAGAAACAAACACCCCTCACACAGAAACAAACACCCCTCACACACAAACAAACAATCCTCACACAGAAACAAACAATCCTCACACAGAAACAAACACTCCTCACACAGAAACAAACACTCCTCACACAGAAACAAACACCCCTCACACACAAACAATCCTCACACAAAAACAAACAACCCTCACACACAAACACTCCTCACACAGATATAAACACTTCTCACACAGAAACAAACACTCCTCACACAGAAACAAACACTCCTCACACAGAAACAAACACTCCTCACACAGAAACAAACATTCCTCACACAGAAACAAACAATCCTCACACACACAAACACCCCTCACACAGAAACAAACACTCCTCACAAAGAAACAAACACTCTTCACACAGAAACAAACAATCCTCACACAGAAACAAACAATCCTCACACACACAAACACCCCTCACACAGAAACAAACACTCCTCACACAGAAACAAACACTCCTCACACAGAAACAAACAATCCTCACACAGAAACAAACAATCCTCACACGGAAACAAACACTCCTCACACATAAACAAACACCACTCACGCAGAAACAAACAATCCTCACACAGAAACAAACACTCCTCACACATAAACAAACACCACTCACACACAAACAAACAATCCTCACACAGAAACAAACACCCCTCACACAGAAACAAACAATCCTCACACACACAAACACTCCTCACACAGAAACAAACAATCCTCACACAGATATAAACACTTCTCACACAGATATTAACACTTATCAGACAGAAACAAACACTCCTCACACAGAAACAAACACTCCTCACACATAAACAAACACCACTCACACACAAACAAACAATCCTCACACAGAAACAAACAACCCTCACACACAAACACTCCTCACACAGATATAAACACTTCTCACACAGATATAAACACTTCTCACACAGAAACAAACACTCCTCACACAGAAACAAACACTCCTCACACAGATATTAAAACTTCTCACACAGAAACAAACACTCCTCACACAGAAACAAACACTCCTCACACAGAAACAAACACTCCTCACACAGAAACAAACACTCCTCACACATAAACAAACACTCCTCACACAGAAACAAACACTCCTCACACATAAACAAACACCACTCACACACAAACAAACAATCCTCACACAGAAACAAACACCCCTCACACAAAAACAAACAATCCTCAGACACACAAACACTCCTCACACAGAAACAAACAATCCTCACACAGATATAAACACTTCTCACACAGATATTAAAACGTCTCACACAGAAACAAACACTCCTCACACAGAAACAAACACTCCTCACACAGAAACAAACACTCCTCACACAGAAACAAACACTTCTCACACAGAAACAAACACTCCTCACACAGAAACAAACACTCCTCACACAGAAACAAACACTCCTCACACAGAAACAAACACTTCTCACACAGAAACAAACACTCCTCACACAGAAACAAACACTCCTCACACAGAAACGAACACTTCTCACACAGAAACTAACACCCCTCACACAGACACAAACACACCTCACACAGAAACAAACACTCCTCACACAGAAACAAACACTCCTCACACAGAAACAAACAATCCTCACACAGAAACAAACACTCCTCACACAGAAACAAACACTCCTCACACAGAAACAAACATTCCTCACACAGAAACAAACAATCCTCACACACACAAACACCCCTCACACAGAAACAAACACTCCTCACACAGAAACAAACACTCCTCACACAGAAACAAACACTCCTCACACAGAAACAAACAATCCTCACACAGAAACAAACACTTCTCACACAGAAACAAACACTTCTCACACAGAAACAAACAATCCTCACACAGAAACAAACACTCCTCACACAGAAACAAACACTCCTCACACAGAAACAAACACCCCTCACACACAAACAATCCTCACACACACAAACACCCCTCACACAGAAACAAACAACCCTCACACACAAACACTCCTCACACAGATATAAACACTTCTCACACAGAAACAAACACTCCTCACACAGAAACAAACACTCCTCACACAGAAACAAACATTCCTCACACAGAAACAAACAATCCTCACACACACAAACACCCCTCACACAGAAACAAACACTTCTCACACAGAAACAAACACTCCTCACACAGAAACAAACAATCCTCACACAGAAACAAACAATCCTCACACACACAAACACCCCTCACACAGAAACAAACACTCCTCACACAGAAACAAACAATCCTCACACAGAAACAAACAATCCTCACACAGAAACAAACACTCCTCACACATAAACAAACACCACTCACACAGAAACAAACAATCCTCACACAGAAACAAACACTCCTCACACAGAAACAAACACTCCTCACACAGAAACAAACAATCCTCACACAGAAACAAACACTCCTCACACATAAACAAACACCACTCACACACAAACAAACAATCCTCACACAGAAACAAACACCCCTCACACAGAAACAAACAATCCTCACACACACAAACACTCCTCACACAGAAACAAACAATCCTCACACAGATATAAACACTTCTCACACAGATATTAACACTTCTCACACAGAAACAAACACTCCTCACACAGAAACAAACACTCCTCACACAGAAACAAACACTCCTCACACATAAACAAACACCACTCACACACAAACAAACAATCCTCACACAGAAACAAACAACCCTCACACACAAACACTCCTCACACAGATATAAACACTTCTCACACAGATATAAACACTTCTCACACAGAAACAAACACTCCTCACACAGAAACAAACACTCTTCACACAGAAACAAACACCCCTCACACAGAAACAAACACCCCTCACACAGAAACAAACAATCCTCACACACACAAACACTCCTCACACAGAAACAAACACTCCTCACACAGAAACAAACACTCCTCACACAGAAACAAACACTCCTCACACAGAAACAAACAATCCTCACACAGAAACAAACACTTCTCACACAGAAACAAACACTCCTCACACAGAAACAAACAATCCTCACACAGAAACAAACACTCCTCACACAGAAACAAACAATCCTCACACAGAAACAAACACCCCTCACACACAAACAATCCTCACACACACAAACACCCCTCACACAGAAACAAACAACCCTCACACACAAACACTCCTCACACAGATATAAACACTTCTCACACAGAAACAAACACTCCTCACACAGAAACAAACAATCCTCACACACACAAACACCCCTCACACAGAAACAAAGACTCCTCACACAGAAACAAACACTCCTCACACAGAAACAAACAATCCTCACACAGAAACAAACACTCCTCACACACACAAACACCCCTCACACAGAAACAAACACTCCTCACACAGAAACAAACACTCCTCACACAGAAACAAACACTCCTCACACACAAACAAACAATCCTCACACAGAAACAAACACTCCTCACACAGAAACAAACACTCCTCACACAGAAACAAACAATCCTCACACAGAAACAAACACTCCTCACACATAAACAAACACCACTCACACACAAACAAACAATCCTCACACAGAAACAAACACCCCTCACACAGAAACAAACAATCCTCACACACACAAACACTCCTCACACAGAAACAAACAATCCTCACACAGATATAAACACTTCTCACACAGATATTAACACTTCTCACACAGAAACAAACACTCCTCACACAGAAACAAACACTCCTCACACAGAAACAAACACCACTCACACACAAACAAACAATCCTCACACAGAAACAAACAACCCTCACACACAAACACTCCTCACACAGATATAAACACTTCTCACACAGATATAAACACTTCTCACACAGAAACAAACACTCCTCACACAGAAACAAACACTCCTCACACAGAAACAAACACTCCTCACACAGAAACAAACACTCCTCACACATAAACAAACACTCCTCACACAGAAACAAACACTCCTCACACATAAACAAACACCACTCACACACAAACAAACAATCCTCACACAGAAACAAACACCCCTCACACAAAAACAAACAATCCTCAGACACACAAACACTCCTCACACAGAAACAAACAATCCTCACACAGATATAAACACTTCTCACACAGATATTAAAACGTCTCACACAGAAACAAACACTCCTCACACAGAAACAAACACTCCTCACACAGAAACAAACACTCCTCACACAGAAACAAACACTCCTCACACAGAAACAAACACTTCTCACACAGAAACAAACACTCCTCACACAGAAACAAACACTCCTCACACAGAAACAAACACTTCTCACACAGAAACTAACACCCCTCACACAGACACAAACACACCTCACACAGAAACAAACACTCCTCACACAGAAACAAACACTCCTCACACAGAAACAAACAATCCTCACACAGAAACAAACACTCCTCACACAGAAACAAACACTCCTCACACAGAAACAAACATTCCTCACACAGAAACAAACAATCCTCACACACACAAACACCCCTCACACAGAAACAAACACTCCTCACACAGAAACAAACACTCCTCACACAGAAACAAACACTCCTCACACAGAAACAAACAATCCTCACACAGAAACAAACACTTCTCACACAGAAACAAACAATCCTCACACAGAAACAAACACTCCTCACACAGAAACAAACACTCCTCACACAGAAACAAACACTTCTCACACAGAAACAAACACTTCTCACACAGAAACAAACAATCCTCACACAGAAACAAACACTCCTCACACAGAAACAAACACTCCTCACACAGAAACAAACACCCCTCACACACAAACAATCCTCACACACACAAACACCCCTCACACAGAAACAAACAACCCTCACACACAAACACTCCTCACACAGATATAAACACTTCTCACACAGAAACAAACACTCCTCACACAGAAACAAACACTCCTCACACAGAAACAAACATTCCTCACACAGAAACAAACAATCCTCACACACACAAACACCCCTCACACAGAAACAAACACTTCTCACACAGAAACAAACACTCCTCACACAGAAACAAACAATCCTCACACAGAAACAAACAATCCTCACACACACAAACACCCCTCACACAGAAACAAACACTCCTCACACAGAAACAAACAATCCTCACACAGAAACAAACAATCCTCACACAGAAACAAACACTCCTCACACATAAACAAACACCACTCACACAGAAACAAACAATCCTCACACAGAAACAAACACTCCTCACACAGAAACAAACACTCCTCACACAGAAACAAACAATCCTCACACAGAAACAAACACTCCTCACACATAAACAAACACCACTCACACACAAACAAACAATCCTCACACAGAAACAAACACCCCTCACACAGAAACAAACAATCCTCACACACACAAACACTCCTCACACAGAAACAAACAATCCTCACACAGATATAAACACTTCTCACACAGATATTAACACTTCTCACACAGAAACAAACACTCCTCACACAGAAACAAACACTCCTCACACAGAAACAAACACTCCTCACACATAAACAAACACCACTCACACACAAACAAACAATCCTCACACAGAAACAAACAACCCTCACACACAAACACTCCTCACACAGATATAAACACTTCTCACACAGATATAAACACTTCTCACACAGAAACAAACACTCCTCACACAGAAACAAACACTCTTCACACAGAAACAAACACCCCTCACACAGAAACAAACACCCCTCACACAGAAACAAACAATCCTCACACACACAAACACTCCTCACACAGAAACAAACACTCCTCACACAGAAACAAACACTCCTCACACAGAAACAAACACTCCTCACACAGAAACAAACAATCCTCACACAGAAACAAACACTTCTCACACAGAAACAAACACTCCTCACACAGAAACAAACAATCCTCACACAGAAACAAACACTCCTCACACAGAAACAAACAATCCTCACACAGAAACAAACACCCCTCACACACAAACAATCCTCACACACACAAACACCCCTCACACAGAAACAAACAACCCTCACACACAAACACTCCTCACACAGATATAAACACTTCTCACACAGAAACAAACACTCCTCACACAGAAACAAACAATCCTCACACACACAAACACCCCTCACACAGAAACAAACACTCCTCACACAGAAACAAACACTCCTCACACAGAAACAAACAATCCTCACACAGAAACAAACACTCCTCACACACACAAACACCCCTCACACAGAAACAAACACTCCTCACACATAAACAAACACCACTCACACACAAACAAACAATCCTCACACAGAAACAAACACCCCTCACACAGAAACAAACAATCCTCACACACACAAACACTCCTCACACAGAAACAAACAATCCTCACACAGATATAAACACTTCTCACACAGATATTAACACTTCTCACACAGAAACAAACACTCCTCACACAGAAACAAACAATCCTCACACAGAAACAAACACCACTCACACACAAACAAACAATCCTCACACAGAAACAAACAACCCTCACACACAAACACTCCTCACACAGATATAAACACTTCTCACACAGATATAAACACTTCTCACACAGAAACAAACACTCCTCACACAGAAACAAACACTCCTCACACAGAAACAAACACTCCTCACACAGAAACAAACACTCCTCACACATAAACAAACACTCCTCACACAGAAACAAACACTCCTCACACATAAACAAACACCACTCACACACAAACAAACAATCCTCACACAGAAACAAACACCCCTCACACAAAAACAAACAATCCTCAGACACACAAACACTCCTCACACAGAAACAAACAATCCTCACACAGATATAAACACTTCTCACACAGATATTAAAACGTCTCACACAGAAACAAACACTCCTCACACAGAAACAAACACTCCTCACACAGAAACAAACACTCCTCACACAGAAACAAACACTTCTCACACAGAAACAAACACTCCTCACACAGAAACAAACACTCCTCACACAGAAACAAACACTCCTCACACAGAAACAAACACTTCTCACACAGAAACAAACACTCCTCACACAGAAACAAACACTCCTCACACAGAAACAAACACTTCTCACACAGAAACTAACACCCCTCACACAGACACAAACACACCTCACACAGAAACAAACACTCCTCACACAGAAACAAACACTCCTCACACAGAAACAAACAATCCTCACACAGAAACAAACACTCCTCACACAGAAACAAACACTCCTCACACAGAAACAAACATTCCTCACACAGAAACAAACAATCCTCACACACACAAACACCCCTCACACAGAAACAAACACTCCTCACACAGAAACAAACACTCCTCACACAGAAACAAACACTCCTCACACAGAAACAAACAATCCTCACACAGAAACAAACACTTCTCACACAGAAACAAACACTTCTCACACAGAAACAAACAATCCTCACACAGAAACAAACACTCCTCACACAGAAACAAACACTCCTCACACAGAAACAAACACCCCTCACACACAAACAATCCTCACACACACAAACACCCCTCACACAGAAACAAACAACCCTCACACACAAACACTCCTCACACAGATATAAACACTTCTCACACAGAAACAAACACTCCTCACACAGAAACAAACACTCCTCACACAGAAACAAACATTCCTCACACAGAAACAAACAATCCTCACACACACAAACACCCCTCACACAGAAACAAACACTTCTCACACAGAAACAAACACTCCTCACACAGAAACAAACAATCCTCACACAGAAACAAACAATCCTCACACACACAAACACCCCTCACACAGAAACAAACACTCCTCACACAGAAACAAACAATCCTCACACAGAAACAAACAATCCTCACACAGAAACAAACACTCCTCACACATAAACAAACACCACTCACACAGAAACAAACAATCCTCACACAGAAACAAACACTCCTCACACAGAAACAAACACTCCTCACACAGAAACAAACAATCCTCACACAGAAACAAACACTCCTCACACATAAACAAACACCACTCACACACAAACAAACAATCCTCACACAGAAACAAACACCCCTCACACAGAAACAAACAATCCTCACACACACAAACACTCCTCACACAGAAACAAACAATCCTCACACAGATATAAACACTTCTCACACAGATATTAACACTTCTCACACAGAAACAAACACTCCTCACACAGAAACAAACACTCCTCACACAGAAACAAACACTCCTCACACATAAACAAACACCACTCACACACAAACAAACAATCCTCACACAGAAACAAACAACCCTCACACACAAACACTCCTCACACAGATATAAACACTTCTCACACAGATATAAACACTTCTCACACAGAAACAAACACTCCTCACACAGAAACAAACACTCTTCACACAGAAACAAACACCCCTCACACAGAAACAAACACCCCTCACACAGAAACAAACAATCCTCACACACACAAACACTCCTCACACAGAAACAAACACTCCTCACACAGAAACAAACACTCCTCACACAGAAACAAACAATCCTCACACAGAAACAAACACTTCTCACACAGAAACAAACACTCCTCACACAGAAACAAACAATCCTCACACAGAAACAAACACTCCTCACACAGAAACAAACAATCCTCACACAGAAACAAACACCCCTCACACACAAACAATCCTCATACACACAAACACCCCTCACACAGAAACAAACAACCCTCACACACAAACACTCCTCACACAGATATAAACACTTCTCACACAGAAACAAACACTCCTCACACAGAAACAAACAATCCTCACACACACAAACACCCCTCACACAGAAACAAACACTCCTCACACAGAAACAAACACTCCTCACACAGAAACAAACAATCCTCACACAGAAACAAACACTCCTCACACACACAAACACCCCTCACACAGAAACAAACACTCCTCACACATAAACAAACACCACTCACACACAAACAAACAATCCTCACACAGAAACAAACACCCCTCACACAGAAACAAACAATCCTCACACACACAAACACTCCTCACACAGAAACAAACAATCCTCACACAGATATAAACACTTCTCACACAGATATTAACACTTCTCACACAGAAACAAACACTCCTCACACAGAAACAAACACTCCTCACACAGAAACAAACACTCCTCACACATAAACAAACACCACTCACACACAAACAAACAATCCTCACACAGAAACAAACACCCCTCACACAGAAACAAACAATCCTCACACACACAAACACTCCTCACACAGAAACAAACAATCCTCACACAGATATAAACACTTCTCACACAGATATTAACACTTCTCACACAGAAACAAACACTCCTCACACAGAAACAAACACTCCTCACACAGAAACAAACACCACTCACACACAAACAAACAATCCTCACACAGAAACAAACAACCCTCACACACAAACACTCCTCACACAGATATAAACACTTCTCACACAGATATAAACACTTCTCACACAGAAACAAACACTCCTCACACAGAAACAAACACTCCTCACACAGAAACAAACACTCCTCACACAGAAACAAACACTCCTCACACAGAAACAAACACTCCTCACACATAAACAAACACCACTCACACACAAACAAACAATCCTCACACAGAAACAAACACCCCTCACACAAAAACAAACAATCCTCAGACACACAAACACTCCTCACACAGAAACAAACAATCCTCACACAGATATAAACACTTCTCACACAGATATTAAAACGTCTCACACAGAAACAAACACTCCTCACACAGAAACAAACACTCCTCACACAGAAACAAACACTCCTCACACAGAAACAAACACTTCTCACACAGAAACAAACACTCCTCACACAGAAACAAACACTCCTCACACAGAAACAAACACTCCTCACACAGAAACAAACACTTCTCACACAGAAACAAACACTCCTCACACAGAAACAAACACTCCTCACACAGAAACAAACACTTCTCACACAGAAACTAACACCCCTCACACAGACACAAACACACCTCACACAGAAACAAACACTCCTCACACAGAAACAAACACTCCTCACACAGAAACAAACAATCCTCACACAGAAACAAACACTCCTCACACAGAAACAAACACTCCTCACACAGAAACAAACATTCCTCACACAGAAACAAACAATCCTCACACACACAAACACCCCTCACACAGAAACAAACACTCCTCACACAGAAACAAACACTCCTCACACAGAAACAAACACTCCTCACACAGAAACAAACAATCCTCACACAGAAACAAACACTTCTCACACAGAAACAAACACTTCTCACACAGAAACAAACAATCCTCACACAGAAACAAACACTCCTCACACAGAAACAAACACTCCTCACACAGAAACAAACACCCCTCACACACAAACAATCCTCACACACACAAACACCCCTCACACAGAAACAAACAACCCTCACACACAAACACTCCTCACACAGATATAAACACTTCTCACACAGAAACAAACACTCCTCACACAGAAACAAACACTCCTCACACAGAAACAAACATTCCTCACACAGAAACAAACAATCCTCACACACACAAACACCCCTCACACAGAAACAAACACTTCTCACACAGAAACAAACACTCCTCACACAGAAACAAACAATCCTCACACAGAAACAAACAATCCTCACACACACAAACACCCCTCACACAGAAACAAACACTCCTCACACAGAAACAAACAATCCTCACACAGAAACAAACACTCCTCACACATAAACAAACACCACTCACACAGAAACAAACAATCCTCACACAGAAACAAACACTCCTCACACAGAAACAAACACTCCTCACACAGAAACAAACAATCCTCACACAGAAACAAACACTCCTCACACATAAACAAACACCACTCACACACAAACAAACAATCCTCACACAGAAACAAACACCCCTCACACAGAAACAAACAATCCTCACACACACAAACACTCCTCACACAGAAACAAACAATCCTCACACAGATATAAACACTTCTCACACAGATATTAACACTTCTCACACAGAAACAAACACTCCTCACACAGAAACAAACACTCCTCACACAGAAACAAACACTCCTCACACATAAACAAACACCACTCACACACAAACAAACAATCCTCACACAGAAACAAACAACCCTCACACACAAACACTCCTCACACAGATATAAACACTTCTCACACAGATATAAACACTTCTCACACAGAAACAAACACTCCTCACACAGAAACAAACACTCTTCACACAGAAACAAACACCCCTCACACAGAAACAAACAATCCTCACACACACAAACACTCCTCACACAGAAACAAACACTCCTCACACAGAAACAAACACTCCTCACACAGAAACAAACACTCCTCACACAGAAACAAACAATCCTCACACAGAAACAAACACTTCTCACACAGAAACAAACACTCCTCACACAGAAACAAACAATCCTCACACAGAAACAAACACTCCTCACACAGAAACAAACAATCCTCACACAGAAACAAACACCCCTCACACACAAACAATCCTCACACACACAAACACCCCTCACACAGAAACAAACAACCCTCACACACAAACACTCCTCACACAGATATAAACACTTCTCACACAGAAACAAACACTCCTCACACAGAAACAAACAATCCTCACACACACAAACACCCCTCACACAGAAACAAACACTCCTCACACAGAAACAAACACTCCTCACACAGAAACAAACAATCCTCACACAGAAACAAACACTCCTCACACACACAAACACCCCTCACACAGAAACAAACACTCCTCACACAGAAACAAACACTCCTCACACAGAAACAAACACTCCTCACACACAAACAAACAATCCTCACACAGAAACAAACACTCCTCACACAGAAACAAACACTCCTCACACAGAAACAAACAATCCTCACACAGAAACAAACACTCCTCACACATAAACAAACACCACTCACACACAAACAAACAATCCTCACACAGAAACAAACACCCCTCACACAGAAACAAACAATCCTCACACACACAAACACTCCTCACACAGAAACAAACAATCCTCACACAGATATAAACACTTCTCACACAGATATTAACACTTCTCACACAGAAACAAACACTCCTCACACAGAAACAAACACTCCTCACACAGAAACAAACACCACTCACACACAAACAAACAATCCTCACACAGAAACAAACAACCCTCACACACAAACACTCCTCACACAGATATAAACACTTCTCACACAGATATAAACACTTCTCACACAGAAACAAACACTCCTCACACAGAAACAAACACTCCTCACACAGAAACAAACACCCCTCACACAGAAACAAACACCCCTCACACAGAAACAAACAATCCTCACACACACAAACACTCCTCACACAGAAACAAACAATCCTCACACAGATATAAACACTTCTCACACAGATATTAAAACTTCTCACAAAACAAACACTCCTCACACAGAAACAAACACTCCTCACACATAAACAAACACTCCTCACACAGAAACAAACACTCCTCACACATAAACAAACACCACTCACACACAAACAAACAATCCTCACACAGAAACAAACACCCCTCACACAGAAACAAACAATCCTCACACACACAAACACTCCTCACACAGAAACAAACAATCCTCACACAGATATAAACACTTCTCACACAGATATTAAAACGTCTCACACAGAAACAAACACTCCTCACACAGAAACAAACACTCCTCACACAGAAACAAACACTCCTCACACAGAAACAAACACTTCTCACACAGAAACAAACACTCCTCACACAGAAACAAACACTCCTCACACAGAAACAAACACTTCTCACACAGAAACTAACACCCCTCACACAGACACAAACACACCTCACACAGAAACAAACACTCCTCACACAGAAACAAACACTCCTCACACAGAAACAAACAATCCTCACACAGAAACAAACACTCCTCACACAGAAACAAACACTCCTCACACAGAAACAAACATTCCTCACACAGAAACAAACAATCCTCACACACACAAACACCCCTCACACAGAAACAAACACTCCTCACACAGAAACAAACACTCCTCACACAGAAACAAACACTCCTCACACAGAAACAAACAATCCTCACACAGAAACAAACACTTCTCACACAGAAACAAACACTCCTCACACAGAAACAAACAATCCTCACACAGAAACAAACACTCCTCACACAGAAACAAACACTCCTCACACAGAAACAAACACCCCTCACACACAAACAATCCTCACACACACAAACACCCCTCACACAGAAACAAACAACCCTCACACACAAACACTCCTCACACAGATATAAACACTTCTCACACAGAAACAAACACTCCTCACACAGAAACAAACACTCCTCACACAGAAACAAACATTCCTCACACAGAAACAAACAATCCTCACACACACAAACACCCCTCACACAGAAACAAACACTCCTCACACAGAAACAAACACTCCTCACACAGAAACAAACAATCCTCACACAGAAACAAACAATCCTCACACACACAAACACCCCTCACACAGAAACAAACACTCCTCACACAGATATAAACACTTCTCACAAAGATATTAAAACTTCTCACACAGAAACAAACACTCCTCACACAGAAACAAACACTCCTCACACAGAAACAAACACTCCTCACACATAAACAAACACTCCTCACACAGAAACAAACACTCCTCACACATAAACAAACACCACTCACACACAAACAAACAATCCTCACACAGAAACAAACACCCCTCACACAGAAACAAACAATCCTCACACACACAAACACTCCTCACACAGAAACAAACAATCCTCACACAGATATAAACACTTCTCACACAGATATTAAAACGTCTCACACAGAAACAAACACTCCTCACACAGAAACAAACACTCCTCACACAGAAACAAACACTCCTCACACAGAAACAAACACTTCTCACACAGAAACAAACACTCCTCACACAGAAACAAACACTCCTCACACAGAAACAAACACTTCTCACACAGAAACTAACACCCCTCACACAGACACAAACACACCTCACACAGAAACAAACACTCCTCACACAGAAACAAACACTCCTCACACAGAAACAAACAATCCTCACACAGAAACAAACACTCCTCACACAGAAACAAACACTCCTCACACAGAAACAAACATTCCTCACACAGAAACAAACACTCCTCACACAGAAACAAACACTCCTCACACAGAAACAAACACTCCTCACACAGAAACAAACACTCCTCACACAGAAACAAACACTCCTCACACAGAAACAAACAATCCTCACACAGAAACAAACACTCCTCACACAGAAACAAACACCCCTCACACACAAACAATCATCACACACACAAACACCCCTCACACAGAAACAAACAACCCTCACACACAAACACTCCTCACACAGATATAAACACTTCCCACACAGAAACAAACACTCCTCACACAGAAACAAACACTCCTCACACAGAAACAAACATTCCTCACACAGAAACAAACAATCCTCACACACACAAACACCCCTCACACAGAAACAAACACTCCTCACACAGAAACAAACACTCCTCACACAGAAACAAACAATCCTCACACAGAAACAAACAATCCTCACACACACAAACACCCCTCACACAGAAAAAAACACTCCTCACACAGAAACAAACACTCCTCACACAGAAACAAACAATCCTCACACAGAAACAAACAATCCTCACACAGAAACAAACACTCCTCACACAGCAACAAACACTCCTCACACATAAACAAACACCACTCACACAGAAACAAACAATCCTCACACAGAAACAAACAATCCTCACACAGAAACAAACACTCCTCACACAGAAACAAACACTCCTCACACAGAAACAAACAATCCTCACACAGAAACAAACACTCCTCACACATAAACAAACACCACTCACACACAAACAAACAATCCTCACACAGAAACAAACACCCCTCACACAGAAACAAACAATCCTCACACACACAAACACTCCTCACACAGAAACAAACAATCCTCACACAGATATAAACACTTCTCACACAGATATTAACACTTCTCACACAGAAACAAACACTCCTCACACAGAAACAAACACTCCTCACACAGAAACAAACACTCCTCACACATAAACAAACACCACTCACACACAAACAAACAATCCTCACACAGAAACAAACAACCCTCACACACAAACACTCCTCACACAGATATAAACACTTCTCACACAGATATAAACACTTCTCACACAGAAACAAACACTCCTCACACAGAAACAAACACTCCTCACACAGAAACAAACACCCCTCACACAGAAACAAACACCCCTCACACAGAAACAAACAATCCTCACACACACAAACACTCCTCACACAGAAACAAACAATCCTCACACAGATATAAACACTTCTCACACAGATATTAAAACTTCTCACACAGAAACAAACACTCCTCACACAGAAACAAACACTCCTCACACAGAAACAAACACTCCTCACACATAAACAAACACTCCTCACACAGAAACAAACACTCCTCACACACAAACAAACAATCCTCACACAGAAACAAACACCCCTCACACAGAAACAAACAATCCTCACACACACAAACACTCCTCACACAGAAACAAACAATCCTCACACAGATATAAACACTTCTCACACAGATATTAAAACGTCTCACACAGAAACAAACACTCCTCACACAGAAACAAACACTCCTCACACAGAAACAAACACTCCTCACACAGAAACAAACAATCCTCACACAGACACAAACACACCTCACACAGAAACAAACACTCCTCACACAGAAACAAACACTCCTCACACAGAAACAAACAATCCTCACACAGAAACAAATACTCCCTCACACAGAAACAAACACCCCTCACACAGAAAAAAACAATCCTCACACACACAAACACCCCTCACACAGAAACAAACACTCCTCACACAGAAACAAACACCCCTCACACACACAAACACTCCTCACACAGAAACAAACACCCCTCACACAGAAACAAACACCCCTCACACAGAAACAAACACCCCCACACAGAAACAAACAAACACTCCTCACACAGAAACAAACAATCCTCACACAGAAATAAACAATCCTCACACAGAAACAAACACTCCTCACACAGAAACAAACAATCCTCACACAGAAATAAACAATCCTCACACACACAAACACTCCTCACACAGAAACAAACACTCCTCACACAGAAACAAACAAACACTCCTCACACAGAAACAAACAATCCTCACACAGAAATAAACAATCCTCACACAGAAACAAACACTACTCACACAGAAACAAACAAGCCTTACACAGAAACAAACACTCCTCACACACACAAACACCCCTCATGCACACAACCACTCCTCACAAAAACAAACACTCCTCCCACACACAACCACTCCTCACGCACACAAACACCCCTCACACACACACAAACACCCCTCACACAGAAACAAACACTCCTCACACACATCCATACACCCCTCACACACACAACCACTCCTCACACACATTCATACACCCCTCATACACACAACCACTCCTCACAACAACAAACACTCCTCCCACACACAACCACTCCTCACGCACACAAACACCCCTCACACACACACAAACACCCCTCACACAGATACAAACACTTCTCACACACAAAAAACACCCCCCCCCCCCACTCACACACACCAAAAACACCCCTCACATAAATACAAACACTCCTCACACACACAAAAACACTCCTCACACAGAAACAAACACTCCTCACACACACAAACACCCCTCACACAGAAACAAACACTCCTCACACACATCCATACACCCCTCACACACACAACCACTCCTCACACACATCCATACACCCCTCTCACACACAACCACTCCTCACACACATTCATACACCCCTCTTGCACACAACCACTCTTCACAAAAACAAACACTCCTCCCACACACAACCACTCCTCACGCACACAAACACCCCTCACACAGAAACAAACACTCCTCACACACATCCATACACCCCTCACACACACAACCACTCCTCACACACATCCATACACCCCTCTCACACACAACCACTCCTCACACACATTCATACACCCCTCATACACACAACCACTCCTCACACACATTCATACACCCCTCATGCACACAACCACTCCTCACAAAAACAAACACTCCTCCCACACACAACCACTCCTCACGCACACAAACACCCCTCACACAGATACAAACACTTCTCACACACAAAAACACCCCCCCACACACACACACACACACACCAAAAACACCCCTCACATAAATACAAACACTCCTCACACACACAAAAACTCCCCCCCCACACACACAAATACTCCTCACACACTCAAACACCCCTAATACACACACAAACACTCCTGTCTTGTAAATTTCCTACATATTTTTTTGCACCCTCATATTCCATCCTAACAAACCATACATCAGTTGAAAGCTTATTTATTCAGCTTTCAGATGTTGCTTGAATCATCCCTTTTGACTGGTTTTGTGCTCCAGGGACACATATAGTCAGTCAGCTTGTGATGTAAAAGTCAGGATTTGACCTTTGACCCGCAGTGTGAGGATCATCGGCAGCGGTCATCATCAGTGACATCACAGGTCAGTCACACACATAGATCTGTGCACCTTGCTCTGGACACACCTCTTTCTGTCAAACAACATCTTTTATTGGATTGTTCTGCCTTTAATGTATGTAGAAAACTCTCTTATGAAGTGAACTCACTTAAAGAGTTATTTATTATAATTTTGCCAGAAAAAGTTTTAGAATTTGTGTCATATGTTAATGTGAAAAAAGTGTTTGTTTGCTGTTTTCTACTATATTTGATACACCTGTATTTCTTCTTATTATTTTTGAAATGAAAATATTATTTTTCTAACCAGATGTTTTGTTTTCTTTAGAATAGGAAATAGAAAATATTAAATATAAATAAACTTCTATTACTCAGTATGTTCTGGAAACATAATGCTCCATAGTTGGCCAGTATTGATCATTATACTGTTATTAGCAGTGTGTTTAATTCATAATGTAGGGCTTTTGTATCCGGATGGTTGATTTGGGATTATTATTTGATTATGAATGTTGAACCTGAAGGTGTTGGGCTGTGTGACACTTCAGTAACTAAACATGAGGATCTGGGTGAGCACATGATGAAAATCCAAAACACAATATTTCATACATATAGTTACTGACCCAAAGCTGTCCTCACAGTCTAGATGTTCTAGACATTATTGTGCATATTTTAATTTCAAGCTTTCTTCATTTGAGAGGAGTTTACTCCTTTATCTGAATCAACACATAATTAACTTTCAAATGAGATAAGTGTGATTAGTGGCTGACTCGTTATTCAGTACTTTCTCATCTGCTGCATTTGGTTTCCATCGAAAAGGTTTCATTTTTGGTTTCATTATTATGCTGGATCTCTCTTCAAACAAGCCTCTATTTAGATCCATAGATGTTTTTTTTTTTTCTTCTTCTTCTTCTTTTCTTTATTGTTTTTGTTAATTTTAAGGTCCAGCTATAATATTTAATTTAAAATACAAGTGTTCATATAAAGCGTTCATGTAAAAATACACATACCAATAAACATTTTGAGGTCATGCACTCCAGGCAAATTTATTTTCAGGCAAAGTGGGCCGTCCCTTACTTATCAAACATTTTTCTGCATCTTAATTGAAAAATACATGATTTATTAACACGTACTGTATGATGACACACGCGTATTTAATAGACCCCAAAAATATGTAAGCTACAAATGTATTATTTTTAAGAAAATATATATTTTAAAATAAATTATGCGTAAATGCAAATCTCATTTAATGTGTGAAGTTCCCAACAACTGAAAGAATGTTAAATGGTTGAATCCTACATCTAACACATTCAGCCAAAGTGGTGTAACAAGAAAATGTATAAAAATTTATTATTTGCATTATATTCCCTGATGATGGCAGCATAAACCAGGAACTGTCACAATAATGTTTGTCTACATTTACAGAGCGATCTTAGGCCTATAAATTACAAATAAAAGTATTTTATTAAGAACCATTGTTATGACATCCAGTACAGGAGCCTGTCTCCTGCGATGGTCTGCAGGTGGCGCTGCAGCCACTGTTATACTTGTTATTATTATTTTATTTATTTTACATCAAAACAAACATTACTTTGCAAACGCTACAGAAATATTTTACATTTAACATGTTTATTGACAATAAAAAGTGACCCTGCAGCACAAAAGCAGGCTTTAGTCTCTGGGGTATATCTGTAGCAACAACCAAAAATACATTGTAGGGGTCAAAGTTATTCTTTTTTATTTTATGCCAAAAATCATTAGGATATTAAGTAAAGATAATGCTCCATGAAGATAAATATTTTACCTTACATATATCAAAACTTCATTTCAGAATAGTAATATTCATTGCCAAGAACTACATTTGAACAACTTTTCACAATTTTCTTTTTTTTTTTTTTTTAATTGCACTCTCAGATTCCAGATTTTCAAATAGTTGTATCTCACCCAAATGCTATTCTGTCCTAACAAACCATTCATCAATGAAAAGGATATTTATTCAGCTAAAAAAATCGACCCTCGTGACTGATTTTGTGGTCCAGGGTCACATATAAAGGCTAGTTAAAAGTAATATAGAGTTACATAATATAGTAAAATAAAACCCAGTTAAAATATGTAAACATGTACATTTAGCAATAAAATAAAATAAAATGAGTGAACGTGATAAAGATGTGATCCCACAACCATTGCATTTCACAAGTAGCCTATCTTCTTTCTTTCTTTCTTTCTTTCTTTCTTTCTTTCTTTCTTTCTTTCTTTCTTTCTTTCTTTCTGTCCTTCTGTCTTTCTGTTTCTCTTTGTCTCTCTGTCTGTCTGTCTGTCTATCTATATATCTCTCTTTCTTCTTTCTTTCTTTCTTTCTTTCTTTCTCTCTGTCTGTCTATGTGTCTGTCTTTCTTTCTCTCTTTCTTTCTTACTTTCTGTCTGTTTCAGTCTCTCTCTGTCTTTGGAGCAGCTGTAGCACCTGAGCCTCCACCTCTTCCCTCCAAACCCAGCCCTCCTCTGCTGAACGCTGGAGTCATCTGTCAGTATTGCAGGGTGGTCCTTCTGTTCATTGAGGAGGAGAAAAGTGTGTCCAGATGCCAGTGAGGCACAGCTGCGCGTCTCAGAATAACGCTGCTCAGAACTCCTTCAGGAGCGGCACACGGTTTGGAGGAAACCCAGCACACTCGGGACGAATGAAATGTTTGCAGTGCGTCTGAACAGCAGCATGATCTCTCCTGTCAACAGGTAAGACGAGCTGCTCTGAGGAACACGAAGCATGTCTGAGGAGTGGATTATCTGGACTCTTTGATTACCATGAGGACTAGACTAGACTGAAGTGAAGCCGGGCTCCACAGAGCCGAGCGGATCATGTGCTGTGAAAGACTGCACAGACAGAAGAGCTGTGGACGCGGGATCTGATCCGACTCCTGGAGTGATACGAGGATGGCCTCGGAGCTGCTGTGTGGACTCATCTTCAGACTGCTTCTGCCAGTGGGGCTCGCCGCAGGTCAGCCTTCCTGTACTCAAACACCAGACACATACAACAGACGTGAGACCTGCAGAACTGGGGATTACTTCTTTATTAAACACATATAAAGCTGGCCATTTGATTAAAAAAAGAAAAAGAGAGAAAGAAGGAAATTCATTTTAAGTGATATAATTATTTTTTAATGACTGTTTATGAGTTTTAATTGTATATCATTCAGTTAATTTACTATATTATGATTCAAATGTAATATGTTTTATATTATTAAAATATATATTTAATATATTTATTAACATAATAATTATGTGTTTTAAATTATAGAAATAACAATTATTATTATTTTAAAAATATATTTAAATACATTTTATGTACTTTAAAGTATGTAATTTAATTTCATATATTTTATTTAAAACTAAAAACAATTCACTCTTAATAATGACTATCAATGTAATTATTAATTACTAAATTTGAAAAAAAAAAAAATCTATATAACTATAAAAGGTAAATGGTTTTAAAAGGTTTGGCTTATTGAATGTGTCTTGTCTTTATGATCATCTATATACCATTTTTATGGTATTATTTAGATCATAGTCATTTAAGCCTATTTTGTGATTATTCAGATCTTTCCTAACAATTTCTACAGAGTGTAACGCTTCATAATCAGTTTTACTAACCGTACTGTATGTGTAACTTTTGGGACTGTAAATAACAGAATAAATGATCATCTAACCATAAGCTTCATTTTAAGCTTAACTTTCAGTATATTTAAAAATTACATAAAAATGTTGTTGATGATGATGATGATGATGAATTCTGGTTGATTAATCTGCACTTCACAAACAGTTCTCTCACTATGTAGGCCAAAGGTTATTAACTTGAATTTAACAAGCACACTGATTTATCTGCTTGTTTGACATATTAAGCTCGTACTTGCATTACTACATGTAACTTGTTTATTGTTGTTTTTGCTTTTGATTGGAATGGTGGTTGTTGTCACAACAAGTCTGTGAGCAATGATTCATGCACAGTTAGGTGTGAGTTTAGGTGTGAGATGAGTAACACTGCACTCGGTGTTGATCCAGACACGCTGTCTGGCTAAAGTGAGCACGAGTCTGATAGCAGAGAGACAACAGAGCTCTGTCTCTCTCTCTCTCTCTGATCGGTTTCCCCCTCTCGCTGAGATCAGATACACAGTACTCATATTTACACTCTCAGTCATCTGTTTCTGTGCAGAACGCCTTCTTCTCGTCTGAGACCGGATAGTGTTTTCTCAGATAGTGAGGGCTGGATCTTCTTGAGGCCACAGACCGCTACATCAATCCAGATCTCTGCTTCCCACAGTCCACTGCTACGCCCCATTCTCTGATTATTTCTGATAAAACACCCAACTGAAACAATATCAGGGTGAGAACAGTCAGCCTACGTAACACAGAGCTGTTTCAATCCCTAGTGAGCTGCCTACCTAGTCAGCAACATATGAGAGCAATAAACATAAACACATAGCACTACTTTTTGAGAAAACTCATATTCGAAAGCAGCATCACTTCCCCTTACAAAAATAAGCCATGGTTTTACTGCAAAAAAAACAAAAACAAAACAACCCCGTATACTTTGGTAACCACAAGTTAGCATGCAATTTGCAGTAAAACTGTTCTTTTACAAAATGCTAATCATGGATACTACAATTTTTCTATCATAAAATCATGGTTCATTTTTGCAAGGGCCACGGCGGTCCCAGAATGCATTGGACGAGTAGAGAAAAATGCTGAAACCAGCTTGTACTGGTTGACTGGTCTTAGCTGGTTTAAGATGGTTTTCAGGTGGTCTCCCAGACTTAACAACCAAAAAACTGGTCAAATCCTCTCTAAAACCAGCTTGTTAAACCAGCTGTAACCAGACTGGACGACCAGCTTAGGCTGGTTTCTTCAGCAGGTATCAGTTCACCCAGTATTTTTGAGTAGCTGTCATATTGTTAGCTTAGCAACATGCTAACACCAAGCTCAGCTGGAATCAACTGTGAGAGATAAACAGATGCTGCCACTTAAAAACGGAGTGCATTTCTTTCATTCCTCACTAAAAACATAACAAAAGATTGAGTTCAAATCAGCTGTTTTACCCAGATGCTGTTTTTTTAGAGCATTGTGTCTATACTGTGATCAGCTGTGAGGCTTGCTGTCCATGAAGAGTGTTTCAGTTGATGTGTGTTACATCAAGGCAGTTCAGTGTTTTTTTTTTTTTTTAAACTTAACCTAACTGCTTTTCCATTGTTAGTTTGTAAGCGTGCACTACATGACTTGTGCGTCTCTTGCAGCATCTCATCCTGAACATATGACTCTCAAGTTAAACTAAGGAAAAATGCATCTCTAGACCTCGTGTTTTTTCCAGACCAAGTGTTGATATGGAAGTGTTTACTTTGAGAAAAACTACCATAAAACACACACTAAGACTCTTCAGCACAACCCGCCAAAATAAAAGTTCAGTTTAAATTGAAGGAACTATGACAAAATACTACTCCATATTAAAATGTAACTCTCCAAGTAGTAATTATAATATAATATTTTAAAGCAATATCATACAAGCAAGATATTTATTAATCCATGTTTTAATATTAAACAGCATCGTGCAGCATCTTATTTGATGAAAAAATTCAATGCAATGTTTCGTATTAAAATAATTGTTATATTTTCATTTGATGGCATTTGCTTGAATTGTTGAAGTTTCTATTAATTCATTTTATTAGACAACATTTGGATGATTCATTTGTATTAAATCATAAAACCAGAATCCAGAAAAAAAAAAAAAAAAAAGTAAAACACAATTTGGGGGAAAATAAGCTGATATCATGAGGCTAGTTAGTTTAATTAGGAACAAACACGTTCTGTTCACTCTCAGAGTCTAACAAACATGAATTTCCTTCCCCATCAGTGCTTCATGTTAAATATTGTGATAAATATTGGTATTGTATGGCATAAAAAAACATATATGATCATAATATCGCCCAGCCCTACAGCCAGGTCAGGAAAAAGAGGACTTATAGTCACTTTATTTAATTGCAAAAATGCTTTCTTAGTGAAGCAGGAGCTTTTGGACGTAGAGAGAGCTAGAAAGTGTCTTTCATTCGTTCTCAAGGATGATGCAAATGTCAAATCCTGCTCTTTTGTGAACGCAAACCGTCCATTTAGAGTTTTATGGCTTTTCTAAAGAGGTTGAGTGAAATAATCAAATCAAATCCAAACAAAGCTTGTAGCCAAATGAAAGATGTTTAAATGTTCTCAGTCTCAGGTCAGTAAGTCAAGCATGGTAAACACAAGCTGAAGTGATTTGTGTAAAGCTCTTGGGTGGGACGGTGACGAAGGTGAACGCAGATTTCAGTAAACCTAAATATTGTATTGCACTCAAGGGAAATATTTAGTTTGCAGGTACACAGGAAGTAAACAGAAGTTATTTACTTGTGATGAAAGATGATACATCCAAACCCTTCAGCATCTTCATGCTTTCTAACACCAGAAAGATCGCCCACCTGTATGCAAACTTTGCGTTTTGTTAAAATATGAATTGCAATCTGACACTTCTGAATGTAAAAATATGAGCATTTGATCTTAAGTACACTAAGAAGATCTACTTGAGAAGTCCATGTCTCTGGGTTGTGTTTGTGTATGGACTGGAGTTTGGAGCTGGTTAAACCACAAACAGTGTTTTGTTCGACAGCTGCTTCATTTGAGACTTTGATTGTCATTTGAAACATTAAAGACATGCTGTACACAGTCACGCTCTCATTACAGCTCTTTATTCCTCTAAACGGCTCATTATGAAGTCACAGAGGACTAGTAGACACATTTAACCCCGTGCCCTTTAACTGTAACTTCAGTACTTCTGAAGTCCTTCCTGTTGTTTGAAAGCAAACATGATTTGTTTGGGAAAGGAATACCAAGCTCAAATCAAACTAAATGTTGTTAAAGTCAAAATCTGAAGTCGGAATTGAGCCTGTTTACTTACTTACTGACTTTTCCTCGTGGATGATGTCGGTCAGTGACCATCTACATATTTTAAATAGATTCTGGAACGTAATGCCCATTTCTTTCACAATCAAATCACTTCAGAAGAATAAAACCAAGTCCCACCCCATTATTTTGTTGAATGTCATATATTTATAACCCAGGCTCATTGGAAAAATATGCTTGTGGTGACATTTTTGTGGAATGATATTACGTTGCTTAATGCACGTTTCACAACACTTACAAAGTGAAATGTTCAGAAATACTGTAAAATACAGCTTCACTTCAGTTGTGTTGCCTAATGGCACATTCACAATGAACAATAATTATAAAGATAATTGAAAGATAATGATAAAGTTTTAGTAACTGTCCTAATTCTGTGAGTTGATAACAATATTGACTGGAATCAGGGCTATTTTAGTATCACTGAGATATTTTCTTTACATTTTGACCAGTTTTTATGTTTATATTTCAGGGTTTTATTTTATGATTAAAAAAATAATAATAATAATAATTTTATTTAAAGTTTAAGTTAAGTATATATATATATATATATATATATATATATATATATATATATATATATATATATATATATATATATACTTAACTTAAACTTTAAATACAATTATTTTTGTTTTTTATCATAAAATATATATATTTTTTTTATCCATGAAATTCTATTTATTTTTATTTAAGTTTTAGTTATTGTAACGCAAGATACACTGAATTAAAATGAAAAACATTGCTTTACAACTAGTTTAAATACAAAGTGCAACACTCAAAGCTGTATATAATATGCGATATAGATGTACTTATAATCATGTTTTAATGCGTTGTTTCTTTTCATTAATAATAGTAACCAAATTTTAAATGGATTATAATATTTGCAGGTTTGTTTGTCATATTTTAATGCATTATTCTTTCTAAAGGTGTAATTTTTTTTTAAAGATTTTTAGGTATTTATTTTGATTGTTTCAGATTTATTTTAAAAAGAGTTTCTCTCTCTCTCTCTCTCTTTTTTTTTTTTTTTAAAGCCAGTCAGAATCCACTTTGAACTCTGACAGACAGCAGTAAATGTGAATGCAGCTTAATTGCGTCTTCAACAGCCATCCGTCTCAGAGCGTGTGTGGAGTCATGGGCTTTGTCTGGTGTCTCCACGCTCTCTGTGTCTCTGTCTGAATCCAGGCACAGCACACAAACGCTGTCATCAAACATCAGCTTCATTTGTAGCAGAGCTGGCGCACCACTTTATCTTCCACCGAGGAGCAGTTTTAGTTCTGCATGAGCTCGTCCAGACAGAACAACTGGAAATGTTAATGATGTCTTGGAGTTTGAGGGAGACAGTGAAGATTTCTGCTCAAAGCCTGTAGCGAACAGACATGCTCTTATGTTCATAATAGTGTACGTAATATAGATCACATATCAAAGTGTTTTAAAGCTTAATATATCATATTCAACTTTAATCATATATACACTACCAGCCAAAAGTTTAAAAAAGTTTTTTAAAGAAGTCTCTTCTGCTCACTGCGCCTGCATTTATTTAATCCAGAGTACAGCAAAAACTGTCAAATTGACATATTTTTACTATTTTAAATAACTGTTTTCTATTTGAATGTATCTTTAAACTGTAATTTATTTCTGTGATGTGCAGCTGTATTTTCAACATCATTCCTATAATGATAATAATAATGATTATAAAAACAAAATTCTTGAGAAGCATATTTTCATGATTTCTGAAGATCATGTGACACTGAAAACTGGAGGAATGATGCTGAAAATACAGCGGAGCATCACAGAAATAAATTACACTTTAACACAGATTCACACAGAAAACATTTACATTTAATAGTAAAACTATTAAATACTATACTAAAAAAAAAGCACAATATTAGCTACTGCCTTTGCTGTATTCTGGATCAAATAAAAGCAGGCTTGGTGAGCAGAACAGGGTTAAAAAAAGCATAAAAAATGTCTTCTTTGAAACCTTTTGAGTGTTAGTGTATGATGCCGTATTTGATTTCCAGGGAGAGTCATCGTACACAGAGTGGTTTATATTAAATGCGTTCTGATCGCTCATGTGTTCCTTCTGTATGTTGCTTTTTCTCCTGGTGCTGCATAGTAGAACTATTCATGGAGTTTTATCTGAAACGTTTCCTGTCTGTAATCTGACAGCTTACTCTCTGAAATACATTAGACTGCCTGAAAAGACCTTTTGTGCAACACTGGCCGAGCAAAGACTAACCTCAGAGCGTTTCTCCCCCCGCTGTACATCACAGCCCGAGGAGACCCGAGACAAGCTCAAGATGAACACCTGACCGTCACAAGTCTTGTTATTCCTCTATACTAACACAACCTTCCTTACCTGTCCATTTTGGATTTCATCATTTTATCTAGTTTAAATGACTTATTTGATGTTAAAGGCAGCAAATGTTTTAAACATAGTAATACTGAAAAATGGTGGTTACGTAAACATTGTATGCCCTTTTGTTCTCATCAGTGACTTCTACAGATAGCAGTGAAGCGTAGAGCTGCGTGAGCGTGAACAGTGCTGGTTTGCTGAGTATGGACAGCTGTGTACCTTGTGTTTGTGTGTGGTGTGAAGTGATGAGCGGACGCTGAAGGTTAACAATGGAGCGTTCATCTGCACACAAAACAAACACGCTGGACCTTCACTGCTCGTGTGTGTGTGGAAAAGACGCTCGTGTAGCAAAGTTCGTGGGATGGAAGGAAGAGGACAAAGGGGTCGGCGGGACTGCTGACAGGTTTATTACAAACAAAAAAAACTAAAAGGTTACAAACACCCAAACGGTGACTCTTATTCTGACACGTCAACACTACTTTCGTTTCACTCTTTCCG
The DNA here is from genome assembly GCF_023724105.1 of Carassius gibelio. NCBI lineage: Eukaryota > Metazoa > Chordata > Actinopteri > Cypriniformes > Cyprinidae > Carassius > Carassius gibelio. The sequence continues at coordinate 17,554,736 of NC_068419.1, forward strand.
GTTTCCGTTTCCGGCTGAGGTCAGCAGTCCGTCTCTCTCGCGCTTGCTTCCGTCTCTCCTGGTGTTTTATACTCTCTCCACGCCAATTACTAGAACAAGAAACAGGTGATGATGATTTTTGCCCAAACCACTCACTTACCGCTCGTCTCCTGATTCTCTCTTCCGCTGCAGACTTCGCTAAACCACGCCACCCCTGCCACATACCCCCACCCATTTCTGGAGAGGAAGTCAGCCACCGCCATCTGAACACCCGGCCTGTGGATCACCTTGAACTTAAAAGGCTGAAGAGCTAGATACCAACGAGTGATCCGCGCGTTGGTATCCTTCATGTGGTGGAGCCACTGCAGCGGAGCGTGGTCCGAACAGAGGGTGAACTCCCGTCCCAGGAGATAATAGGGGAGGGTGAGGACGGCCCATCTGATGGCAAGGCATTCTTTCTCGATGGTGCTGTACTTAGCCTCTCTCTTCAAGAGCTTCCGGCTAATGTACAGCACCGGCCGTTCCTCCCCCTCTATCTCCTGGGACAGGACTGCCCCCAGCCCCCTGTCCGACGCGTCTGTCTGCAACAGAAAAGGGAGAGAAAAATCAGGAGAGTGTAACAACGGCCCGCCACACAGAGCAGCCTTGACCTGAGTAAATAATTAGGAATAAACCGTCTATAATATCCCGCCAGCCCCAAGAACTGCCTTACCTCCTTTTTGGTCTTGGGATGTGGGCAGGTCACAATAGCGGCTGTCTTATCAATTTGGGGACGCACCTGCCCATGCCCAAAGTCGGAGCCCAGATACCTTACTTCCACACGCCCAATCGCACACTTCTTTGGGTTGGCCGTGAGCCCCGCTCCCCTCAGCGACCTCAGGACAGCCCTCAGATGCTGCATATGCTGCTGCCAATCATTACTAAAAATAATGATATCATCCAGGTAGGCAGCTGCATTTGCAGCATGGGGCCGTAGAATCCTATCCATGAGGCGCTGAAAGGTAACTGGGGCCCTGAACAAGCCAAACGGAAGGGTAACAAATTGGTGTAATCCAAACGGCGTTGTGAAAGATGTCTTTTCTCTGGACAATGGAGACAAGGGGATCTGCCAATAGCCCTTTGTTAAGTCCAATGTCGAATAAAAACGAGCCATGCCTAGCCGATCAAGCAACTCGTCAACCCTCAGCATTGGATACGCGTCAAATTTCGACACAGCATTCACCTTGCGGTAATCTACACAGAACCGTGCCGTCTGTTTTCGGAACTAAAACTATCGGGCTCGCCCAGTTACTATTAGATTCTTCTATTACCCCCATGTCAGCCTGAACTACTTTTTTCTTGTGCTCAGTTAACGATATGGCCGGCTGTGAACTACCACGCCCGGCTCGGTCTCAATATGGTGCTGAATCAGGTTAGTACGGCCCAGTAGGGGCGAGAAGACGTCGGCAAACTCTGCATGCAATTTCGTTAAATCAGTGAGTTGGGACGGCGAGAGGTGATCTCCACCTGGAGATCATCCTCTCTGCCAATCACCGTTGCCAACATCACTGATTCCGCCTCATTCCGTTTTTTAAGGAGGTTGAGGTGGTAGATCTGACGGGACCCGTTTCAATCAGACCATATTACCTCATAATCGAGATGTCTGACCTGTCGTGCGACCTCAAATGGTCCCTGCCACTTAGCCATTAATTTAGAGCTTGACGTTGGGAGTAATACAAGTACTTTCTCTCCCGGTGCAAATTTGCGTAACCTAGTTCCCCTGTTATACAGCTGACTCTGGCGGTCCTGGGCTTGTAACAAATTCTCCATTGATAGCCGCCCCAATGTGTGGAGTTTTGTTCTCAAGTCCAGCACATACTGAATTTCGTTTTTGCCCTGAGATGGTCCCTCCTCCCAAGTTTCTCTCAGTACGTTGATCACCCCCCGGGGCTGGCGTCCATAGAGAAGCTCGAAGGGGGAAAACCCCATGGAGGCTTGCGGGACAAGGGCTCTAGCCACCTATCCCAATTTTTGGCGTCTTCGTGGACGAACTTACGGATCATGGATTTAAGTGTGCGATTAAATCATTTGACCAGGCCGTCGGTTTGTGGGTGATAGACGCTAGTTCGAATCGCTCTAATGGCCCGATGAGGTCCATACCAATTCTCTCGAAGGGGACCTGCATTAAGGGAAGAGGGCGCAAAGGCGCTTTTGGGACGGACGGTGGGTTTACCAACTGACATTCCGGACAAGACACGCACCACCTGCGCACGTTGTCATGAATGCCCCGCTAAATGAAATGGGCCATGAGGCAATTTAGTGTTGCTGCCTGTCCCAAATGGCCTGCTATAGGATTAGAATGAGCCGCATGGAAAAGCATTTCCCTGCGGCCCTTTGGAATTAACAATTGGGTTGTATTCAATTTTGTCCGAGCGTCTTGGGTCACTCAATACAACCGGTCTTTTAAAATGGCAAAATATGGATAGGAGAGCGGGAGGGCAGGTTGGAGAGACTGGCCATCGATGGCGCGGACCTGTTGGAACGCATGTTTTAGTGTCTCATCCTGAGACTGCTCCAGAGGAAAGTCATCACGCTCCGAGAGAATCAGTCTCCCGATTTCGTTCGGTCCCCTGAAGCAGAACCCAGTGGTCCTGGCTCAGTTTCCCCCACCTGTACCCCATCCTTCCGTGCCTTATTTCCCCAAGAGGCATCCGCACATAACTACCCCAATAAAACCATAAACGTGGGCCAATTCGTTCCCAAGATTATCGGATGCCGGAGTTGGGGACTAACCGCCACCTCCACACTAGGCTTTTGTCCCTGGAATTGAATTATAATTGGGACAACCGGATCCTCCACCACATCCCTGTGTACGCACCACACCTTAACCACGCAGCTTGTATCCAATGCCCCCGGTTGAATCAGGCTTTGATGGATTGAGGTTTGGTTACATCCTGAATCCACCAAGGCCGGATATGTACCCCCCTTGATACTCACTGTTATTTGGTACTCACCAGCCTGACCTGGGGTGACCTATGGGACGTCCGGGACCCGGATCATCGTCCCCACCTCCATCACTGGACACCTGTCCACGAAATGCTCTGGGTCCCCACAACGCCAACAGGCCAGCCCAGACCTACCCGCCGCCCCAGTGGCAGGGAGTCGATTGGGGAATTGGCGCAGAGAGAGCGGAGACACGGAAGCACTGTCCCTTCCGGCAGCCACAAATCCGCCCCCCTGGGCGGGGCCCTGGAACTCACGAAATGGCCTTGGTCAGACCCGCCCCGCCCCCAGGGCAGGACACGTGGAGGGCCGGGTGGACGGGACCTAGGGAGAGGGACAGGGCAAGAGAGAGAGGGGGAGAGAGAGAATTAGTAGGTGGGGGTGCGCCGACCCCTGGGCACGCCACCATGTGGTCCTTCGCCAGGTGGATGGCCGAGTCCAGTCTAGTAGCCACTTGCGGCAGGAGTCCCGGAGCTGTTGGGCCATCGTGAAGGGTCGACCGGCTCCGCCCAAGTCTAGGGACCGGAATCGCTGGCGGTGTTGTTCGGGCGACCAGCCGACCCGCTGGATGACGGCCCTCTTTAGGTCGTCGAAGACCAGGAGGTTCGCCACCGGAAGTTGTTGGGCAGCCACCTGGGCCTCTCCGGAGAGCAGGGGAATGAGGCGCACCGGCCACTGCTCTCGGGGCCACCCGCAGGCCTCCGCCGACTTCTCAAATAGCTCCAGGAAGGCCTCTGGATCGTCCTGGGGCCCCATCTTTTGCAGCGGTAGATGCATGGGCGTGACGGGCGGCCCGGTGGCCTCGGCGCAAACCTCCCGATCGATCCAGCTCCGGAACCTCTCGCGGTCCTCCTGCTGGGCCTGGACAATGGCCTGGAAACGCCTCTCCTGATCAGTCCTCAGGTCTAGCAGGGCCTGGTGTGGTTCGCGGTGAAGGGCCGCGAGGGGGGCAATGATATCCGCAAGCGGCGTGGCTGCTGGATTTTGCATTCGGCACCAGTGTAGCAAAGTTCGTGGGATGGAAGGAAGAGGACAAAGGGGTCGGACAAGACTGCTGACAGTTTATTACAAACAAAAAGAACTAAAAGGTTACAAATACCCAAACGCTCACTCTTATTCTGACACGTCAACACTACTTTCATTTCACTCTTTCCGGTTTCCATTTCCGGCTGAGGTCAGCAGTCCGTCTCTCTCTCGCTTGCTTCCGTCTCTCCTGGCGTTTTATACTCTCTCCACGCCAGTTACTAGAACAAGAAACAGGTGATGATAATTTTTGCCCAAACCACTCACTTACCGCTCGTCTCCTGATTCTCTCTCCCGCTGCAGACTTCGCTAAACCACGCCCCCCCCCCCACCCCCCCCCCCCCCCGCCACAGCTCGCTACATCAAAGCTCTTGCTTCTGTTTTTAATGTGATTTCATCAACTTTCTGTAGACATCGACGGATTTACAACACAAAAATGTAAAAAACTATTACTGTCATACCAAAATAACACTGACGTAAACATAAACTGTGTAAAATATTAAGACTTATTTATCACATAATACCTTATTTATTGAATTAATTTATTTCAATTAACTGTTAACACAGCCATACTTAAAAGTTCATTATTCACTTTTTCACAAAGAAAAAATTAAATTGTGTCTAAATGGTTCCATAAAAAAACTTTAACATCTGAATAACCTTTCAGTTCTTTAAAGAACCTTTGACTGAATAGTTCTTTGTGGAACCAGAAATGGTTCTTCTGTGGCATCCCTGTGAAGAACCTTTTAAACACCTTTAAAGATCAGATTGCTCTGTTATTCATGAATGATTCTCCCAGTGTTGTTGTAGTCAAAACCCAAAACCATCAAAGGTTCTTGAGCCAGTACTGGTTAATGATTAAATCCAGGCTCACAGAGCTTTCAATCGTCTGTAGACGTGGTGTTGGCATAAACTCTGATGATGGACATGAAAACGGCAAAGGCCTGTTTATTTTCTCTCACTAAAACAGCTCAGTATAAAGAGGTTTATTTGACTTTTTTGACTAAATGTAGACACATTATAAAAAAACTGTAAAACTAGTAGCTGTGGTTTGCTAGAATACAATACTGTAAAAATATAAACTTTTCAGAACATCCTGTAAACAACGACAACAACAAATCCCTTTTTGGCAATTTCAATTGATGTGTATATATATATATATATATATATATATATATATATATATATATATATATATATATATATATATATATATACGTTTATTATAATACCCCCAACTGAAACAGATAAGCTGCCAAACTGAGGCTTTTCAGTCCAAGAAGAAATAGCATCCATTTACTGGTGTGTGTGTGTGTGCGTGTGTGTGTGTGTGTGTGTGTGTGTGTGTGTGTGTGTGCACCTCTCTATTCCTGCCTGTGGTTTTTCTGTCGTCTCAAACACTCATAAATTCCCCAGCATCTATGAACTGACACATTTATGCCCGACATTAATGTTTAGCTCTAATATAAAATTTGGTATTTTGGTTATTTTTTAGTATATTTTTGTGAACTTTGGTGTTCTTTCAATGTCAACATCAGTGTTATTTAGGTCAGTGTAAAAGTCTTTGCCAGGAATGCTGGGATATTTAATTCCCACAGCTAACCAAATAAATAAAAATAAAACACTTGTGCCAGATCCTAGCATGTATTCATGTTTTCATTCATCACGCTTAACATTAGAACACCGCGTCCTGCGAACAAAATACAGCGAAAACATCTTTATATTTACAAAACAATCTTTTTACAGTTAAAAACTGTAATATATATATATATATATATATATATATATATATATATATATATATATATATATATATATATATATATAATACATTTTAAACTCTGGGATTTCTGGGTATGTTCATAATTAGCTTTTTTTTTTTTTTTTTTTACTGTAAATTGCTGACTTGTTCTTTTTCACTTCCACAAACACAATTTTTTTTTTTCTGTAAAATTTCAAGAAATCCATTGCAGTTTTTATACATTCAGTGACTTCTTTTAACCATTTTTAAATCAACTATCAATTATTAATATTTGTACATAACATTTTATTTATGTCATTTGCATCATGGGATTGTAATTCTATCCCTATACCTTTTTTTAAGCTTCAAATCAAAGTGTGTAATGTTTTGATCCACTTTGTAGTTCATTGGTTTGGGTCATGGGTTCTAATCCCATTTTATACAGCTTTTTAAGAAGTAATATATATGTATATATCTCCTAACCAGATCTGTCCTCACAGTTTGCATATCTCCTCATATTTGCGTCCTCCACAAACTGACCGAACAGAAGATCTGTAGATGTGCGTCATGCTGGACACTATTATCAGATGGTCAGTGGTTTGCCTGCTGTTGGGATATTTTCATTCCTGACTTTAAGCTTGGCTGAGTGACTCATTAAATCAAAGGTCTCTGTGGTTTGTCCAGCTGCCAGAGAGCGCAGAGATTTTCTCAAACATTGTTTTAGTGCAGAAGCCCACATGAGCGCCGCGACTCAACTAAAGGGCACCAAACCGGTTTACAACACCACATTTAACTATATTTGACATCCAAAACGCTAATTGAATTGCATTTGAAGCATTAATCACAAATGTTACTCATGAGTCACAGTTATTCTCACCAAAGATGATCTCCTCTCTGTTTATTTGAAATCATACTACTATACCTAATATTTACTCTTAGCCTATTACTTGCAGAAAAACACTGTGTACAAAACATGCTTCATGAGAAATCAAGAGCAAACAGCCGTTTTCAAACACAGAATTTGGTCTAAAAATTAAATGAATGGAACTAAATAATCTTGGTAGTAATAATAAAGCACAAAGTATTTGTTTCTGCCATTGAATGGAGAATTAGCTCTCATTCACGTGTGCTAACAGACAGTTGGGCAAATAGTGTTAGATCAACAGTTTCAGACAGACTTTCACATTTGAGAAGAAGATGAAGATGGGATGTTGGAGATTAATGTTCCCATTCCTGAGCATTTTGTTAAACTAACACACAAACTCACACGGACAGAAACAATAGTGCTTGATTACAGGCATTAAACCTGACTCATTTAACTCAACATGTACCTGAGGAAAGAGCTCAATAATTGCCTGCATTTCACCTGCAGTCACAGTTTTGAATTACAAAGAAAACTTTGGTTTAAAAAAAAAAAATCTAATTATTAATCGCAAATAAATCTCATTCAAAATAAAAGTTTTTGTTTGCATAATATTTGTGTGTGTGGTGCATACTTATAATCTTTTGAAATACACACACATGCATGTATATATTTAAGAAAACTGTTTATTTATGAAAATAATAAACATAATTATATATCATATAAATTATATGAAAGTATTGTAATGTAAACTACAATATTTCCGTGGAAAGTGTGAAACATTTTATTTTTTCAGGATTTACAGATGAATAGAAAGTTCAAAAGAACTGCATTTATTTAAAATTGAAATCATGTGTAACATTAGTGTCTTTACTGTCACTTTTGATCAATTTAATGCATCCTTGCTGAATAAGAAGTATTGATTTATTTCTGATATACAGTATATACTTTAATACTTCTTTCATTCTTATTTACAGGTCAATGTGCTTTATTATTACAAAAGATGAAGTCACAAGGCATAAAATCTTAATGGTCCTGAAAAAGGCTTTTCTATTTCATGATTTCTTCTATTACTTCTTGATTTTGGGGATGAAATGTAATTTTTCATAAGGCTCATCCAGTCATATGTAGTCACTTAAAGGCATTATGATCATTAAAATTAAATATTTCCTTCATGGGATATTGAGTTGATCGTTTAAGTGTCGAATCCCTTTGGTTTATGTTGCCGGAGACAACGTTTTTCTTGCGGTCAGGTTTAGTCCATGAGGGAATGGAGAAGAGGTTGCACTGTACAGTTAAAACATTTTTAATTTCCAGATTTGGAAAAGCCAGGATGTGGCTTCAAATGAGACGAACCAAAGCAAATTGTCCTTCCTTAGCTCATTTTGCATTAGTCCTGCACAATTTGTCAGATGGTTTGGAGGAGCTCAACGGCTCACAGTACACAGGTCTTCAAAAAGACCAAAGAAATGCTGCAAAAACAGAATCTGATGTTAAAGCTCGTGGGATGGAGTCCAGCGCTCTTGTAGTCGCAGGGTTTGCTGGAGCAGAAAAGCAGATACACTTGATTAAATTAAGACTAATGTAGTGTTTCTAACAGGGCAGCTCCACATGACTAATAAAGCAAGCATACGTTTGAATGCAGATACTTCTCAGCAATATGATGTGTAATCGCCTCAGTAATAGAAGCACGTGAGATGAGAGGAGCCTTGTCTGGTCAAGCAGATTTGCTCACTTGCTTTCTTTCAGTGTAAAATTATTATAAATTGTCAGAGATTTTAAATGCAATATTGGGTTCATTCAGCTCAATGTAAAACACTATAATCACTATCGTCCATTCATCTGATTTAGGAAGAATTTGCTTATTTAGTACACATTAATGATTCATGATTCATTCTCCAAAACTGTTCTAAAATTGTTATTGTATTTTTTATGCTTTTTAATTGGCCTAAAATGACTTTACTTTACTCTACTCTACTCTACTCTTTTCTACTCTGCTATGTTCTACTCTACTCTACTCTACTCTTTTCTACTCTACTCATTTCTACTCCACAATACTCTGCTCTACTCTATTTTACTCTGATCTGTTTTGCTTTACTCTATTCTATTTTTTCTATTCTTTTCTATTCTACTCTGCTCTACTCTTTTCTACTCTGCTCTATTCTACTCTGCTCTACTTTGCTCTACTATACTCTACTCATTTCTACTCTACTCTGCTCTGTTCTACTCTACTCTGCTCTACTCTTTTCTACTTTACTATTTTATACTCTACTCTTTTCTACTCTACTATATTCTTCCCTGCTCTACTCTTTTCTACTCTGCTCTATTCTACTCTACTCTAATATATTCTACTCTACTCTACTATATTCTACTCTGCTCTACTCTACTCTTTTCTACTCTAATATATTCTACTCTACTCTACTCTGCTCTGCTCTGCTCTGCTCTACTCTTTTCTACTCTACTATATTCTACTCTACTCTGTTATACTCTGCTCTACTCTACTCTTTTCTACTCTAATATATTCTACTCTACTCTACTATATTCTACACTGCTCTACTTTACTCATTTCTACTCTAATATATTCTACTCTTCTCTGCTCTACTCTACTTTGCTCTGCTCTACTCTTTTCTACTTTACTATATTCTACTCTACTCTGCTTTATTCTACTCTGCTCCACTCTACTCTGTTATACTCTGCTCTACTCTGCTCTACTCTACTCTTTTCTACTCTAATATATTCTCCTATGCTCTACTCTGCTCTACTCTACTCTACTCTACTCTACTCTACTCTACTCTACTCTACTCTGCTCTACTCTTTTCTACTCTACTCTGTTCAACTCTACTCTGCTCTTTTCTACTCTACTTTACTGTACTGTACTCTACTCTGCTCTACTCTACTCTTTTCAACTCTACTCTGTTCTACTCTACTCTTTTCTACTCTACTTTACTGTACTCTACTCTGCTCTGTTCTACTCTACTATGCTATACTCTACTCTGCTTTACTTTACCTTCATCCATTAATTCTCCCAACTTACGTTATTTACATTTGAAATTATTTTTCAAAGTACACATTTTTTAAATATATAAAATTATATATATTATCTATATATATTCTCTTTTTTACTCTGCTATACTCTACTCTTTTCGACTCTACTATATTCTACTCTACTCTGCTCTACTATACTTTTTTTCTACTCTGCTCTGCTCTACTTTAATATATTCTACTCTACTATATTCTAATATACTCTGCTCTACTCAACTTTTTTCTACCACACTACTCTACTCTTTTTTACTCTACTCTACTCTACTTTAATATATTCTACTCTACTCTACTATATTCCACTCCACTCTACTCTGCTCTACTCTTTTCTACTCTACTATATTCTACTCTACTGTACTATATTCTACTCTACTCTACTCTACTCTACTATATTCTACTCTGCTCCACTCTACTCTGTTATACTCTGCTCTACACTGCTCTGCTCTGCTCTGCTCTTTTCTACTCTGCTCTACTCTGTTCTACTCTACTCAACTCTACTCTACTCTACTCTTTTCTAATCTACTCTGTTCTACTCTACTATACTCTTTTCTACTCTACTTTACTGTACTCTGCTCTGTTCTACTCTACTCTGCTTTACTTTACCTTCATCCATTAATTCTCCCAACTTACGTTCTTTACATTTGAAATTATTTTTCAAAGTACACATTTTTTTAAATATATAAAATTATATATATATATATATATATATATATATATATATATATATATATATATATATATATATATATATATATATATATATATTATCTCTCTCTCTCTCTCTCTCTCTGTCTATATATATATATACATATATATATATATATATATATATATATATATATATATATATATATATATATATATATATATATATATATATGTATATATATATATATGTATATATATATAGTGTATTTTATTTTATATATTGTTTTTTTTTTTATCTATGTCCATTCATTCTCCATCAGCATTGAGCATTTGACATTTATACTTTACAAAAATAAATAAGTAATTTCCCTTCATCAGATATCGAAATATCACACAAAGTGGCAACTGCAAAACAGCTTTTTTCAAGCTATGTTGCAAATCCTTTTACATTCAGTTCCATTATTGTACTTACTATAGCAGACAGTTAACTGAATGGTAAAATGTTCTATGTTGACAGCTCTTTATGCTGGGCCTGCAGGTTTGTTTGTAGAGGAATGTAACTGATTGACAGTGACTGTGATGATCTGAAGTGGATCTGCTGGAATGCAGAAAACAGTGGCTCTGTTTGACAGGATTCATGTTAGCTCACACACACCAAACCCTGCGGCTGCATGCACCGTATCACAGTCCTTTAATGAATGAAGAGCGTTCTCTTTAATTAAAGACTCTACCAGAACCAGCAACTGATTTATGTGCTGTTATCACAGTCTGGAGACAGAAGACAATCAGGCTCATCATTTTCTCCCGTTCTTCTTTATTTCACAGCATGTTTGTTCCGGTACAACTGGCTGTCCTTCGTCTACCTCATCTACCTCTTACTCATCCCACTTTTCGCCGAGCCGACAAAGACAACAATGCAGGGTGAGTCTCTGAGACCCTTCAGCAGTGAATGTTCCCCGTGTAATGACTTGCTTTCCATCTGTTCAGGAGTTGACTGTAGAAGTGTGTGATTTCTGTGAGTAGCTAAAGTAAGATACAGTAGATATTCAGATCAGTGGTCAACAAATATGGGTTTAGAGTTAAGAAACTTAATTTAGAACTTATACCAGTGAACTAAAACTAAAACCATAAAAATGACACTAATTAAATAAAATTAATCTTAGAAATAAAAAAATATATAAAAATAAAATAAAATATATAAAAAACTTTAATTATTATATTTATTTATTACTTAATTTATTTCAGATAGTTGGCAAGTCAAAATTTCTTCTTTTTATTTTGTTTAAGCTGAAGTACTAAAAGAGGCTAACTAAAACTTAATAAACTCAAAACTGAAACTTAATTAAAAGCTATATACAAATTTTCTTTTTTTAAACAATACAAAATAAATTAAAAAATAGATTAAAAAACACACACATCAAAATTAAAAAAAATAAAAAAAATAAAAAACATAAAATATAATTTTAAATATTAACAAAAGAGTATAGCAATGATACTAAATTAACACTAATTTATTCCTACAGTTTGTTATAGTTTAAACTTTTATGTAATTACAATAGATAACTTAGTACATTTTGATATCATTGTTCAATTTGAGCATTTTAATAAATATATAAATACATAGTTGATAAATTATAGATTAATAAAACATGACCCTGCTCTTTTAAAACATTTATTTATTTATTTATTAATTTACAGTAACTGTAATTTTTTTTTTATTTATTATTATTATTTACTACTACTACGTATTATTATTATTATTATTATTATTATTATTATTATTATTATTTAAGGTGACAAACCAAAAAAAAAAAGTTTTAAGTTAAATTATAATTTTGACTATTACTACATTTCTTTCTTTTTTTCCTTTTCTTTTTTACTGTAGATAATCCATTGAAATATAATTGTCATGAATAGGTGGAAAGCAGCTAAACAAACTAATTGAAAAAAATCTAATTTAAAAATCAAATAACAGTTTTATATTGAAAGTTATTTTACTGTCACAAAAAAGAAAAGAAGAAGAAGAAAAAAACCCATTAAGAAAAAAATGGTCAGTGTGAGTAAACCTTTCAACAATAAATAATATATCAATATTAATATAATGTATAATAATATATAATATAATATATTATATATATATTTTTTTATATTTTATTTTTTTAATGATTAGGTCATTGGACGCACAGGATGGCTCAGTTTCTTGGACAAATTGAACAAAGTTTTAATCTTGATATTTAGTTGATAATCTCATTTGCTAAACTTTCTAAGTAACAGTTAAAGGGACAGTTCACATCATTGCTGTATTACAGATTGATTTAGCAGCTCACTGACATTAAATCCAGCTTTAAGGCCTCAGGATGAATATCATGAGAAATATCCGGGGAGTGTGTGCTATTTCCTCCAGATTGCGCTTCACACACTGTTATTAAGCTCTGTCTCTGGTTGTTCTTCAGAAACACATCTGTGTTGCTTCTTCAGCTGCTAGTTCTGTGAGTTCTGACGTTTAAAGAGCTCTGCACTGAATGCTGTTCTGCGTATCTCGAGGCTGATGAATGGTTTGCTGGAGATCCTGATCCTGATAACCAGAGCCTCACATCTCTCTGATATCACACGTTTCACCTAGATTCATAGAGAAGGAGAGTAAAAGGAAACTTTTAAGATTTTTGTTCTCATGAGGAAAAGACCATAGTAAATGAACACCAAGAGTTTCATGAGACATCTCAGTAATGTTTCTAAACTGAGCTCGGATTTAAACATACCAGAATCTGAAAAGATTTCAAAATCTTGAATGATCAAATTACATGAGCTGCATGCTATTCACTTCAGTTTCAGAGCTCTTTTACTGTACGTACGTCTGATTTCTCTGTTTTTGTTTTGTTTTGCTCATCTAGGCTGAATTTATTTGATCCAGTAAAAACTGAAATCTGTTTTCTTTGTGAATCTGTGTTAAAGTGTGATGTATTTCTGTGATGCTCCGCTGTATTTTCAGCATCATTCCTCCAGTCTTCAGTGTCACATGATCTTCAGAAATCATGATAATATGATGATTTGCTTGAATAAATGCATATGATTGTGAGCTAAAGTTTATTGCCTGTTTACAAAAATTCGAAAAACCTTGACCAATGTCCCGCCCCAGAAGAATCAGGGAAAGACTTCCTTTCAAAACAGGAAAGGCAGCGGTTCTTTCGTAGGTCTCTAGGTCTCCTGAACTATGAAAGAGTGACCTGTGAGCAATAAAAACTTCCTCTGGAAGGATGTTTCGCTGCTTGATAAAAGCGTCAAGCCAGAAGTTTGAATCACTGGCTTTATGTGTTGCTTTGGACAAAATACTCCTCTCTTCTGGGTTGAGCTGTTCACTTAAAGGAACAGTTCACCCCAAAATCTGCTCAACCTCAGGCTATCCCAAGATCAGGAGGAGTGTGTTTCTTCATCAGGTTTGTAGAAATGCAGCATTACACCAGTGTCTCATCAATGGATGCTCTGCAGTGAATGGGTGCCGTCAAAATGAGAGTCTGATAAAAACATCCCAATAATCCACAGCACTCCAGTCCATCAGTGAACATCTGGAGAAGACAAAAGATGAAACACACTCATCCTGATCTCAGATGACCTGAGGGTGAACACATTTCCAGCTAATTGTGGTTGTTGCTTGAATAAATCCTCTAAACCACAGAATGAGATCATCTGTGAGAGTGAAAGGAGTCTGGTTTGATCAGAATCATCTGGAGATAATGCTATAGTATTATCAGTTTAGAGTACAGATGTTCTTCTGCAGTAATGCTCAGTCGAAGCGGACGGCTGCTGTTTGTTCACGCAGAGGCAGTGACTGAAGCACCTGAGGCTTGTGGAGGCTTGTAGCTCGTCGGAGGAGATTCCAGCGTCTGAGATGACCTGCCGGATCTCTCTTTATTAGTGCTGCTTGCCTAAACAAGCATCGCAGTTATTATTGCTCATACTTCTCTTTCTCATGTGTGTTACAGACATGATTCATTTCTAGTGATCAGACTGAGATTTCACCTGCCCAACAATAAAATACAGATGACTGACATCCAGAACCTATATTTACACAAAAGGCTCTTAAATTGGTATATTATATATTATAATTTATTATTGATACATTCTAAAATTAGATCAAATATTTTATTAAATAAGTGACTAGATTTGTTGTTATTTTAGTATCATTGAGATAATATTGTAATTTTTTTTTAGTTTTTATTTTTGTATTTTTCATTTTAATTTTAGTTACAATTTTAGTCGTTTTGTATTTTTGTCCTTTACAGTTTTTAAACTGTATTTCTTTTTTAAACTAATTTTTAAAACTATTTAATTTTTTATATTATATTTTTCAGTTTTATTTTATTTTTTTTATTTTAGTTCATCAAATTAACCTAAATGAAAATTTGAAAATTACAAATAATTTTTATGCTTTTATGTCTTTTTCATGACTTTTAGTGTTATTCTCGCAATATAACAATTTTATTATCAAAATTGTATTACTTAAATATCATAATGTTGTGATTTTACTCTTAAAACTGGGATTTTTTTACAAAACCTATTTATGCATTTTGTTTTAAATGTTTAATTATTTATTTATTCTTAATGGAGTTTCGAGTTTTCCGTGAGCAAATATTATCAAAACTAACAATGCACATTAAAATAGAAAATTGCACTTTTTAAAAATAACTTTGTTTAAAAAATCATGAGGACTTCAAACTCTTTAAATATTTATTTATTTATTTTTTTTGTAATGTTGTATTGCATTTTTTTTTTATTGCATTTAAAGTTTCACTACACTTTTTTGTTTTACTTCTAACAGTCTGACGAAAAGACTCGACCATCATTGAGCCACACACATGGAGCTGATTTAAGGACAGCTGTGGAGTGGGGATCATGAATCTCTAACACAGCACTGATTTCGGCCGATGGCTGAGGTTCACGGGTTCAGACGGTGCACAGATGAAGATGTTTCCCATCTGTGCAGCTGATTTTTACCCCACTGCACGCTTCCAGCATCTGCAATCCATCATAGAGCACAGACAAACATGAAGCGCTATATAGCTTTTCACTGGGCAGTTTTAAATTATTTGCATGTGAGAAACATTGAGTAATACACAAAAATACAGCAGGACATGTGCCTGAAAAATAAGCGTGTTTTTTGATACCACATGGAAAGTTTAGAGCTTGTATATGTATTTACTGTGAAATCTTCTCCATCCACTGATGAAAGAAAGTGATTCTCGTTTTGTTTGACATGAAGGTCAGGGCATTTTTGAGTGAGCTATCACTTTAAGTTTTTGTTGGAGAAACAGTGATGTAATGAGAACAATGAAACCCGCTGATCCCAGGAGAAAGAGAAGTGTAAGTGCAGGACAAAGAGACGATGTCCTCTCGAGGCAGGACGGTTTCCTGAGGAAACAGAGCTCGTCCGAACCTCACTTCCTCAGGAAACAGAGCGAGCGAGGATTCACAGCTCCTGATGAGCAGTCGTCTTTCATTTATTCACTTATTTATTCTGTAGTACCGAGGAAATCTTGCTGATGGAAGTTCATCAACTTTAATCTACTTGCAATCTGAACTATTTCATGGAGCCGTATGATGTTTAATGTTTCAGAAAGCTGCTTTTATTTGATCAAACTACAGTAAAAACTGTGAAATATTGTTACAATTTCAGCCAGCTGTTCTCTGTGTGAATCTGTGTTGAACTGTGGCAGTAAGAAAAGCTGGGACCAGACTGTTCCTGCGCTACAGAGATTGTCTGGGGTTTATAAATGAATCAGAGCTTGTGATGATTCACTTTCTTGACACGTAAACTCAGAAACCAGATGCTGAGCGAAATACTGACCTAAGTATCTGGGAACAATAAACAACTGTTCAAGCATTTTGGTTTTAAAAAGTTCAGTGTGAAGTAAAGCAGCGTGTTTTCACTCAGTGATTCATTTCAGGGGATTTCTGTGTATGTATCAGGAATAAAGTTCACCAACTCAACCGTAGATTGATTGCATTTACCCCAATAATTCAAGATGTGCATGTTTATAATAATTTCACATTGACTTGTGAACTCAGGTCATTTATTCAGAATGATCTGTTTTACAGTTATAATATTAAATCTAGCTTGAATATTTATCTTGTATATATCTTAAATAATTTTAAATAAAAATAAATAATATCTGTACTAATGATTTTAGGTGCCTTTTTAAAGTTATTTTATCTCTTATTGTGTGTATATATACTGTTTGTGTGTGTGTACACCACTGTTCAAAAGTTTGCAGTCAGTATTTTGTTATTTTATTTATTTATTTTTGTAGGAAATTTCTATTTCTATCCACCAAGGGCACTTTTAATTCATCAAAAGTGACCGTACAGCCATTTATAATGTTGCAAAAGATCAAATAATTGCTGTTCTTTTGAACTTTCTATTCATCTGTGAATCCTGAAAAATAAAAATGCATCACAGTTTCCACAGACATGTGATGGTGATGATGTGAGATGTGATGGTATGGACCGAGGTTCTGCTGTGGTCAGTGATGCTGTGCATTGTCTGTGTGTTGTGGTCAATTGATCAATAATTATATCCACAGAAAGTCCCTTTATAAAACTACAAAAGCAACTTGCAACACTAGCATCTCTGTCCAGAGGAACCGAGGGGATTTTTGACGCTCCAAACCATCTCCAGCTTTCAATTTGGCAATATTGAATACGATTACGAAGTCTGGCCCATTTTCTGGAGCTCTCAGAGAATGAAGATGCACAGATTTTCACCATTACACACCGCACACAAACACTGAGACTCGTTCAGTCGCCTCAAATGGACGCAGTGGAACAGAATAATGAGAAAGCGCGGCCGAATGTGCCAGCAGAGCAGCCTTTAGTCCTCCGCCGCTCAATAACAAACACATCTGGTCCATATCTGCACTTCCTGTGCTGGTTTCTCCTTTCTGAGCTCAAACTCACTTCGGCTTTTACTGAAATTCCTCCTGCACCTCATAATGTCTTCAGTACATGACCTGTGTTCTCCGTTTGCTTGCAGTCATCATCGACACATACTCAATCCACCGAATGACTGACTAATGCGTTTTTTCATCACTCTATGCACTAAGTCAAAAGAGAGCCTTCGCTGCTGTTGAAGAGAATGTTTTCTAATTAGGATAAAACGCACAGTAAAACCGATGGCATGAGCAGACCCGTAAAACATTTTCATAACAGTACACCACTGTAAAGATTGTAAAATCTTGGCAGACAGTGATTTCCGAGTCCTCGGGTGCTTTAGACATTATTATTATCGGTAGGTGTTAATACATTGATGGAGATATTCATGTTCCTCTGATTTCCGCACGGTGTTTAGCTGAAACTTGATTGTCACAGATATGTCTGTTCAATCATTTCTTTATTAGTTTTAAAACCACATAAAATGGTTTGATCAACACAATTGTCCTGTATTGATATAAATATCAAATAGCCTTGTACTTACAATATAGCTACACATATTTTTATATAATATGAGAGGATCGTATCTGGTTAATTTTCTGGGATCAGAAATGTTCAATTACGACTGTAATAAGTGTAAATAGAATAAAAGTCTCTCCCGTGAAATAAGGTGCTGCACTATATTTTATTTTTCAAGGTTCACGGATGACTAGAAAGTTCAGAAGAACAGCATTTATTTGAGAAAAACATATTTTGGAACATTATAAATGTCTTTACTGTCACTTTTGACCAATTTAATGCATCTCTGATTAAAAAAAGTACACATTTATTAACAACAACAACTAAAAAGATTAGCTTATTACACTTAATTATGATCAGTATAGTGTATCACAGGTTTATTTTTTATTCACTTTTTGGACACTATCACATAGATTACATCAACGATCATATATAAAAGCCATACAACTAGTGGATAATTAGACAAAAAAAATCCTTCCTACAAACTTTATTTCTAGTCCTTTCTTAAATTTGTCTAATTCTATAATGAGGAAGCTTTTAAGAAATCGAGTCATGGTGTGCTACGGAAACAGCCGTGTCTGAGGACCGATATATAATATTCCGTCGAAATCCACAGGGAACCAAACGATCCGTTCTCATTACCTCTGATATTTTACATATGACTGTAAATGTGCTCTTGTGAATTAATGAGGACTCTTGCGCTTACAGGCCCACGTTTGGCTGTGATTTTATGCTCACTAATATTATGCATACTTTTATTTGTAATGTTTCAGACCTGGTTTTCTACCTCAGCCACTTCCTTGACCACCATTTACAGAGGATAATAGTTCCAAAGCCTTTAAAAATCAAATACAAACACCTTTCGTAGCATTTTTGCCCTTGCAAACCCTCAAGTAGGGTAAAATATTTTACACATACTTTTATAATCTTTAATTTGTGATATAATCTGTCGAGAATTGACAATTGAATTATGCTCTCATGGGTTTGCATATTTGGGTCGGATGGGTTGTGGGTGTATTTTAATATCAACCAACACCCACCCATCCCAACCCTTCTCCTCTTTCATAAACAGTGTTTAAATGCAGAAATCGGAACTTAAAAAAAACAAACGTTTTGACCCGTTTACTTCCTGCATTACTCACTACGTTGTTTCACTTAGATTTTTCTGAAACTGCCACGGCTCTGAACTCACACTGAGCCTCGTGATCCTAAATGATGAACAGCCCAAACACTGCCAAAAACATCAGCGCTAAACGAATGCCCAGAGCGAGAGAGAAACAGAGAGAGCTGTGCGCTAATAGCAGTGGATTACTGCAGCTCTTTTCTATTAAAGGTTCAACTCGATGAACTTTCACCCTGACACGTGGAGTGCTTGTATTTGGACTAAAACCATCTGGAATATCACAAGTCATTGATTGAGTTCTTCTTTCTCTGTAACAGTCAGCAGGATTTGATGTTACAACTCAAATGAATAGTTCACCGGAAAATTTAAGTTTGTAAAATTGTCCTCATCCTCAGGTCATCCGAGATGCAGAGAAGTTTGTTTCTTCATCAGATTTGGAGAAATGTGTCATTGCATCATTTGCTCACCACTGGATCCTCTGCAGTGAATGGGTGCCATCAGATGTGAGAGACAATCATCTGTTTGGACTCTCATTCTGATGGCACCCATCCATCGCTGAAACAGTGATGCAATGACACATTTCTATAAATCGTCCAGTGTCTGCAGTGTTTCTCTCCAGAAGTTATAACCATGAAAAAGTGTCTTTGTATGTGTTTAAACTAGATTTGCATTTATCTAATCCTCTAATCATCAGCAAGCTTCCATTCTTCCTGTCATCTCCAGTAGGTTTGTTGTTGTTCTGGTTTTTAAGTTTCTTTTTAAAACTGTGAAACAACTAATTAGTTCCAAACACATACTGTACATGTATTCTATGCTGATCAGGAAATCTGTCACGCACTTATGTAGCAAATGACTGTATACTTCTAACTTTGTTTATGTTGCAGACTGTATGTACAATATATGTATTAATTATTTTCTTTCAACAGGTCACACGGGGCGTTTGCTGAAATCCCTGTGCTTCACCAGTATGACGTTCCTGCTGCTGCACATCATCCACCAAATCACAATCAACAGTCTGTTAGCAGGAGACAACCTCGAGCCCAACTTCAACTGTGAGTACTAACTAGATCTAGCTCTCTGCAGATTCTTAAACCAGACTAATGCATTAGATGGAGCCGGTTGAGATCAGGTGGTAAAGAAAACCAGTTTGATTTGGTTAATTGATTTAACCAGTTAAACATAATGAACCAATCAAACACTCCTGCACTTGTAGTATACAAAGTATTGGTATGCTAATGGGAAAGAAGGACATTTCCAAAAGATTTTCCAGATCTACAGGAAGCTACATGAATCAAAACACATTATATGGTCAGATTTTCATGTATGATTTCTGTTCATGGCAGATGGGCTGAATGAAAATGTAGATTTACTCTTTGATAGTACGTGGCGCTATTGGAAAAGCATGTTCAGCTATTCGTACAATATTCTGGAGGGCCATGACTTGCTAATTTTTTTCAAAAACGCTGGTGGAGAAAGAGTAATGGTTTAATTTCAGTTAACTATAATAACTCTAGTGTCGTTAATACATCTTCATTAGTTTCAGATGAGGACTAAAATGTTCTTTGCTCACAACATCCATTAGCTACTTAAGCCACTAAGATCTGAAACCAGTAAAAGTGTATGTATGGTTGAAAGTTTGTGTGAGGATAGGCTAGTTTGATTTGTATAAGTCAAGCTACGTGCGATTGCTTAAGCTGCTGAGCTGGACGGAGGTCAAACATATGTCTGGATCATGTTACCCAACACTAGCGCTCATGCTGAACCCCAGACCATAACCAGACCTGCACACAACCAGAGCCACTTTCTCCAAGCGTAAAGGCCACAACATCTGCCTTCAAGATGGAGGTAACTTCTTATGAAGAGTGAAGGAGCCAGACTCTCAAACTTGTCTTTCTTGTGTCTTTGCTAAAATCATGATACTGTAGATGGGGCTCTTGATTTGCTAGCGTTTCTTTAAATTGAATTCTTTACAAATGCTTGAGCTTCTGCTGTCCAAATAACTACATTTGGTGACAGAAATTACACACTTCACTTTTAAATAAAGAGAATCTGTAAATGTAATATATTTGGTTTTTCATGTATTAGTAATTTTAAGGATTGTGTTCACTCTACATTTCTATATTCACTAACACATTTTTATATACTGTATATATAAAAAAGCCTCTTTTTAGCCTCATCTGATCAGCGAGGCTGCATTAATTTGATCAAAAATACAGTAATATTTTAAAAACTTATTATGATTAATTAAATTAAATTTATTTTGTCATTTAATTTTTTAAGGGAAGATTGTTTCTGAAAGTTTTAATAGACTTATAAATTGTAACCTTTTCATATTTCAATTCTGACATTCTTTTTTGGTAGTTCCCACAATTCTGCCTTTTTCTGGCAATTCTGAGTTTATATCTCAACAGTTCTGAGTTTATATCTCACAGTTATCTATATCTCTCAATAATGTGTTTATTTGTTGGAATTCTTTGTTTATATTTCACAATTCAGCGTTTATATCTTGCAATGCTGCATTTACCTTCCAATTATTTATTTATATCCCTCAATTCTGCATTTATTTGTTGCGATTCTTCAGTTAAATTTCAATTCAGTGTTTATATCTTGCAATTGTTTAAATCCTGAAATGTAGCGTTTAAAATATGGCAATTCACTATTGTGCATATTAAAAATTCTGCTTTTATTTCTGGCATTCAATTATATCTTATTATTTCAGCGTTTATTTCTTGCAATTATTTCTGTATGTCTTAGGATCTCACAATTCGTTTTTCTTCACAGTTGAGAGTTACGAAGTTGGGATTGAGAGGAAAATCTGAATTGTGAATTTCTTTTTAGAATGTTCAAAAGAAAAACATTTGTTTGAAATAGAATTTTTTTTTTTAACATTATAAAGCTCTTACTGACAATTCTAAACAATTTAATGCATCCTTGATGAATAAAATAAATAAATAAACAAACCTTCCTTTTTTTTTGTGATTTAGGGTGATCATGACTTTTTTATTGGTGCGCACACATGTTAATGGAAGCTAACCCTCAGGGCTGATAGGAGCCAAAAACAACAGCAGGCATCTGAAGGAGATCTGAGCCTGACTGCATCAGTGTTTGACTGAACACAAACACACGCTCATGCCATGCATTACGCAAACCATAGGCTCATGAAAACTTACCCAACCAATTGTATAAACACTTTTATCAGACATGGAGAGCAATGACTAAGCATTCAAGAAATGAAAAACTGATCTTGAGTTTTGTAAGAGAAGGAGGGTGCCAGCTTAAAACTATAACAAAAATGTCTTTAGATGTTTGTAAGTGCTCTAAATGTGTTTCTTTGACCTCTGTGAACAAACCGGATTCATACACTCACTTTTCATTGTCTCTTTAGCATCCTTTCTTTTATTTCAGTGTTTGTAAGGCAGCGGTGCATTTGGAATATGTTTTTTTTCTGATTTCGTTCAAGATATGTTTTGTAGATAAATTCCATCTTACTGTAGGTTTAATATCTAATCTTGTTTTACTAATAGTTGTACATTATAATGTATATTTAATTTTTTTTTTCATTTTTAATTATTATTTCTGAGAATGTCCCATCAACTTGCATTCATTTAATTTCAGTCACGTAAGCAAACTAAAGGATGCATATATTCTCTCAGTATTATTCTCTGATATGAATATTGTATTTTATGTAATTTGGAATGTAAAATGTAAATGTAGTTTAATTTGTAATTAAGGAATGCAATTTGGTGGTTAATAGCATTATACAGTATTAGCAACAAGGTTATTGTAAATAAAAATCATAAGAAAAAGTTACATGAAATTATAATTAACAGGTATAAAGTTATAAAATAACTAAAATAAACCTGAAACAACAATTATAGTAAAAATGGCAAAAGCATAAAATAAAATACCTAAACTTTTAACAAAAATGCAAATAAAACAGAACATGTATAAATAAAAACTGGTTCAAAATATTAATAAAAACTACTTTTTCAAAGACACAAAAATATTTGACCGGCAACAGTCCAGGATTGTAAAACCTCATTTATTTTTTATGTTTTACCTTAAACTGTTATTTTAAGCAGCATGTGTCAAACTCTACTTGCTCTAAAAATCATTGCATCTGAAACTAATCATACAGATATTTATTTTACAGATGCTTTTATCCAAAGCCATATTCATAGTTTTAGATCGAGCCACAAAATTTGGCCTTATATAGTTTCATCTGTTTATAAATATGACCAGAAAACGGTTTCATATCAAGCAGATATAAGTCAGACTTAGACTTGTGGCAAGAGTTATAGCAAAATGCACATGAGGAGAGCATTACAGTAATATTTCATAACAACCCTGTAATGAGAACCAGCTACTAGTCAATCTTTCATTCAATGGTTTCTTGTAAATCTTTGCACGATGGCTACTAATGTCATGCTCTGGCATTATTATAAACAAACCTAACCGTATTTGTTGTATCTCAGAGAGCCTTTTTGGCTCTTGAAGGCTATTATTTGATTATGCTCTCTGTATTTCTTACATGCTCTTCATGATTTAAAGTTCAGTATTCTTTCCACATGTTTTCATGATGCCTGTTTGTCTGATGCTGTCTTTTTGCGAAGTACCCCTAGGCAAAAAAAAAAAATGCCATAAAAGTATTCTTTATGACTTTAATTTTCTTATAAAATTCTTATCAGTCTTGCATTCCAAGGAGCTGTTAACTTCAGAAACAGAACTCTGTGATTCATATTAAAGAACGTCTTGGTTACTTATGTAACCCTCGTTCCCTGAAGGAGGGAACGGAGACGTTACAAATGGGATCTTGCCCGAGAGCCCAATCACCTTCGAGTGGTACAAAATGAGCCAATGGTACACAAAGTACGATGGTCTGTGGAATTTGCATCGTGAGCTCCGCCCCGCAGAGCGGGGATATAAGGAGCAGCACGAGCAACTCACATTCAAGTCTTCGCTGAGGAGCCGAGGCAGTGACCCGGCCGTTCAGCGGAACAGCAATGTGGGAACGAGAGTTACATACCTAACCAAGTCGTTCCCTTTCAGGCGGTCACGTTCAACGTTACGAATGGAGTCCCTTACAAAACGCCACATGGATGTCTTCCAGCGACCCGTGTGAGTGATAGCACCCTGTCATGAGGCCAGCATGAGTGAGGGCCTATAGCATACACAGAATACACTGGATAGCATAGTCCAGCTGGTATAATGTATGCTAGCAGGCTGCCTGCCCGTGGGAGGACTTACAGAAGGCAGGTATCCACCTAGGTGGTGATACATAAGAACTCTGAGGTACCCAGCCCGCAGGGTGGAAGTTTCAACGACAGAGCTGGCAAGGGGCTTGCCAAGGGAGAGACACATGCTG